>NC_135573.1:256590120-256904462 GCF_965152235.1 Eretmochelys imbricata
CTTCTGACTATCAACAGCCACAACTGGATTTGAACTGTGACCTCAAAGGCAACAGCTCTGTACCCCAATTACCAATGCCCTGAGCCTTCATGAGAGGATCATGCTGGTCCTTTCTGACCTTGAAGGCTCTGAGTCTAATTACCAATGCCCTGCACCTCCAATACACCCAGCACCATTGCATGTCCTACCATAGGGTGTGGTAGAACCCCTCACAGACATCCAGCTTAGGCGGCAAAGGGAAATCGCTCGCTTAGGAGAGGACGGGGTCAGCACATATGTTGCTATTCTTTTAGCTGCAGTCTTCATATCTATACTCAAGATATAAAATAGATCCGTTCAAAAATGTTTTAACATATGTAGAGGCATTCACGTTAAAAAGGTCATCTGAAGAGTTGCTATCTATGAAGGAAACAAGTTAACCCTTCCTATTAATCATTTAAATTGTGATTTCTTCCTTTAGCCTACACTCTGGTAGGTGTGTGATTTTTATCATCTGTTGCAGGGAAAACTCTAAGACCAAAATGCTCCATCTTGGGAGCCTGAATTTCTTCACCCAAATATATATTTAGGGTCCTACATTTTCTGAGGTGCTGAGCACCCACAGCTTCAGTTGACATGCATGGAAGTGGTTGGTGCTACACACAATTGAAAATCAGGCTGCTTTGATTTAGGTGCCTAATTTTAGACACTCAAATTAGGGGGAAAAAATGTCTTAAGGGTTTGAGCCTGTCTCCCATTGAAATTAATGGAAAAATCTCAAGGATTTCAGTGGGAGGAGAATAAGGTCCAGAATCCTGAACGTAAGTCTCCAGAAGTAAGAAAAGAATGTTTGCTTTAAAATTATACCTGGATATAAGTTCCCTTTGTGCCTCTAGCCCTTAGTGCTTATCTTGCACTACCTTGAAGTAAAACTGCTCTTTCCTGGGGTGCTTTCCTTCTGATCTTTCTCATTTTGTTTCTTTCTCACCAGAAGATAAAGTCCATCGCTGCTGGCAGGGGGTGTTGGATCCCAGCCAGAATAGTTCTGAAATATTTGTGCTGTTCGCTTCACTGTGCAGTTCCAGGCCTGTAATCCATGAAAGTGGAATGCTCACTACTCACATTTAACTTAATTGGTAAAATATACCTTGAAATTGATACAGAATAAATTACCAGCATCACGTTCAGGCTGATGGGCCATCAGGAGCAGGCAAAGACAGACCTGGAGATTCATACATGCAAAGATAAGTTAGGCCCCAATCCTGCAGTGAGTAGTGTGTGTGTGCAGACCACTGAACGCCTACAGGATCAGGCCCTTAGATCATTAGCTCTTTGGGGCAGGGACAGTGTCTTTATATATTTATATACAGTGTCCACAGCAATGGGGCCTTGATCTTGATTGTGGCCCGTAGGTCCTACTGTAATACTAATACCAATGCAGAATGAGAGGAGCTAAAATAGCACATTTTTCATCCCTATTTTAAGTGCGGACATTAACTAATTCCTGCTGTAGCTTCTGTTTCCACACAGAGCAAATCTCTGTTCATCTGGAAGTTATCATGAACTATGGCCTGGTCAGAGCAGAATGAACTGGACTGGAACATTTAACTACTGCCTTCCAGGTGAAGCAGTGGATTTTTCAGGTGCCTTTCTGGGACCAGGAAAGGTGCCGGCGTGTTGGTGAGAGGTGGTCGCTGGGGAGAACTATAATGGCTAGGGGTCTACTTAAATGGCAGAGAAATTACACAATTTTCACGGGTCGGTCATGGCATAAATAGCAAATTTTGTGACTGTGTAACACATCTGTGAAATTTGCTATGTGACCAGCCCATGAAAAATGTGTGATTTCTCTGCAGCGTTTCTCAGACTAGGGGCCCAGGCCCAAAAATGGGGTCAGAAGTCTATTAGGGGGTCATGATATTGCCACCCTTCCGTCTGTGCTGCTGCTGGCGGGGGTGCTGCCTGAAGTTGGGTGGCAGGAGGGCAGCAGCTGCTGCCTGGGTGCCCAGCTCTGAAGGCAGCGCCGCTGCCAGCAGCAGCTCAGAAGGCTGACAATACCGTACCCTGCCGTTCTGACTTCTCTGCAGCTGCAGGCAGTGACGCCGATTTCAGAGCTGCCACCGCTCTCCGCTTTGCCTTTAGAGCTGGGCAGCTGGAAAGTGGTGGCTGCTGCCCGGGCACCCAGCTGTGAAGGCAGCACCCCTGCAGCACAGAAGTAAGGGTGACTAGACCCTGCCACCCTTACTTTGGCACTGCTACTGGCGGGGGTGCTGCCTTCAGAGCTGAGCAGCCGGAGACCAGATTTCACAGGGGAGACCGTATTTTATGGGGTAGACCAGATTTCACAGTCTGTGATGTGATTTTCATTGCTGCGAATTTGGTAGATCCCTAACCAGGGCTGCCTCTCTGCGGAGGGGAGGGGCCGCAGAGAAGAAAGAAAATAAAGGTGTAGGTCAGTGGTTTCCAAACTTTAACCACCTGTGAACCTCTTTCACTAAAATGTCAAGTCTCGCGAACCCCCTCCTAAAAATGAATATTTCCAGGGATTTTCTCCTTTACCTGAGTATAAATTATAAAAGCAGTGATCTGCTTATTACACACTATTTATTATTAATTATTATTTATCATTATGAAAACGGCAACACTCTTCCAAGATCTCACTTTGGTAGCTTGTATCACTTTGAATAAGCCTGTTATATGACAAGGCTCCTATGTTTCATCAAGGAGTATCAGATGTGAAACAGCATGAAGGTATTTAAAAAGCCAACTCAAACAGCATTCAGGTCTTGAGCAGTCCAGGCAAACAACGCATGTTACAACAAAGCTTAAACTTGTTCTTCATAATCATTTTAAAAACAATAGTAGCTGCCTATTTAATTTTAAAAACAGCAAAAAATATGCACCTCCCTTTCCATTTCTTATAAGGAGTCTTGAAGTTTAAATCTCCTCAGTGTGATAGATATGCTTGCTTTGATCTGCTTAGCTCTTGGAAGTCCAGGGGCTCCAGGCTGCTGACCCCTTGCTGCCCGGGTTTCCTAGGTACAGCTCTGTCTGCCATTAGGGAATTTTTTCCTGAGAACCCCCTGTAACATTTCGCTAACCTCCAGGGGTTCATGAACCTCAGTTTGGGAACCCCTGGTGTCGGGGATGGAGGTGATGTCAGTTGTGTAATAAACACCTGGCAGTGGCTGATGTTTCAGGGGCGTATATCAATAGCTACTTGCCCGGCTGTGCAGTACGGTCCATGATGATGGTGGCAGTGAAATGTTTTCCTGAGCGGAGCCGTTGGCACGCTGAATCATGACAGCTGGTCAGCACTCGGTAGGCTGGTTTACATTCTAGTATGGGGCCACACTGGGTACATCTATACAGCAAAGAAATACCCGTGGTGTTGGCCCATGCCAGCTGACTAAGGCTCACAGGGCTCAGGCTGTGGGGCTGTTTCATTGCTGTGTAGACTTCCGGGCTCGGGTTGGAGCCCAAGCTTGGGGACCCTCCCACCCCAGTGGGTCCTCGAACCTGGGCTGCAGCCCGAGCCCAGAACGCCACACAGCAATAAAACAGCTCCGCAGCCCAAGCCCCATGAGCCCAAGCTGGCTGGCCCAGGGCAGCTGCAGGTTTCTTTTTGCTGTGTAGACACACCCATCCTCATCTGGTGCACACGGGCACTGCTCTGTTGCAGTCAGCGGCGCTACTATGATTTATGGCATTGAGGAACTAGCCTGTCTATTAGCAGAGATGTGTCCAAACCAAAGGCATTGATCCAAAAATCCTTGGATCTGAACTCGGCGTCTCTGGCCCATGTGTAGTTATTAATGGTCATAAAACAACACAGCCCCTTTTGAAATCCTGCTCTGTGACCTAGAGGAGAAAAGCTCTATAGCCTAGTTGCTAAATGTGCTGTTTAACTCTTGTTTTATAGGCCCGCACTAACTGAATATGAAGAAAGGAGGTGAGAAATCCCATACCTCTGAGTATTAAAAGAAAAACTCACGTGATGGCCATGCCCAGAAAAAGGAAAGCGCTAAAAGCCCTGAGCAAGAAGTGGCTAGACAAGGGAGCTTGCAAAATAGAATGGGGCAGAACAAGAAAGAAGCAAATGCCAGTGATCAAGCACAGCTCTTCCTCCCCATAAGTGACAGTGAAGGCAGCAATGCATTCATTTAACACCCCATCCCAAATTCCAACCAACATGAAGATGAACCTCCTGCTGTCAGATGATGCATAAATTGTGTATGTAGTGGGCTTAAGTGATGTGTGTGAGTTGGTGCGTGTAAGCTGTCATTCGCAAAAAGAAAAGGAGTACTTGTGGCACCTTAGAGACTAACCAATTTATTTGAGCATGAGCTTTCGTGAGCTACAGCTCACTTCATCAGATGCATACCGTGGAAACTGCAGCAGACTTTATATATACACAGAGAATATGAAACAATACCTCCTCCCACCCCACTGTCCTGCTGGTAATAGCTTATCTAAAGTAATCTTCAGGTTAGGCCATTTCCAGCACAAATCCAGGTTTTCTCACCCTCCACCCCCCCACACAAATTCACTCTCCTGCTGGTGATAGCCCATCCAAAGTGACAACTCTTTACACAATGTGCATGATAATGAACTATCATGCACATTGTGTAAAGAGTTGTCACTTTGGATGGGCTATCACCAGCAGGAGAGTGAATTTGTGTGGGGGGGTGGAGGGTGAGAAAACCTGGATTTGTGCTGGAAATGGCCTAACCTGAAGATTACTTTAGATAAGCTATTACCAGCAGGACAGTGGGGTGGGAGGAGGTATTGTTTCATATTCTCTGTGTATATATAAAGTCTGCTGCAGTTTCCACGGTATGCATCTGATGAAGTGAGTTGTAGCTCACGAAAGCTCATGCTCAAATAAATTGGTTAGTCTCTAAGGTGCCACAAGTACTCCTTTTCTTTTTGCGAATACAGACTAACACGGCTGTTACTCTGTAAGCTGTCATTGGTTCCGATTCTGCTCTCCCTTACACCAGATTAAATCAGGAAGCGCACCAGTGATTTCCATGGCACTTCTTTCCATTTACACCAGAGAAACTGACCTCAGAATCTGGTCTAACGTGTATGAAGCACACGTAACAGGTAATCTAGCATTAATGGCATGGCAGAGTTTGCAGTGGCTCTAATTGACAGCGAGAGACAAGCACTGCAGGACTTTTCCACTAGAATAAAAGACAGACGGTTGATTCTTTTATTTCAAAGCAGGAGAAATAAAAAAATTAAAATAAAACAGGCAGATTTGTGGCCTTTTAAAATTCAGTCTTATAAAAATTAAGGGTCTGTCACTTTAAAGTTACAGCCTTGCAGAGACATGATACTGAATCCCTGAAGGAAATTCCTCCAGGGCCTTCTCTTGCATGCTATTCAAATCAAACATAAACTTCTCTTGGCACAAAGCGGCTATTATGAAGTCTGCTATTATTCTATATGCTGCCAACTTCTGCTGCCACAGTCTTGGAAGAGTCAGAGAAAGAAGGGGCGGGAGGGACGAGGTTCTGAGAGCATATTTATCATCTGGCATGCCCAAGCCACCCGGTGGCTGACTTTAGGTGGAGCCTGAAGGCCTGCAGCCACTGAACAAAATGGCAGTTCTCCCATTAAGTGCAAAGGGAGCAAGATTCGGCCCAGTGCACTCTTCCACACTGTAAAAGAAACTGTAGCTTTGGTCACCTGAAAAGACAGGCAGCACAAGCTGGAATTAGAAGACTGCCTGTGCACCATACTTCTGTGTGATGCCTTTTCACTGGGAGCCAGCCGCAAAGCCCACTGAAATCAACAAGAGCCTTTCCACAGACTTCAATGGGCTTTGGAGCCAGCCTTGGGTCTCTGATACCATGGTGATGGGCATGGCATAAGAACATGAATAGAACAGAATTCTCTCTCAGCTTTAGTGTACACATTGCACTGCACATACCCATCATTACAGTTCTCCAATCCCTTTGGGGTTTAAACCCATTACTCACAGTTCATATGGCTGATGGAGCAATACAATGGGGTCTATTCTTCTCGCAGGGGGAGCACAATCAACCTAACAGGAAATTATATGCATAGATGCAATCAATTAAAATTATGACTAAACAGATCCTTATGCGTAGAGGAAATACATGCCATCCGCCTAGCTAACTGTGTATTACATAATAGCTATTGGAGGAGGGGGGTTTAAGCAATTACTATTGCTTAAACAGATGAGGAAATAATTCATAACAAATAGTTTATTTGGTGAATTTAGCCTCTTCCTCTGTTCTGGCAACTGATCATGTTTGAAATTACGCAATGGAATTTTTCATGAATTTCATTTACTCTGTGGCTTGCTATTGGATGGTCAGTTTTTATTATTGTTTATTTGTATTGCTGAAGTCCTTAGAGGCACCAAATGAGGACCAAGGCCCATTGTGCTAGGCACTGTATAGACACACAGTAAAGATAGGGTGAGATCTGTATTCCTGCTCCAGACCTGCTAGATAAAAGGACCGAATCAGTGGAAAGGGGCCCTAAAATGTAGATTTTTTTCATATTTAAAGCCAAATCAGCCTTTATTTAATCTAAAAGGTTACATGGTGAGGGTGGGGGTGGGGAATGGAATAGATTTGGCAATGGCTCTGATTTCTTGCTGGAATGAGCTGATGTGCATTGTCAGTTACATCTTCAGTACCTGTTCCATCCTGCTGTTTTGTTCAGGGACTTGGACAAAATAGAAGCTGCGGCATGCTCCATTGTACTACCTGCTGTAATGGCTGGAAGCTAAAGGGTTAAGGGAATGCTGTGCGTGAAGGGGATCTGCTGTATGTGGTGTAAGGGGGCAATATGGTGCCATTGATTTCAGCATGATTTACACTAGTCGGACACCTTGTACTGGAAATTACACACCCATTAATATAGGAATGGGTTACTGAATTTAGGTTTCTGCTTGAAGGAACAAATGAAAACATTTATAAAAGAAAATGATTCATTGGTTCAGAGTTCAAATCTGTGCTTTGCAGCTTGGATCTAGCTGTATGCTGGTTGTTGGCTTGGTGAGTGTAAACTCTTGATTTCCTTGTCTTTGTCAAGTTAGAACCTAATGTTACTTCAATTTAGTCAGACAGGGACATTTCTGTATCCAACCCCACCTGCAAAACAAGGACACTTTTATTCAGCCTGAGTGAAATTTACCACAGTGCAGAGACCTGGCATAAGGCCTATGTGCCACTAAAGTCCCACTGAGGGCCTCAGATGGGGAAAAAGACAGAACTGATGCCTTTGATGTTCTCTGAGCTAATCTTATTGGTAGGCTTGCTACTGGCCACTTATTCTCCAAGAGTGCTACTTTTCACTTGGTGGCGTCAAGTCATGCCTCTCCATAGCAGAAGTTTGTGTAACCCCTGCTCTGCACCACGCCACCTCATACTTCAGCACATCTGTCAGTCTCTTTGCACAAGGGTGAGCCAGGTTTGGTTGTTGGAGGCCGTGTTCGGGCGAACACCATCAGGCATGTTGTGGTTGTAATTATTTGTATTACAGTAGCACCTCGAGGCCCCAACCAACCTTGAGTTAGGTGCTGTACACGCCATGAGTGAGAGGCAATGCCCCTCCTCAAAGAAGTCACACTCTAAAAAGACAAGACAAACAAAGAAGGGAAGAAGAAACTGAAGTGAAGTGACTTGCCTGCAGCCACACAGTAGATCAGTATCAGAGCTCAGAACACAAACCAGGGTAAAACACTGGCCCCCGCTGAAATCAATGGCAAAACTCCCATTGTGTTAAGTGAGGCCAGAATTTTTTCCCAGGTCTCCTGAGTCCCAGTCTAGTGCCTGACATACTGGGCCTACAATGCCTCTCTGGACAAGTTTCCCCAAGCCTGTCCACACATGTCCCAGTTCTAACTCGTGTCATCCATCCCACATCTCCCGCATGCTTGTTGTCTTCTCCCAGACAAATAATAAATACCTACACCAAAGGCTGGCTCTCTTAGGCTACTATAGTCCAGTCCACATTCAGAGAAACAGCCTTTAATTTCCCTTCACTAGATAGTGACCCTAACCCAGCCAAATAACACCAAAGGACAACATTTGATAGAGCGTGGAGCTCGCTGCCTTTCTGCTTTTCACCAGCTGAGGCTACTGTCTTCATGCACTTGCCATTGAATTCTCCTCACTCAGCTGTATGTTTCAGAGCGAGTGCATTTCTCGCCGGCTGCTTTAACCTGCTGCTGGGCCAGACAAGTTTCAGCGAGCTGCCCTGTTACTAACTGTGCTTTCGGAGAGAAAGCAACACAGTGTGCAGCACATCTGTTCGTGGTTAGTGGATTTCTTCACAGGGCATCATTTAAAAAGAAAATCTTTCGTGATCCTCACAACAGAAGGGTGGGCGTGTCTTAAAGCTCAGCTGGGATTCATCCAGCACTTTACCAGGGTAAGGATATCAGCAAATATAGCTTGTTCCCATGGTTACTAAACCGAAGAAATGTTTACATAATAGATACAGGAAAGGGTTAAGCCTTGTGTTTGCCAACGTGTACCGCTTCCTGGGCTGTGTATTGTTCGTTATCACATCTTAGCTAGGTAGAATGAAAAACATATTTGTAAAGAAAATGCATTTATCTCACCTCCAACCCAACGCCTGTGATACCTTTAATCTGTTCAATTAATTTTTTGAATTGGGTGAAGAATGAGCATGATGTGCACATAACAAGAATTACCTCCAGTTGTTCTCTAGCCCCACTGCTCACTCCAGACAAATAACCCACTGATCAGACTGTATTGTGTCCCATTCTGCACCCAATCCATAGCGGGAGAAGACTGTGTGGCTCCTAGCTACAGAGGTAGTGCTTTAGCTTGGTCTACGGGCATCTGGTGTTTCAGTCCTGGAGCTCCCTCATTCAGTTCCCCAGTCATGGCCAGGATGGTGAACATCATACAATCCTCTTCCTTCACCCTTTTCCATCCCTTGTGCTATTACATCCAATTTAGATCGTAAATGCCACAGAGAAGGAATCTAGCATTTTTATTGGTCCATAAAGCCATGCCCCTATCCCCCATCGTGCTTGAGAAGTTGGAGCTCAGATACTAGGGTCATGAGATGCATTTCCTACGTGGGGAAATTGACCTGAATAGCTATTCTGGAACAACTCCCCTCTATAATGGGGCTTTGCAGAAGTAAAAAGCATTAAAAACTTATTTTTGTCAGTAATTCAACAGATCTGATGCCGAATACAGACACAGAACTGATTGGTTGCATAAGAGGATACTATTTTCATAGTTACTTTTCTGACCAAGCCTTAATGTTACAGTGCTCTGGAGAAAGATGGAACATTTCGCCAACGTGTTTTCTGTCTTTTCCCCCATCAGCTCTTGGTTCAGAGGGATTTCTCAACATCAAGCTGAAGATAACATTTCTGCAAAATGTTGGCATTTCTGAAAAGACCTTTTGATCCATGTAAACTCTTTTCATTTGTATATACTTATTTTTCTAGGATGCTGTTTTCCTTTGGACAGTCACACTACAGAGCACAACTCTCAAACTCAGATGCCTACATCCACCTGCTGCCTTCTGAACTGGCACTGTATATTGGCTCATGCCAAACTCAGGCAATGTGGCAACCTGTAGGCCTAATTCTGCTCTCTCTGACACGGATGCAAATCCTGAGTAACTCCATTGGGCCTGATTGTCTTTTTTCTTACACCGGTGTAAGTCAGAAGCAACTTTAATGAAGTCAATGGAGTGTAGATATGGGTGTGAAAAAGAGATTCAGGCCCACTGACCTCAGTTTACACTGGTGTAACGTCAAATAGGGTTTTGAACCTTACACTCGTCTGCAGGAGAAAGTTGCACTGATTGAACTTAAGATGCAATCTTAAACATTTGTTTCATTAAGCTAGTGGACAAAGCTGTGTGGACAGTCTTATGTCCATCTAGTTTAAGTCAAGTAGGGATCAGTTTAAGCTAATCCAAAATAAGGTACTCTCAAACCGATATAAACTGCCACCCAGAGATTTGCACCAATTTCACTATGTTTAAAATCACACCCAAGTGTCCCTTTTTGCTGTCTCTTCACTCTAAATGGTGTGTCATTGTATCAGCAGTCCTGTGTGCTGTACACACACACATACAAATGTGCAACAATTTGGTTACAGTCTGATTTCACGCCCTCTCCTCCCAGGCAGCTATTTTGAATTGGGAGGCTGTTACACATTAGCCTTTGAAACGCACAAGCATCGTTTCTGTGATGCATCTTAGGGGACCAGTGAACTTTCCTTAGCACTATATTCCGCTGGCCGCCTTAGTGTTGCTGTATGTCGTTAATCTGTAGCGACCTGAATGCTACATTCTGCGAATCGTCAGAAGGCGCCAGGAAGTTCATACATAAAAAGCTTTGTTAACAGTAATGCTTGTTCTCTGGGACTGGCCACCCAGAAATAATTATAGCAACTGGCTTGCTTTCAAGAAGCTGCCTTCTTGTCTGAATGAAATATGGAGGAAACAGGAGGAGCTTAAACAGGTCCCAAATTCTTCCTTGTTAGGGGAAACCAAAACCTCAGGGGGGTAATCTGAAGCCTCAGCTTTGATTTTTCTCTGCAAAAATCCCACTAAGACTATATTGAAAAACAAACATTTCATGGTGCTGGCCTCCACACCAACCGAACTATTTTTCTTGGGCTGTCACATAGCAGCCTGGTTGTCCCCTAACCTGGCTTTCCTTGTCCAGGAAGCCCGCCCCTAAAGCTTTAGGTTTTGCAAAGCACAGCTCATTCTATTGCACTGCGACTTCTAGGACAATGCTGCAGCCTATGGCAGAACAAGCCAAAAAACGTCCCCTAAGACAGTCTCACCAGGACTGGGTTGGACTTGGACTTCTGGCCGTCAGCATCTGCTTGGTCTTTCACCTTTCCAAAGTTGCTGAGCTGAGTTTCATGCAGTTTACAATGTGCCAATCTTTCAGATGGGATGGTTGGCTCTCTGCCCTATCAACAGAGCAGGGGTTTGGCCTGCTGACCTTGGATCTGTACCCCAGTTGTGTGGAATTCTGCCCTTCGCACAAGTGGCCCCACGGCAGTCACTCACATGGGGACCGTCTACATTAAGATGAGCTCTGTGGAGCTCATTGCCCAAGTGACAGGAGTGAAGATGGCTTTAAGTCACCTGTGCATTCTCCTGAGACTGAGTGGCTCTGTGGATCCCATATGTCTTAGAGCATCCTGGGGACCCAGGTAAGTTAGTGCAGCTTTCCTGGGCTGCTCTATTGGCCAGAGCAGTGATTCCCAGCATCTCCGCGGCACACCACTTCATCATGCCCCTTCTGCACCCAAAACTAGGGCTTGCGAAGGGTCCTCTGATGGCAGCCTTACAGTATGTCTGTGCTGTGCTAATCCTCCCCTGGTGTGTGGCCTTTAGAGATCCTTTACACTGCTCCAGCCTGCTCCAGTTTACAGGGGCCAGTGTGGGGGTGAGGATTTTACTCCATATGTCTTGCAAATTTTCTTTCACCTAAGGGGCCCTTTGTCCCCAAATGCTTATCAGGCATTGAAGTTAAACAGGCATTAACCACTAAGAACAGTGACTTACCTTACAGTAAATACGATTCATCAAGACGTTTTCTCTGTGTAGAGCTCATTCAGGATACCACACCCCCCCTCCCCCGGCAGGCATGAGGGATTGGAATCATTGACTGGTAGTGTCAGCTGAAGCCATGCCTGTACCCAGCATTTCAGCTGGGGCTGTCACTCCGTTCCCTCACTAACTCAGAATCCAGTAAAGAAGGTCTCCAGAGAAGCAGGGGTGGAGGGCAGCTTGTGGGATCCACATGGTTAAAACATCTCGAAGAGCCACAGTTGCTGCAAGGTGGGAGGCATGGAGCAGCATTCATGTCGTGCTCCCCATTAGTACCCAGCCTGGGCCTGGGAAGCCACTGATCCCACCAGCTGCCTAAATTCAGTGATGATTCCTGGTCGGCACGTGGCACGTAAGACTGCAAGGTAAGTAACTGTTCTTTTGTCTTCAAGTCTTTGGATCCCACTTATGATGACTTGCTCGCTACAGCTGGCTAAGTAAGGATTGCAGAACTGCTCACGTGAGTTTGGCATTTGATCTAGTTGCCAAATCAGGGCATAATGCTTAGAAAAGGTTTGGGCGGGGTGCCAATGGGCTGCCCTGCAGCACGCTGACATAGGAATATTTCTTAGTCTGGCTGAAGAAGTCACCTGGGATCTCATGAAGGAAGGGGCATATCTGCTCGTTGGTTATAGCTTGTAATGCACTGAGTGAGCCACTTGGCTGAACTCTGGGAAGAGGTGACCTGACCTTTCACAGCCTTCCCCGAAGCCACAAATAAATGGGGTGATTGCCGGAATGGCTCTGTCCTGGCTCAGGAATAAAGAAAGGGCTCTGAAAGCATCTGCAGTGTGATGCTTGGGCTCTCCTGGAGCTGAGTGTGGCTTGGTGAAGAAAACAGGGAAGTTGCTGGTTTGGGTCAAGTGAAACAGACACCACCAGGGCGACACATAAGGTCTCAGCCCCAGGAAGGCAGTTTTGAATGTGAGGTGACGAAAACACTTGGATGAGTGTTCAAAAGGAGGAGGGGCTCCCAAAGGCTCGTCAGAACTACATTAACGTCCCTGAGTGCAGGAGGATCCCCTTCTGAAGGGAGAGTGTGTGCATGGACCAGTCTTTGAGAGGTTTTGGAAAAGTGGGCTGAGAGAACACTGTATGGGGTTGGACAGGAGGGTGGAGCACGGAAAGGGCAGCAAAATGGAACTGGAGAGTACAGCTCCTCAGCTGAAGAAGACCTCCAGCAGCGCCTCTCAAAGCCCGGGGTCAACTGCCTTTAGCATGTGGGGCTCAGGCTGTGGGGCTAAAAACATCAGTGTAGACATTTGGGCTTGGGCTGGAGCCCAGGCTTGGAAATTCAGCAAAACAGGGAGGCTCTCAGAGCCCGGGCTTCAGCTGAGCCCAAATGTCTACACTGATATTTTAGCCTGGCTGTGCAAGCCTGAGTCAGTTGACCTGGGCTCTGAGACTCACTGCTGCAGGTTGTTTTGGTTTGTAGCCACTCCCGCGAGAGCTGATGGTGACGCCCCATGACATGAGCGAGAGGACGTAAGCCAGACTCTTGGCAATAGGGGCTTGCACTGGAGCTAGACCATGTGACGCCCAGACGGAAAAGCTCTTCCATGCTGAGCTGGTGGAGGGTTTCCTGCTCTGTATCAGGAGCTGCTGGACAGCCATGGAGCAATCCTAGGCTGTGATGCTCAGCCAGCCAATGTCTGATCAGTCACTTGTAGCACCGTGGGCTCTGGGTGGAGAATTTGTCCTCAGTTCTGGGAGTGTAAAGCTGGTAGACTGGGGAGAGAAGTTAGTGGCTGGGTGGACAAAGGCAGTTAGATCTGGGAGCCAACACCCATTGTTTCATGTTCTCTGTGTATATAAAAACTCCCCACTGTATTTTCCACTGCATGCATCCGATGAAGTGAGCTGTAGCTCACAAAAGCTTATGCTCTAATCAATGTGTTAGTCTCTAAGGTGCCACAAGTCCTCCTTTTCTTTTTGCAAATACTATCTGGGGAGCTATCAGTGTCACAGTGGCTGCAATCTGCCTGATCTTCCTTATCACCCCTTGGGGAGCAGAGAGGTGGGTGGGAAAGCATGCAGGCTTTGGCCCATAGCCTAAAGGTACCATTAAGGCACCAAGGACATTTTCAAAGTCACCTCTCAGTTGCTGCCCGACCCCCTAGGTGCCTTAGGTTCTGCTGCTCAGCATTGACAAAGCCGTCTAAGCCCTGCCCTGCCCCTGCTGCTAATGAGCAGCTCAGAGCCCTCGAGCAAGCTGATGTCCAGGGCATGTCTACATTGTAATCAAACACCCACGGCCTGGCTGTGTCAGCCAGCTCGGATTTAGGCTGCGGGGCTACAAAACTGCGGTGCAAATGTTCATGCTTGGGCTGGACCCTGAGCTCTGGCACCCCACAGGCGGGGGAGGGTCTCAGAGCTTGGGCTCCAGCCTGCACATCTACCCTGCAATTTGACAGCTCCACCCCCTGAGCCTGAATCAGCTGATATGGGCCAGCTGTGGGTGTGTCTGTGTGGTGCAGACATGTCCCCAAAGCAGGATTCCCAAACGACCTGGGAGGCGGGTCACCAGCAGGGTCTGATCCTGTAGGCAGGCTCTGAGCGCACCCAACACCTGCCAGTCCCTGCAGCAGGTGGGACATATACATGCCACCAATAGGGTGCGGGGGAGCACAGCACCCTGCACACAAGACAGCTGGGGGCACAGAGCAACGTCGGCCACATGTGCGCAAGGGACAGCGAGAGCCATCGTTCGGACGCTAGGGCACGAGCTGCCTGCCAACAACCACTTTGGTGCCTACTCCCCTCCCTACTCCCAAGCCCGTTTCTGCAGCATTGCACTCCAAACGCATCTTGCTGGCTTCTGAAAAAATCCCTTCATTAGGCACCGCCTCCCCATGCACTGTAGGGGATCCTGGGTACCTAACTGGGCGGCAGGGCACCTGGGAGTTAGGTGTTGCACTGCTGAGTGATGCAATGCCTAAGCACCTGGGGCCTTGAGAACAGCCTATGAAGGACCCTGGGCTAGCACCTGCTTTGGAGCAGGAGCAAGGACATTTGCTGTTGGTAAACAGCTGTACAGAGCGGAGCCCCCATCTGTGGAATATAGGCTTGAGAGTGTCCGTCAGGGACCATTCATAGGAGAGAGGCATCTTCTGGGCCTTCCTCCTGAGCCTCTGCCTCCTAATGTTATTCTCGCTCTCGTTGCCTTGGGAGATCTAAAAGTCACAGCTCGCACAGGGGATCTAGGAGGAGTCACTCCTAGCGGGGCCTGGACCAGGGGGCCCACAATGGCAGGGCTAGAGCTAAAGGGATAGGATAGAGACGGAAATGTCTAACAGGGATATCGGGAGTACTTAGGCATTCTGGAAGGGATCTTAAGGAGGATCCCTAAAGTCTGCTGGTGGTGATCAAGGGTGTGATCTGAGTTGCTCTCTCTGGGGGATCCCTGGGAGAAGGATGGGGATGGATGTCCGGAAGAGGGTCCCTGCTAGATTCTGGAGAGAAAGTGTTGTGGGCAGAAGAGGAGGAGGAATAAGTCTGTTCTGGAGGTGATGCTGACAGACTCTCCTGCTGCTAAAAGTTTTAATTCTTTCTGGTGCCAGAGAAATTGGTGCAGGTGGCATTGGAACAAAGGCTGGTGTCCTGGTATGACTCCGGTACCCCTACAAAGCATGTGGGAGCTGGTGAGAAGTCTCTGCCAGCACTGGGCTTCAGTGCTGGAGTGGACTTAGTTCTGCTCACAGCAGGGTGACAAATAATTGGCCCTGCTAGTTTGCCCAGGCTGCTCAGGTCTCAGGGGAAGGGAGCTCTTCTGGTTTAGAAAAGTCAGAAGGCCCATGACTCAATTTCTTTGGTATCTACTGTTCAAAGGAAGAGGATCAGCACCATGAGTTTCTCTTAGAATAGTGCTAGCTCTGCCCTGCCTGTGTAACTTCAGTGGGAAGCTCCCAGCTGGTGCCAAATTTGCTGTGAAGGACCAAGTATGTCTGACTGAAAGGGGTTGCAAATCCCCTTCTTGATACCTGCAGTGAACCTTCACATTCCAGTCCCTTCTTACTACTACAGAACATTGTGGTTTACCCTAGAACGAATGTTTGGAGAGTTTCCAGAGTAGCCTTCATAAATGTCAATTAGCTCAAGCTAGTTGACAATCAATTAGCTAGAGGTAAAAACTCTATCATGGACATACCCATAGGCCTTGTCTTCACTAGAAAAAACAAAGTGAGTTTTTAACACATGGTTTTAGCTAGTAGGTGGTAACTAACACCAGATTAAGGCAAGGTAGCTTGTAATTTTAACATGTGCTAGCAGGTCAAGGTAAACCTGGCTCCCGCCCGTCTTTTACATCAACCTACTCCATGTTAAAACTACAAACTTCCTGGTCTCCACTAGGATTTTGCCTTGTGTTACCACAATTGCGAACATCAGTTAAGAATGCACCCTTTTTCCTAGTGAGGCTGTATCCTTATTGACACAAGGGTGTTATGAAGGCTAGTTAATATTTATATACTTCAAAGGACCTGTCATTACCTGCAAAGGTTTATCTAATTCTGGACTGTTTTAAGAAAGGTAAGTGACACTGTAGGCCTGGGATTGGCAGCTTTCGCTCACAAACCTTTTGACTGGAACGAGTTAACACATTTCAGCAAACACTTGTATTGAAATAGCCAGGAAAAAAGGCAGAGGCACGACCATATTCAAACAAAATTGTTTTATTGAGCGTGTAAATGGAAATTTCTTCATATTGCTTTGATGAAATGACAGACAGCAGCTGTAGACAAATATGCTTTTTTTTTTTTTAAACAAATGAAAATGGATAAGGTAAAAATAAAGCTTTTTTTACTTGTACCTTTAAGCAACATAATCACAATATATACACAAGGAAAGCTAAAATAAAGCTATGTTGAAACCAAAGCGTTTCAATCAATACATTAGATAATTACAGATTGTGTCAATAAATACCCAGTTTTTAAACTGATAGGCAACTTTTTACACAGATACAGAGAGGGGGAAAAATATATATATTTACAGTACAGTGCCCTGAAGGAGGGGAAAAAAAGAACCACTCTCTCTCTCTCTTTTTTTTTGGCACCAACACAAATAAAATGAATAAATTATAGAAAAAAAAATTCATGAAGGCAGGAATCTTTATCCCCATCATTCACTTCTAAAATGATAGATATGCAGAGAAACCTAGGAATGTTCTAAAACATAATCTTACATTAGTGCCAATAAATACAGAATGGTACCAGACACTTTTTGTCAGTATTTTTGATGCCGTCTGAAGAATAGAAACGACCACCAATTAGATAACTGAATGGGATTTTCAGAACAACAAAGAAAAATTCTTGAAATCCTCCATCTGCCAGTAATTCACGTACAATGGCCCTCCTGCATGGCAGCCAAGTCCCATCCAGCAACTCTCGCTAGGTAAGGCTTGTATGAAAGTGTACCATTGCTCTGCACGGCACAGGGCAGGGTCCTCAGTCAGGGTTCCAGTGTGGAAGGAATGGTGGGGGCTCAGTCAGGGTAGCCGGGGCTCCAGGGGCGAAGATGCAGGGAGTCCCAGAGAGGCAAGTGGAGTCTGATGAAGTTAAATCAGACAGCACCAATGGACTCCTGAGCGCTGCAACCTGCAGCTATACTGAAACCCAGCTATTAGTCACAGCTGCAAAGGGTCACAGTTCAATTTGGTTTGTTATAATATGTCCCATTTAAAAGTTGACCAGCTCAGTACAAGAGAAGATCTACAATTGACAAAATAGCTCTTCTGGTATGTGAGAATTTCCTAATTGCTGATAGCTGTGAACAACTTGCCATGCCAATTAGAATACCAAATAGTCATTTATTAACGAGCAGGTACAAACCATTGTAATCTCTATAGTCTGCTATATTTATAGTTCAGCCTATGGAAGTGTTTTGCCTCAGCTTTTCATAAGGGTTTTTGTTTTAGCCTAAAATCAGTCAAACTGACACCATCTTTTCTTGCTTGGGAGTCTGCATACGCTGGCCTATTCAGCAAAGCAGACACCGCGGGCTTACATTCAGAATACGGGGTTGCTATAGACACAGCTTTTGTTTAAAATAGCTCGAGCAGGACATTTAACTCAATGTACACCAGGCTTTAAAAAGAAAAATGTATTCCCTAGCCCCCGCTTTGGCTATTGCTCAAGTACAGGTATCACTCTGTCACGTACAAGAATTGAATCTTTTAAACCTATTTTTAAAGCTGGTAGATTTATACCATGATATTGGGATATACAAACTAGACCAACACACATCAGTACAGTTGGCATAGGCACTTAGTGTACTGCTAAAATACAGATTATGTCCAATTATACGTAATGGCCAGTGACCTGTTTTCAGACAGATTTAAACACACATGCCTGAGAAGGCCTCTAATACCCCTTAAAATGATACTATTTGATTTCTAATTTATTTCTTAAAAAGTTGCGCCAAGTTATTCAGCTTTAGTTTTTTATTTTAGGGTTTTCTAAAACATATAAAAGCAATAAATAATCCAATACCTTCATTTTCATCTAAATTTACTTCTATCAATTTATCTATAAAATGCATATAAATGGTCTGGCCCGCTGTGTTTCATAATCGTTAGACCCTTTACACTTCAGTGTCCTAAGGAGCACTTAAATCAGGAGCATGAGCAGTGTTGCTCTCATAAAGTTCTACCAGCTGGAAAGGTCCTCATTACATCTGCTGCTGCTAATGGTTCCTCTGCATATTCAGGCACCATAATAGATCACTAAAGATCTCATGGCCAAATCCTTAGGAAATTAAATAAAATTATAAAATAATTTATGAAAAAAGTTTTTTTTAAATATAGTTAGTTCATATTATTTCTTGAATAGTTTAGGGGGGTTGTTTTCCATAGCAGAATTATGGACCTCACACAACATTGTATAATCCCATCCATGAAAGGATTTTTAGCTACCAAGAGGATGTTTTTAATTATGAAAAAACCCCAACACCAACCCTCCCCACCCCCCCACCCCCCGCACAAACTTCACCTGGCTTAGGCTCTTTTAGAAATGTTATACAAAGACAGAAAAGGTATCTGACAATCTCTGAAGTTAACATCTTTCCGTCTCTTTTAAAAAACAGTGTTGTCGTCTTTAGGATCTGTGCTGCTAAAGACTTTATTGCACTTCCAGGTCATTAATAAACCACAGTGCTATTCATGTACTAAAAGGTAAAAAATAAATAAATACAGATATATTATGTAAAAAATATGATTGTACACATAATACATCTGAGGTATTACCAATTTAAATAAGGTTTCATACTAGTTCAAGCTTCGGTGGCTATTTAAATTCTGGAATTTGCAATAAATAGGTGAAAATGATTATGGATATAGTGTATGGATCTTTTCTGTAAACCTCTTCAGATTTAAACATAAGCACATGTCAGGCTCACTCTTATGCAAATCATTTTTCACAATAAATATGGATTCAAAAGTTGTTTTAAAAAGTTTCTGCAACACTGAATAGTTTCTAGAAGGGGCTGTTGTGTATGACTGGCAATGTTAACAAGGAGTATTTCTTAATAAGTCTTTTTGTACAAAACACAGGTAAATTCGTACTTGAAAGTCTTCTATTTTTTCCAAATTATGAAAGTTTATAAATTTTGCACAAACAGCAAGAGAACTGATTGTAGCTGCAGTATTTCAAAGTGTCCATGTTCTATAAAGACCAAAAATAATTTGTCTGCTTAGAAAGCTTTTTTTAGTATTTTCTCCTTCCAGTGAAAGTTTGCTCAGTACTTCAGTTTTAATTTCAGTTTTCCTTCTTTTTTTAAACTTTCACTGTTTCCATTAGCGATGACTTAATGGCATCTTCTAAAAGCTGATTGTCTGTGAAAGGGACTGGAGTTTCCGGGACAGATTCAGACAAGCCAATTAGAGACTCCAGGAAACAGGTGCTCTGGTCTCCTGCCTGGGGAAAGCCAGGAAAATTAGGCAACTGAAACTGCAATGCTGAAAAGTTATCAAGGTTCTCATATTCCTTTAACGAGTTATAAAGAGGTCCCAAGTTATAGTCGGAAAATGACTGAAAAAGATCCAAGGAGTCAGAGGAAAGGCTGAGATCTGTGTAGCTCTTTGAGCACTGCTCTGCAGAGGATGACATGCAGCACGAAAGCCCATCACAGTGTGTATCAGCAGTGTCGTCTAGAAAACAACCAGCGTCCTGATTGGCATTTTCATCCAGGCATTCGGAGATGTTTGACAAATGGCCAGAGTAGTTTCCAGTGCTGAGTTTTTCAGCAGTTGTACCACACTGGTCTTCAATGTTAGCACTAAAGAAGTCAGCAGGATGGAAACAGCTTAAGTTGTCTTGGCAATTATTACTGTTGTCTTCGATGTCAGAATCATTGAAATGGAGTATTCTTGCCAGACCGTCGTCATCAATATCAGACTGAGACTTATCTGATGGGACACTCTCGTACTGTTCTTCCGAATCCTCGCTCTGAATGGATGAAATCGAAGAGTCTGTCATATCACTACTACAGCTATTCTCCCCAACTGTCTCCAGGTCCATGTTGAACTGAAATGCTGGAGTCAGTGGGACAGCTCTTTCCTCAAACACATTTTTCCCTGCTGAACAGCCAAATTGATGGAGTCTGTCCCGAAATGATGATTCGGGTTCTACATTCCTTTCACTGCTCTGCTGGTTCTTTTCCAGTTCCAATTTCATGATGGTGTGGATGAAGTGAGTTTGCACTCTAGCCTGGTTGAATTCTATTCTTCCTTCTGTATTTCCACAGCCATCTTTCGTGCAGCCACAAGGGAACGAAGTGTGATCCATCTGCCATGGAGCAAAGAAGACAACAGTGTTAGGCCTCTGAGATTCTACCTCTGCCTAGGTGCTGTTAGGCGCGGGGCCCATAAGCCCCTGCATAATGTGAAAGAAAGTGACTGCAAGCTCTGAAGAAACCCCAAACTTCAGTGATGCTGAGAAACCATCTTCATAACAGAGCATACCAGCTAGTGGGTAAAAACAAACACTCTTTAGAAGAAGGATTGATCTTGGTACAACTTAAGACCAAAGGAGCTGAAAAGGTCTAATGGGTAAAGCATATACCCTTTCAAAGGAAACCTGTGTGGAAAGTTTTGGACAAATAGTATAAATAGTGATATACTGATTATATCATAGGCACACATAACAAGAGCTATCGTGATAGTCACTGGGGACTGCTCCCAGGACCCAGGCTGGTAATAAGCAGAGTTTCTTCCGTTTGAAGTAAAGGAGTAACTGCCATAACTGGCACCTGCGGTAGAGTCACCCTCTGAGGACCAGCCACTAGAGGGGGATGTGTAAAACGCGCTGTACAGTAGGTTGCACACACTTCACACACTTCCATCCCCACAGCCATGACATATAATGAATTAACATTTCAAAATCCATGGAATGCATCTTGCAGAACATATTTCGAGAGGCAAGCATCTACAAGAAAAACCTGAACACAAATTCCTAAACGGAATTACACCAAGAGGGTGATACAGGCCAACTCAGTCTGAAGTTACCTACAGGCAGAAACTTGAGGTTGGCATGCCAAACTCATCTCTTGGGGTGGGGGTGCTTAAAAATGGAGGACGACTCTTTGAAGATTGGGTGAAGCTATGCACGACATCACATGCTATAGACTGTCAGCCCAGCTTGTCATCACTTCAGAATTGGGATATGAACTAAGAAAAGCCAAGAAATCCAAAGGGACACGCTCAAGACCTAACATGAGACCTAGAAGCATTGTTTAAGTTTGTGGGCATGTGCCTCTGATGTAGCCCTCTGCTCTACCTGCCTGCTCAGTTTTGGCAAGCCAGTGGAACATTAAATATGCATCAGTCCTGCTTTAAGTGATCAGTATGGGAGTACGGATTTCCACACGTGGTGGATTTGCAGAAACATGCAGAACAGAAGGGCACTGGGACATGGACATGACTGCAAAGAAATGCAGCACCCACTGGGCATCCCAAGGTGGGGGCTGTCTAGCAGAGATCATGGAACTTTATCTACACTACTACCCTCATTTTATCTTATGTTCTTGAGGAGTAAGAAGGGCCTAATTTTCTATGCTCTGAAATACAGATAAAGTATATGTGTACATATACCATTTTTAAGGCAGGTAGCCAGAGCTTAACCTGTCAATTTCAACAGTGTCCCTTTGACAGTTACAATTTTTTAAATGCAAGTTAGAATTAGCACATTTTACAATCCGGCTTTGCTAGCAGGAGAATCTAGTCTATATACTGCGCTTGCTCAAAACTAGCTAATCTTCCCCGTCTGCTTTTTTTTCTGCTTGCATCAAGACTGCAGACGCTGCCAAAAAGCCTGGCCATGTACATAGTTCCAATCTGTGCAAGGACCCTTCTGATATTAAGTTTCACCCTTGTCTCAGTCCCAGCCTCGCTCACATATGTCCCGAATGGATGCAAGGCACAATGCACAGCCTGGGTGGCACAGCGAGCAGCACGTACCTGACATTTAATGCCTGCTAAGCTACAGCTGCAGGTCTCTGGATCGCAGAACTCCTGACAGTCACAGCCGCAGTCTTCACGGGACAGGCGGATGCTGTGCAGCTCCCGTTTCTCCTCTCTGTCTATCTTCTTCACCCCCATGTTTTTGAGCAGAGCACGTCTCTTTTTGGCAGGGTAGGGCTGTAGGAAGAAGCCGTCTTCCAGCTCCACACTGCTCACATCCACGTCATCGTCGGATATGTCCTCAGTAGTGAGCTGGCTGGCCTCCTCAGACTCCGCCGTGCCGTTCACGGTCAGCTGTGCCCAAAGAACAGAGGAAGACAGAGTCAGCGGACCACACACACTAAAGAACGCATCTCAACCTGTACCAGCAAACGCACACTTAGAACTAAGCCACAACAACAAATATTCCTCCCCCCCCGCCCCACTATTACTGCACCTTGGCCTTTCCCAAATGGGTGTCTGCCATGTATTTTGGGTAGGGGTTAAGAGACGGCTGTGGGGAAGAGTCAGAACAGTGACCTAAAACTGGTGACCATTAAGATCCAGAGGGGCAGAAGCTAAAGGGAGAGAAGGGGACAGGTCTAGTCCTGCTTCTGAAATGCAGCAGCTTCTTGGGTCATGAGGCAGACACCTGGTAAACTGCTCAAGTGGGAAGAGGAACATTTTGGCCAAGGACACCGGGGCAAATCTTTACTCTTCTCAAGAGAGATATGAGACGGCCCTTCAGGAACAAGCAGACAGGAACAAGGTCTCCTCTAAACACTTGGTAAGTTATTAAATTCATGGAATTCAGTTTCTTCACCTTTGGAGAACAGAAAAGCTGAGCTGCTCATCTCTACATTTGAACACATGCTTCCAGAGAATCTGGATATGTCAAAACTGATACTTAGACCTCCGAGATGCCCCGAATGGTAAAGCAGCCAGAAACTAATCATAAGCAAGGCTGCGACTTAGTCACGGAAGTCACTGATTCCATGACTTCCAAAGACTCCGTGACTTCAGCCAGCCCTGGCTGGGATCTGCAGGGTCAGATGGACCTACCACAACTCCCAGCCACCGCAACTGAAAGGGGCGACCCCCGCTGCTCCTCGCAGCCCCAGAGACCACTGCACCTCTCCGCTTGAGGGGGGGAAGCAAGAAGGACCCTCAGAGCTCGGAGCCCCCAGTGGAGGGGGACCCTGGAGCTCCCAGCCCACCCGCAGCTGCTCAGGCTCTTCATTTCATGATGCGTGTTTTTAGTAAAAGTCAGGGACAGGTCACGGCTTCCGTGAATTTTTCATTATTGCCCGTGACTTTTACTGAAAATATCCGTGACAAAACCTCAGCCTTAATCATAAGGACTTGCACCAGTTCATGACAAATGATGCCACATGTTACTACTCACCTTCCATTTCAATGCCTCCAGTTTCTCCTCTTTTAGCCGCTCCTTGAGTTTCTCCCGCCGAACGTTCTCCTGTTCCTTAGAAAAGTCTGCCAGTGTAAACTGCCTGGACGAACTGTGCTTGCTCATCATCCCCAGGGTACAGCCACCACGGCTAGGCACGCTGGTGAACCCCTGGCAGCGTGGAAAGTAAAACACAGTGACCTGGTCGAACTCCACATTGTTCTTCTTTAACCGCTTGGTTTTCTTCAGAATGGATGTAGCTAGAAAGGCAGAAATGAAAAAAGGCACATGACATACCTCTCCTTTGAACAGATGTACGTTCATGTTAAACAGCTGCAAACCACTGTAAGACTTCCAGTTAGTCTACATAAATCAACCAGTTAGTATTAGGCCAGTATCTCAGCAGACAGATCCTCAAGTGCAGCGTGCATACTCATTTCAAGGCAGGTGAAGGTGGTGCAAGAAATCATAGCCAATATTTTTCTGCTAGCAAGGAACATTGATCAGTCTTTCTAAGAAGCAACTGACTATCTCCTCCTCACATGGATTTCCTCAAGGAAATTTACATTTACTTATTCTTCAAGTATAGCAGAGCATAACAAAATTGTGTGTGTGAGTGTGAGAGATTTTAAACACTTGGGTCCTCTCTATATGCTGTTAGCATCACAGCTTTTAGGGTACCTTGCGTTTATTCCTCAGATTCTTTTTTGCAGACCCCCAAATAGTATGCTTGTTGCAGCTTATATGGGAGAGCACACAATTACCAACAGCTGCTTTTATGGTACTTCCTTTTGCATCCACTGGGAGGAACTATGAATCTGTAGTTTATTCTCCGGAGACTAATTTGAGAGCAGCTGCAAAGATGTTAATCTTTGTACAGGTGATCCCAATATAAACATTGGCAACACTACACTGTGGTTTATCTGAAACTGCTATAACATGCTTTATGTATTGAGAAAGTTTAAAAATGTTATCTCTACAGAGATACCTAGTTTTACATTGTCTAGTGTGAATCTATCTATCCATATAACAGATCGCATTTACAAGTCTACAGGAGTAATTCCAGAATCACTCTGTTGCCCTGCACCTATCAGGACATGTAAAATGGAAGGCAAAATTGTGGCAATATTGGTTTAAGGAACTACTTTTCCTGCAACAGGAACATGTTAGGAAGAAGAGGCAGCAAAAGACAAAATTAGCTTGTTTGCCCACATCTCTGCTGGATTCTCATAGAAGGTGGGGGGAAGTCTTAGTCAGCACAAAGATAATCAAATTTTAGAGCCCAAACCATTGACAATTATATAAACAGACCTCACATGGCAAGTGGAAAGTCTCCAGTTACTGGGGGGGGGGGGGGGGGCATGTTTTCCCAATGACAATGGCCTCCCATCTCAGCTAAAACAGCAATTTAAAAACTTGCCTTGTCTGTATATGAAAAATTGCGCCAGATTTTATTCTACATCCCTCTAGCTATACTGGTACATGCCCTAGTGCAGACACACTTAAACTGGAGTAACCCTTGTTTACACTGGTTTAGCTTATATCAGTAGTTTACCAAACCCTACCGTGCTAGGAGAACTGTATACACACCGAGTAAGACAGTAAATGTCCTGAAGGAGCTTAGAATCTAACTCCACGAGACAGAAGAAGAATTATCATCCCTATTTTACAGATGGGAAACTGAGGCTGCAGTGACTTGATCTTGCAAAGGGAATCACTGGCAGACTGTTCTGAACTCAGATCTCTGGATCCCAAAGCTCGGTCTGAACCATCTCCTTCCTCTCCTGATTAGAACTACTATGGATATGGAATTGTAATGACCAGCTATAAACTCAAAGGGTGTTTGCAGAGGTGGGGTGGGATCAGGTGCCCCTGAAGCTTAGAGAAATGCAGAACTGGAGTTAGCTAGGCCCACTTTTAACAGTAAGCCTCATTTACCAACATATAAACAAACATTTCTTAGTTTAGTGTAAAGGAGCATTGATGCAGCTATGTTAGCAGCTTCTACTACATGTATCAGCAAAGCTTTCGAGATCTCACACTGGTCATTGTCATCATTTTAATGACATCTTCTCCCTGGGCACAGCATTTTTGTGTAGTCTTGGCTTAAGCATTTAAAAGTATTTATTCTTTAGCAGAACACCCCACCCGCAAAAAACAAAATATAAATATACTTTGCTTCCCCCCGCAAAAAAAATTGTATTCTCATTCCTGACACTTTTTAATCGGGCCAGAGCATACAGAAAGTCCATTGTTATTTCACAAAACGCAGAGGACAAAAAAGAATGAGACTCTTTATTATTACAAGACTTCTAATGCCTTTTCAGACCAGTGCATGTTTGTGTATGTCTGCTAAGTGGACTTTAACTGCAAGATATTTGCAGGGCTCTAGTATAATTTACTTGGTAAAGCTATTTCCCTTAGCTGAAGATTGTGCGCATTGTAATTTTTGGATGACAAGTGAGGGAAGAAGTTCTTATGTGTTTCCCCAAAGCAACCCAAACTGGTAGTAGCTGCTAGGAAAACAAAATAGCATTTGTCTGCACCAGCAACAGTGTCAGTGGCAAGTTATCCGGTTTGCTTACGAAACCGTTCTTTGAAATGGTTTGTATTAACTAATTAAGCCATTGGTTAATCACTTGACCCTACTTTTTTTTTTTTTTTTTTTAATGGCCACCTATAACTAACATTTAGGCCCCTAGTTGCCCATTTAGATACCTGAAGGTAGATTTAGATACTTAACTTCTGGCTCCTATCTTTGCAAATTGGGGCCTCTA
The DNA here is from genome assembly GCF_965152235.1 of Eretmochelys imbricata. Lineage (NCBI taxonomy): Eukaryota > Metazoa > Chordata > Testudines > Cheloniidae > Eretmochelys > Eretmochelys imbricata. The sequence goes on from NC_135573.1 coordinate 256,616,324, forward strand.
TGCAAATTCATAGAGGCCCTAATTGTTATAAAATACTGGGATAAACAGTTGAAGAAAACTATCCTTAAAATGCAGGCTAAGTAAACGGACCAGATTTATAAAATTACATGCACCAGACTTCATAGACTCATTCCATAGTTTACAATGAATAAATCAGTATCTGCCAAGATTTTGGGAGTGACTGTAATAACTATCCCCAGAGATGGTGCCATGTTTTAAAAATCCGTTTGCAGAATGTTTGGACCCAGCCCCACCATCTAGATATAACAACATATACTGTCAGAGGATACTTACGAGTGAAACTGGAGGGTAAGGCAGTGCTGGGCTTGCTGTCTCCTCGGGAGTTTTCCTCGTCTGTTTCCCAACCTGAGGAGGCTGAAGAAGAGGAGAAAGGGGAGCAGGAGGAAGAGGAGCAGTAGGTGGCATCGTCCTCCAGTTCATCATACTTCCTTTTCAGTACCCCACTCATGGTTATTCGGTATTTTTCATAGAACTGAAAAATAAGGGAGAAAGGAAAAATAAAGCATGGGCAACAATGGATGTTCTTCACTAGGGGTGAAATTTGCTCCTGTACAGGGAGCCAACACAAATACCAAATACCACTTAAGCCTTATTTTGAGGGCTTCATTGGCATTTCAGTGGCTTCTGTGCCAGCTCTCTGCACGTGGCTAAGATTTACCCCTATGCACCTAAAGATCAGAGGGAGAGATGTTTAGACCACCTACCCATAAGTCACACATTTGCCAGGCTGTTCCCTCACAACCTTGATAGGCGATGGAGCACACCATGATTTCAGTTTCTACATCAACTAATTCCCATCCATGAAAGCTGTCCCCTGATTTCCACCATAATACAAATGGTTACTACTTAAAACTGCTATAGTTTTTGAACACATCCAAGTCTCTCCCCTATTTTTGAGGTTCACATTTTTACCTATTTCACCCTACCTTCAAACCTTATTTCTGACAACTCAACTGAATTCCTTGCAGCATTCCACCCATATTAAGACTGTACAAAAAAGGTGAGTGTAGGTTACTGAACGCACACACACACAAAGCAGATGTTCCACACATTCATTCCATCAACAGAAACGTTAATAAATTATAAGTACTACATTTTGTGCACTAAGTCTTTTATGTTAACTCCTTACCTAAATCACTTACTAGGAAGTTACAGCTCTAGCTTCTTGCTAATTACAAAAAGAAGCCAGTTTGTTGGGAACAATCCCTTGCCATGATTTACTTGCTTCAGTCCCCTGGGGGCTTATTAAATGAAGCACTGAAATATAAATATATCAAATGCAAGAAACAACCCTTCCTCTCAGTTTCTTTCAGATCCAGCCCATGTTCACTAAACCATGTGTTTATTTTGTGTTATAGATCAGACAGAGTACCAATTAAAAGCCATCGAGCTAATTAAAAACAAAGTTGTTCCGTACTTGTCTGGATTTCTAAATGTTGTTCATTTCTTTTTCCAACGTTCAACCCACCAAACAACTTCACATTTAATCCTTTAGCATCTTTGGAATAAGAATTTCCTACAACAAAAAGACACTATACTTTTCATATAATATACCAGCTGAATCATATCACTTACTCTACAGCTCAGAATCCACTGAGTCAGAACACTCTTGGGGAGAATGCTGTTTGGACCAAAGACCTTTTCTCCCTGTAAAACCCTAGATACAACATACTGGATGGATGCCTCTCTATTTTAATAGAAATCACCACTGGTCTATTTAGGTTTGAAGCGGGTGAGCATGTAACCAGACATCATGACAAGATTATTACTGGAAGACTGACTCACTATGATTCAAACCAGTGCATTTGTGTATTTATCAGCAATAAACATGAGGCTACAAATCATGACAACCCAGAGATAGAGTTCAGAAACTTCCTTTGGCAAGGAAATAGGTGCAGTTTATGAGAATCACCCACCCTCTTACTGAGGGAGGGATGATACTGTGGCTCCAGTCACTTGGCATGATACAAGTATGGCTGCTTCTTAGTAAGCAATTTTAGCAGCCAATGAAACTAAGAGGCTATTATCAGAAAGTGTTGCTGAATGATAAGAATGGAACTTGATCCAAAGTCCACACAGCCAAACACAGCTGACATGGGAAGCAAGACAAGCAGAAGGATGCTGCCCCCTCCCCTTTTCCAGATGCCTTACAAAAAAAGGTCTACAATTAAAAGGCCTTACAAAAAAAGGTCTACAATTAAAATAAAAAAGAACCATTAGAAAACATCTAGTGAACAAAGCCTGGCCACGGACCAAAGAGTTACTCAGCTGCTTATTACCAAGTTACACAGAACTTCTTGAACTGCACGGAATTCAGGGATCTCACAGGATTGTTCCATTTAACATCCTTAATTCTAAAAAAAACCCAAAGGCATCCTTTAACGCGACACTAAAATCAGAACTCAAGGATGTGTCAGATATGTATTAAAAACAGGCCTGAAATCTTACAAAGCCCAGTGTTGTACTTGACTGCCAGAAACTCTCCTCCCCAATCAAGGTTAGACTTTTCTATTAGCACAAATGCGTTCGTGACCATAATTGTATTACTACCTCTTTCCTTTGCATGGCTAGTCTGTTAATTCTTCTTTAAAAGCTCCTGCCAAGTGTGGGCACACAGCAAAAAATGCATATTTCAAAACCTTTTAATGATGGGATTTTAACATTTCAATAGCACTGCATAATAATACTTAGCGCATCTATAGAGCTCTTTCGATCTTCAAAGCTCTATACAAACACTAATTAATTATGTTGACAAACAGCTTTCCATAAGACAATAGTCTCTAAAAGGTTAAAAATTGCTGGCTGTAATGGCCCTTTGGTTATAAGAAAGTTAATCATTTACTGCAGCATGGCTGTATTGGGGCTTCAAAGGCACTAGGCTATGCAACTTTCTAATCTGAAGTTGGGCTCAATAAAGAGCATTTTTATGCACTATTTTCATACTAGTGAAAAAGTAACTGGTTCCCCAGCCTCTTTTTATACCCTTTGTTGACAGCTCGAACATGACAAGGAGACAGAACTAACATTGCAGGTGGTTTTGCCACAGTTGTTTTTTTGGCCTTAATCCAAAACAGATGGGGAGGTGGTGGATTTGGATATCTTCCATCAGTAACACCACATGTACCTACCTGACACCTGGCTTAACCCCTTTGTTACTTTCCATTTAGCTCACCAATACGATTCAGCAAGAACTCCCAAGTGACCACAAGGAAGCTCAGCTGTTAGTATAAATTCTCACCGTACTATGTGCTTTCTCCCCCATTTTACAAAATGAACACGAACTCAGTAGTTTAAAAACAAAACAAAAAAACCCCCATCTTCTCAGTGTGGGGGTTGAAACAAGCTCTGTGCAGAAGTCTGAGGCTTTATTCAGCTCAGTTTTACCAGTCTGTTCCAATTATATAGTTGGAAAATTAGGAGTGACTGAGCTAGTTAGTACTCAACTACTCCTTACTTTATTGTTTGTTTGATTTCCCTTCTCCTATTTCGGGAGGGTGGGGGGGGTGGGGGAAGGGGAAGTAATTTAAAGCAGCCCCAGTTGCGTTAAGGAGTAATCACTCTTCACTCTCTCATGCTTCTAAGCTTGTGGACAGCTCATTTGTAAAGCATACTTGCATACATGTGTATGCAGCCTGACAGCTGCTCCTTACGTCACAGTCACCTTCCACCCCAACATGCAGACTTCTGAGCTACAGCATTTGCAAGGGATCCCAGATTTTAAACAAACAGGGATGAAAGTAACCCTCTCTTCGCTTGTGCCATCTCAGCCGGCCCAATGGCTACCATGACAGATGTCAAGCAGCAAACACAGGAAACTTGTAGAACAGTCAAGGTTGCACTACAAAAAAGATAAATAATAGGGAAAGAACACAGATCATGTCAAGCTCTCTTACAGCAAAGCCCTTCCCCCCCTTGAACAATGTAAACTACTGCTTTGGAAGAGTGTTACCTTTGACATTTGTGCTCACAGGCCACCTACACTGAAATCAGCCACAACCATCTTCCAACCCAGCCTAACCAACAGCCAAATTCTGACCTCTCTTCCATCTCCCTGATGGCTCAGTCACTAATTTGTGCCTCAAGAGATATATTTGGCAGTTTGGTGGTACAGATAGGCTACCACTGGCATAAAAGAGAACCAAGACCACAACAGTTTCACTTGCAGGCAAAAAGGTGGCACATTAGAAATACTGAAAGCAAAGGCTACAACAACAACATACCTGATTGCTAACAAATTACATTTGTTTTTACGTTGTTTAATTGCCCTGTACAGGCTCTTCCAAGATGACACTCGAAGTTGGCTGGCCTAAATGACTGTGTTGACAGTGGTCTCATTATGAAGTGGGAAAGTACCAACATGAAAATCAACACTGATCATAGAAGCACAGAATAAGGCACATACACACTGGTCTGTTTATAAAGACACAGCAAATCATGTCACAGATAAACAGATGGTCTTAATGATTGTTGGACTGAAGCACAAAACCATGATCAAGCTAGGTTATAATTGAGGATTACCTAATGCAATAAAGCCCATTATAAAAGTGCTCACCATGCATAAGGTATTTTCCCCAAGAGTGGGAAGAAGGAAAAAACATATCACTTCGCTTCATAAGAATGAAGCGAGCTAAACATTTAGGGGGAAAATAACCCACTACAGTATGACAAAGTTATTTCAAATATTTTATTGCACTGTCAGTGCATAAATAGAGATCATGCAAACATAATTCTCAATTAATGGGAAAAGCTTTTACTGAAACTGCTCCCAAAGCATCTTCCCCTTTTCTGTTTTTGATTTTAAGATGGAACATTTCCCCAGGTAGAGTTTTCAAAGCCTTTTCACGAACTATACAGATAAGAGTGAAGCTGAACCCTCAGTGTCTAGCTGTACCCACCCAAAAAGAAAATCCGACAGAACAGAGTTAAACATTTGCAGTAAAGCCAATCACTCTTCCAAGAGAGCAGAATTCGGCCCAGTGATCTGAACACTGCCTTGAAACTCTGATGTCTCTTAGCCTGTTGAATGCTCAGCCAACAAAACCTGAATGCCAATTTATAGCCAGTGAGGATATTTTAATGGCAGTAATTCCACAATTAAAATGTCTATATAGGACATAAATATGGTTTTAAGAATAAGCCACCAAAACTACACAGCAGCTCGAAAAAGGTTCCTATTCTTGCACTCACAAAGTCTGCAAGTACCATATACAAGAGGAGTTTTTTCCCCACTTTTTTTTATATAACCTGAAATAAAATAATCCCATCTCCCTTTTGGTTGCCAAAAAAGACATTCTGTTCTTGGCTAAGACTCCTTACTCATCTATTTTACTGAAAACAGCTTTTTGAACAAGTACATAATGCGATGGATCAAACCCGCAGGAATTCCACTAGCACCGCAACTCCCACTATCCTGGGAATACTTTCTAACAAATATTTAGCTCAGATGTGCATTCCTCTCTTCTTTTTTTTTTTTTTGAACATCAAACTTGGGGCAGAGGGGGGATGTCTAGTGGGGGAAGGGGAATTGAAACGGCTAAATCCTATTTCTGGCTCTCAGCAAGTCGCAGGGCAAAGCCCTAGTACACTGGAATGCAAGGAATTAATGTTTTAGCTATCCTACTCTTGGACTACATGTCAACAGTAAATATTTCAAGTAATTTAGATTTAAGAAGATTTGGCATTTATTTAGTCAACCAGAGGAAAAGCAACCAAAAACAATAGTGTTCCTTTAGTCTATTTATAACTAACCTCACAAGACATTATGTTTGTGTATGCAAGTTGCTGGTCGTTTTATTGCAGAATATAAACTATTCGCATTTTTACTTCGTAGCTGTTATATGCAATTGTACAACTGAATGGTTGTAGGGTAACCAATAAAGTCAAACTACAGAAACTTCTTATATTAGATACAGTTGCTGTAGGTTCTGCATTCACTAGTACCAGGCTGGACATCCACATCCATGCTTATAAAGAGCATCAGAAAGGACATCAGTCTGCAGTGACATTTTGAAGTTCGGTTTCATGGCTGAGGAGCCAATGCATGAAGAAATTCAAGATTTGTGCAAAAGTAATTTAAAGTGCAGCTCTACTCTGAAAAGCAACTTTGTAAAAGTGTTGTTATGGACTTAAATATTTGTTTTTCAGTAACTTTCAGATCAAATCTCTTCCATTTACAAGTAAAAAGATGCCAACTCTGCAAACAACCTGGAATCTGAAAGTCAAGGTGGGTTCTTTCTGGCTCATGGATCAACAACAACAAAGAGTCTGCAACTGGAAATTAAGTTAGCAATTCTGTAGATCCCAGAGTCAGATTAGAATCCAGCTCAGTCCCCCAGGGCTATGGTGGGTTTGCATGTCTGACAAGAGCAAATATTAGTTTAAAAACACCACCATGCATTTTAGTCAGGAAGGACACTGAATACACTCACTGAGCAAGTCTGGAGTAAGACTGCAATTTTTACAGTCTCTCTTCAGACTAGGAGGCACTCATTTACATGCCTCTGTTGACTGCAGGTCAGATGACCTTGGTACTGTATCTAGCATTAACAAAAATTGGTGTAGAGCAGAACTTTTAATTTAACCATCTGAATATCAGATATCTAAAAACAGAGGTGCTTTCACTGAAGCTTCTAGATTACCTAACAATCAGTACTCTGCTGGCACTGATTCACTGAGCATCCATTCGTTTAACTATTTTAATTCTCTAGATATTTACTTGAGTGGTTTCCATAGCACTACTGTTACATGCTCTAGCCTGACAATATCACCTGGGTTGATGTAGGCATTTTGAGGAAACTACCATAAAAAGAACTAACCTAGAAAGGAAAGTGCAAGAAAAAAGGTAGTCTCCCTCCCAGTTTCCTGCTCAAGCATGGAATGTAAAGCAAGGGATAACCAGCATCATAGACAGTATTCCAAGAAACACAAGCCTTGCTTTCCAGTTTAAACTAGATCATTTTAACCCAGCTGGGTATGGTTTCATAACCTTACTCTGGGTAAAAATAGACTGCCTACCATGCAACAGCAAAAACTGAACTAGTCAGTGCCACAGAATAAAAGCATGAATCAGTTTATGGTGCAAGTTTATTCCTATGCCAAAATATTTTTCACAGGAAGAATTTAAGTGCTTAACACTTTTCAAAAAGCCAAGAATTAAAATTTGGGTCTGTGCTTTCCCCACCATGCCATTATTTCTTGTTGACAACTGGAAAGATAAACAAAAAACAGCAAAATACATAGGAGATTATCTGATTTGGCTGCTAAGAAATTAAGCTTCCAGGTCTACTTGACAGGGATCTTACTATAATAAATATGAAAATACAGTGTGCACTTTGTCTAGGAAAATCCTTTATTTGATTACCCCTTATGAATAATTCACAACAGGTTTCCATATTTGTCCTCCAGTAGGTACACACTGTACATTACTTTTTCTCCTATGTGTGCACACTTTTCCTGCACTAAATTATTAAAAAGCTTGCCAGCAGCCGTATGCTCTATTAGAGTGAAACATACATCCACCAGATACTAAAACAAACCTCCGGACCTTGATGGCTTCACTTAAAATTGCTTAGCAAAAGCTCCAGTTGTAAAATGTTAGATGACTTGATAGTTCAATGCAACAAATAACTATACCTTACATTTGTAGATGGCTATAAACATTTTCTGTTGATTCCAACAATTTTTTTTAATTGGACGTTTTAGAAGGCCATCATTACTTTAGAAAAGAGTTTTCATGCATATCACACACACATTAATTATACAGTCTAAAGAAAACCTGTTTGGTTTGAGGAAAAAATACACATTCATGAAACTTTACCATTTTAATCCAGGTGTAAACATATAGAAAACTCAAATTGTTTACTTAATAAATTAAGACAAGAGCCACTGCTCTGGGAAAACGAAACTGATTTGCATACAGTTCACAGAAGAAGTCACAGGCTGTGGGGTAAAGCACCTTCCTGCCTGGTGTTTGGGCAGCAGGACAATGCAGCTGATCAATTTGTCTCTAAACCAGTAGGTGTTGCTGTGGCAATGGAAAAATACTTGTCAGTTTTGCAAATTTGGGCGATATAACTATCAAGTGCCCCCATTTCTTCAAATATCAACAGAAAATTCAAACTGCAGCCTTTAAACATGGAGAGTGCTCAGCTTTTTGTCTTGAGGAAAAGCTGAGTGTCACCACCAAAATAAAAAAGTTATTCTCTGCATTTACATTTGTAGTATGGAACCAGTTTTGATGCATGAGCAGCATTAATAAATCCTTAAGGAATGCCATATAATAAATACTCTGTCCCTTTTTCTCCTGAAGCTATTTCAGACAACACCTGGGCATCTAGAAAAGAACCTGATTTTAATCGTGAGTCACGGGCAGAAAACTACATCCAAAGGCATCTCCACTAGCATGCCTATTGGGAAGGGATCTTATACAGCAGTCTACAGGACAGAATGGAAAACCCTCTGTTTCGTTTCCTCAGTGGAGGAAACAATGTTAGTATCTTCCCTGCACGCCTGGAACCACGGAAGGAAGAAGAAAAGCAGGCATCAAATTCCTTAAAAGCAAAAGAAATCCCCTGCCTTGTTAATTTGCCCAGAGGGAACGTGCATTCCCTTCAGAGGAGATAGCCCAGCATGGGGCCAGAGATCATTATCTCTTCGGGCTGGGGGACCCGGGCTCCTTAATTAACTTCTTTTGAACTGTTTTGGTGCATATCACTCCAGGACATGGGGAGGGGACGGACCAGCTCCCAATGCACCCACTGCGAGCGAGACTCAGCAGCAAAAGTAACAACTTCGGCCAGCTAAACGTTACTGAGCGCGGCCCTGGACACCCCCGCGCCGAGTACCATCAGGGGCTCGGATTATTGGGCAGCCAGCGCGCTCCGCAGTCATGCACTGGGAGCCAGGACCGGGGGAGTCACCCCCCCCCCACGGCGCATCCCTCCCCCGGTAACGCCGGGCCCCGAGACCCCCCTCACCCCGGCGAGGGACCCTAACGGCGCCATCTCGCACGGCGCTCCCCACCCCTACTGGAAGGGGGCGCTACCCCCCAAAGCGCATTTCCGCTCCCGCCCCCATGCCAGCCCCCGACACTGTCCTAGCCCCCGTCCCCTTTCCCATGAGAGATCCCGAGCCGCCACCGGGCGCCCCACTGAGCCAGCGTCTGCTTCACTGCCCCCCTTCCCACTGCCCCCGCCGTGCGCCCAGCTCCTGGAGCGCCCCCACTCCGCTCTCGGGTGCCTGCCTGCCCCCTCCAGTCCGGGGCGCCCCGGCTGCGCCCCGCTCCCCGACCCCCTCCAGTCCGGGGCGCCCCGGCTGCGCCCCGCTCCCCGACCCCCTCCAGTCCGGGGCGCCCCGGCTGCGCCCCGCTCCCCCCGCGCCGCCCCCTCTCGCCCTGGGCGCCCCCCTCCCGCTCCGGCGCCTCTGCTGCCCCCCTTTCCTCTCCCCAAGAACTGCAGCTGCGCTGGAGCCAGCCCGAGCCCCACTCACTGCCCGAGCCCCGGAGACCTTCCCCCGCCCCAAAGTCACCCCGACCCCCCCAGCCGCCCCCTCCGGGGACCGGCACCGGCCGCCCCGAGAGAGCCGGAGACACCTACCTGCGCCTGGGTTCCGGCGGGGGCGGCGAGCGATGGAGACGGAGGGGCGCCGAGCAGGCGCCAGCAGCCCCGGCGAATCGGCTCCGGGCTCCGCAGCTCGCAGGACGGAGCCTTCGCTCAGCCTCGCATCGTCTAGACGAGCGGCTGCGTCTGGAGCTGCGGCCGGACTGGCTGCGCCTGGCTCCGCTCTGCGCCTCCCTCCTCCGCCGGGCGCAGCAGCGCTGCCCTTTTTCGTCAGTGGAAAACTCCTGGGCGCTGACGCAGGCGGTGACAAGGGAGCCGGAGCCAGAGCCCTGCCTGCCTCCAGCCCACACTCCGCTTCCTGCCCCCTCCCTCGGCGCAGCTCGGGAGCGGCGCGAGTCCTGCCTCCCCTCCAGCCGAGAAATTACACGGAGCCGGGAGAGGGGAGCGAATGAGTCAGTGTCTGGCTGCCGGGAGGGAGAGGCCCCGACTCACATCAAGGGCTGCTGTGTTCTGAGGGCCAGCGGGGTACACACCTGACAACAATGGGGGCGGGAGGGGGGCGTCAGACGCGGGACTCCTGGGTTCTAGCTCAGATGCCCTTCGTGATTAACGGAGTGACCTTTGACGTCATGTCACCCAACAGAGCCTTGGTTTGCCCCTGTGTGCGGAATTAGATATCCAGATGCTCGGTTCCCTTCTCTATGGGTCCTTTCATCCCGGCCAGTTCATGTCGGCTCCGTGCCTCAGTTTCCCAGTCTGTCATGGGGAGGACAATTATACCTGCCCAGCTTTGTAATAAAGGGATCCAAGATCCTTGTGGCTGAAAAATGGTAAGTGTTACATCAATGAGACCAGTATCTATCCCTGAGTGCTTTGGGCGTAGTGTGACCAGGGGTCCTGATTTTATAGGGACAGTCCCGATATTCAGGGCTTTTTCTTATATAGGCGCCTATTCCTCCCACCCAGTCCCGATTTTTCACACTTACTATCTGGTCACCCAATTTGGGCACCACAGGCAAAAGGTGCTATGTGGTATTTTAAAAACAATAGATGTACAATATCTATGAAAGGCAGCCACTTGAGGGGTGGAAAGCAGAGACAACTGGGAGATAAAAGGAAGGAGGACATCTTTAGCCAAGGATGCATAGGCAAGAGAAACAGCACTGTGTATAGAGAATGCACTGCAATCTTTACTGTCCTGGTGGCACCAGGTTTTGAAGGCCACTTCTGAAACCCCCCACTCCATATGTAGTTCCCTTCATGAAGGGCTGAGTTAAAGCAGTCCATAGTTGAGCCTTTGGTGCCAGGGAGATTAGGTATGTTCATTGCTTTGAAATACCACTGAGCTATAGGAAGGTTTGTTAAAGGATGACACATTGGGGTTCACTGTATAATAAAGAAAGGGGGAGGTAGGCAGAGGGGTATCACCTTTTCTGTGAAGGTGCTCTCTGGTTGAGATGCATTATTTAGAGGATTCCTAAAGACCAGTGAACAAAGGGGATTGTTCCACTTCAAAGATAAATGACCCTGATAAAAATCATGTGGGCTGGAGTGGAAAGACATTTGCCTGTGCCAGACTACCTTTGTGGGGTAGCATTGAAGTGCTAGATGAGGGTATGAATGCAATTACCATAGATAACCTGAGAGCTTCGGGGGGGCTTCAGATTTTTAATCGTGAATTTCATGTTAATGCATATTGCCAGATTGACACTGCTATGAGTACTTGCTCTTGTTGAAGCCTTTCAGTTGGGTTCAATGGGGTTGAAACCCCCAACTAACATCTGTTTATCAACAGACCAGATATGCGGACTGGCTGGTCAAACTTGCCCTCCAGCATTGCTCAGCTTTGCCATTATGCCCAACACTTAACCCAGTGTGACAACTTCTGGGGTTAGAATAGTTCACTCCTCTGAGTAGACAGTGCCATGAAGGAAAATTGCTAGTTAGCACCAGGTCTGGTGTCCATTTACTGGGACACCCAATGATAGTCTTGGCCTGTATCCAATCCAATTGAAACAGGATCAAGTACTCATAGCAGTCCTGGCTCTGCAGTCCCATGATGGACCCCAGTACTATCAGGCAGAGGTCTTGCTGACATATCTTGGAATCCAAACTGTGTGATTCTTTGTGTCCCCTCCCCAGCCCAGGGGTTGCATCCCCGAAACTGTTGTTTCTGCCTTAATTCAACACTGTATCCACCTGTTACCTCTAAAGGAGATGGACAAGAGTCTCACTGGAGCACATCTTAATTTGATTATCCAGCTTTCTTGCATGCAAGAATCATCTGTGAAATACTCAGTGTTGAGAAGCTGCCTTTGCTGTGAATGGGGAAGTTCACACCTCTCCCCAGAGCTATTGTTTCAGACGTAAACACATCAAGGCATTATGTATATGGTGCCTTTTGACTTTGAAGATTTTCTTTACAATCATATAGAGTGGAGAATTGCACTGAGGGAACTTCAAAGCAGTATAGCCTTCTAGACTAGATTGTTTTGAAAATTTTATGCTTAATTCTTTTCAAAATGAAATCTTAATTTTGGAGCTAAAATGTCAGTCATTTGGGAAAAGTATCTGATCTGGCCTAGTCCATCCGATGAAGTGAGCTGTAGCTCATGAAAGCCTATGCTCTAATAAATTTCTTAGTCTCTAAGGTGCCACAAGTCCTCCTGTTCTTTTTGCAACCATTTCAATTCACAGTCAATTAAAGAGTCAAGAGGTGTGACTGACACTCCTCCGCTCCTGTCCCAGATCAGATTTAGAAGTTAATATTTCTGCATTCTGTTACCTTGAGCGGCACAGCTCAGCACATCCATTGGATCCAGGACGTCCAGTATCCTGATTCCAGCTCTGCACACTATGTAATCTTGGGCAAATAATTAAGGTAAACGTTTTAAAAAATGTCCACTAATTTTGGATGCCTACCCTGACATTCTTGATTTTTCAGAACTGCTGAGAACCTGCAGTTCCATTGACTTTGAAAATCGGGTTGGGGACCCGAACGTGGAGGCACCCAAAGTCAAAGTCTACTTCAGAAAACGTAGACCTTGCTTCCTGTTCCTCAGTTCTCTCCAAGCCCTGAGCCCCTGTCTGTAAAATAAAGATGACAGTTACCTACCGCACAGGAATCTAGTGAGGGTTAGTGTACAGCACTGTGAGAGCGCAAATGTCATACAGGCAATATTTATAGATTCTGAGGCCAGAAGGGACTGTTCTGATCATCTAGTCCAGTGGTTCTCAAACTGTTTTAATTGAGTCACCAGGGCTGGCGTTTAGACTTGCTGGGGTTTGGGGCCAAAGCCTGAGCCCTGCTGCCCGCAGTCGATGCTGAAGCCTGAGCTGCGCCACTCAGAGCCAAAGCCCAAAGGCTTCAGCCTGAGAGAGTGGGGCTCAGGCTTCGGCTTTGTCCAGCAAGACTCAGGTTAAAGGCCCCCAGCCTGGGGCTGAAGCCCTTGGGCTTTCATCCGCCCCCCTCTCACCCTGCCCAGAGCGGCGCAGTTTGGGCTTGGGCTCGGGCTCAAACTTCGGCCCCCCACTCCTGCAGTCATGTAGCAATTTTTGTTGTCAGAAGGGGGTCGCGGTGCAATGAAGTTTGAGAACACCTAATCTAGTCTGACCTCCTGCATAACACAGGCCAGAGAACTTCCCCAAAGTAATTCCTAGAGCAGATCTTTTAGAAAAACCACCCAATCTTGGTTTAAAAATTGTCAGTGATGGAGAATCAACCACAGCCCTTGGTAAACTGTTCCAATGGTTAATTACTCTCACCGTTATAAATGTACGCCTTGTGTCCAGTCTGACTTTGTCTAGTTTCCACTTCCAGCCGTTAGATCATGTTATACCTTTCTCTCCTAGAGACCACATTATTAAATATTTGTTCCCCCTGTAGGTACTTATAGACTATAATAACCTCTCTACCCCTACTCAAGATTCCCATTTATGCATCTCCGGATCACATTAGTTCTTTTGGCCACAGCATCATACTGGGAGCTTGTGTTTAGCTGATTAACCACCACGACCACCAAATGTTTGCTGCTTCCCAGGATAGAGCCCCCCCATCCTGTATATATGGCCTACTGTGTTTGTCCCAGATGTATACATTTACATTCAGCCATATTAAAGTGCATATTGTTTGCTTGCACCCAGTCTACCACATGGTGGGTGAGGTTATATATTTTAGTGCACTGGATGAGATATACCACATGTTGTGATGGGCATGGGTAGGACCCATAGATTTTGAAGTATGTGTTATGGAGGAGTGAGGGGAGGGGGGAAATTGACCATCATAGCAGTGGAGTTATGGCTGCAGGTTGCATCTGTTATTCTGGCAGGGTCTGGTGCTGCTTTGAGTTGGTGTGTCCTGGTCTGTGGGGAGCTTGCATCTGATGATGAGCTTCACAAACTTGGAGGGTTGTTTGAAGGCCAGAAGAGGGAATTTGGAAAGATTTCTTTCAGGATGTGGTTCCCTTCAAGCATGGGTTGTAATTATTGGCTGTAACTCCTTAGGGGTTCCAGGGTGGCGTGGTAGGTGACAACTAGGGGTTCACCAAATAACCGCCTTCACCTAACAAGGACACCCCACCAGAGAAGTAGCTCACACATGGAATGGGCCACCCTAATTCCCCGAGAGAACCAGCTTCAGTACAGAAAAAAACAAACCACTGACCGCACACCCCAGTTGTCATTTTGAATGGTTTCTTGCACTATGTATTTACAATCTGTTCCACTACAGATGTCGCTGTGACAAGTACTTTTCCCGGACCTGAAGAGGAGCTCTGTATTAGCTTGAAAGCTTGTCTTTTTTACCAACAGAAGTTGGTCCAATAAAATACACCCCTCCAACCCTTTGTCTTTCTCATATAGGCAATATGTATTTATATAGCTAAACTGATAGTATACAAATTACTGTTCATTCTTATCAGTAATGTACGTGAGTCTTCCTGAATATGACGGCTTACAGCACTTGATCTTCAAAGGAACAATTTCCTTGAGGTTTCATTTACCATGTTTAGACACAGCTGGGATTAATATTTCCTCACAGGAAATCGTCATGAATGCAGGCTTTCCTGTGCAGGGCTTGGGTCGAGGGCTAGTGAGGCTGGGTTGTACACAGGTTCCTCACTTCCTCCCACTTTGAGACCCACCCCAGACCTCTGGCCGCCTCCCTATCTACTCTGCAGCTTCTGAGGCTCTGATGATACCACGTGCAGAGGGAGGTTTCCCCTACATCAGTGTCTGTGGCTTTGAGTTACTGGGCCCATGCTGTGTCCATTCAAATCTCACCACTCAAAGGGGAGGCTCAGCGCTTAGGAGAATTTAATGTAGTGACACCAGGACAAGGAAAGTTGCAAGTATACTGAGAAGACGTGTTCATGAAATTAAAGATACAGGGCCTAATTTATCATTGCAGCCAGACTGAGTTTGGCACTGGGTTTGGGGTGGGAGGAAGGGACACCCTGGCTTCAGGCAAAATTAGAACTGTCTCAGGAGCTGTTATTTAATTCTGCAACCAGAAGATTGCAGTCCAGCAACAGCCGGAGAACAGTAGCTCTCCACAGCCACCCTCTCTTCCTCCCAGGATTCAACATCCTTACCATGCTGACTATGGTGAGGGTTACTGGGAGAGTTGGCCCAAAGCTAGCTATGCTGGCTGTATGCCATGCTTGTATTCCTCTAATGCCAGGGGGATGCCCTGTTGACCAGTTATGGCAATTTGAAGGGACTTGGTAGAAAGTGGTAATCACAGATCTGGCCCAGCGGAGAAGGGTGCCAAAATCAGGAAACTAAGTTAGGGGAGATAACGGGTGTGAATGATTTGGGTCCAGACGCACAGTTCCAAGTTGCTACTATTCATATTCCTGCAGACTCCATTCTAATCAATGCAGAGCAATCTGTTTTTCAAAATATAAAAGTTCAGTAAGTACTTTCAGAATTAACAAGTTAGGAGAATTTGGTTCTACTTTGTAACATTTTTATGTGCATAGCACTAAACCAGATTTCAAATGTTAAAAGCCCTTATCAGCCTTTTTTATCTCCTTTTATCTTATCGCCCATGTGCTACTGGACGGTGTAGTTACTGATTTCCAAATGAAGACACAGGAGAAAAAGAAACCCTTGGTCAATCACATGTTTGGCAAAGGTGCCAGCTGCCACCCCTGCTCAAACCAGTCACTTTTCACGTTCAGACAAAACGAGTACTTAGCCTTGGTAGTGCACTGTGTAACCTGGACAAATTGTGCTGGTTCTGCCCATGAGTTTTCTGTGCTTGTACCCCTTCCTCCCCTACCACATCTGAAACAAAAGTAGAAGAGAGCCTCAAGTTGTGTCTTTCCTTGTAAAACTTATGTTTAAATAATTGATCAATAAGCTATGTGTAGCTTGCATTCTAGTGCCGTCTGTTACACTGTTTTATTCACCCAAGATGTTCATGGGGCGTGGGTCCTGAAGTTGCCAGAATGGTGGGAGAAATGTGTGCAAACAAGGCCATGTCTACCCGACAGAGTTTGGTTGACACAGGTGATATATCCGTTTGCAGTGTTGTTGTAGCGTGTTGGTCCCAGCATATGACAGAGACAAGGTAGGTGACGTAACATATTTTATTGGACCATGTGTACAGCTGGCGGCTTTCTGTATATTCCCTCAGATACGTGCACACCTGGCTGCTTGTGTTGGTGCAGTGTGTATTCCCCATGAGTGGTTGTGTTGATGGAAACTGGTGTACTACAGATAGGTATCCCAATGAGCTCCTTGCTGCTGTCTGGCTCAGTACCTTATGGGACATCTTTGTGAAATACAGCAATTCACCCTGGGATTTCTGGGAACTAGGGAACAGTTCCTCTCAATGCCATTTTCTCCATCCCACAATGCCTTTCCCATCCTGTATTTTTTGGGCTGGTTTTAAAACTCCCACAGTCCTGTGAACCGCTTTTCGGCCTCTGCCATTGCTCTGGCAGCTGCGTGGACCCTGCAGAGCTCAGCACGATTCTAATGACCATTGCTAACATGGGAAGTATGATTCTCCTGTATTTGCAGAACTTGGACTGCTCAGGGAGGCCTTAAAAGACCATTTTAACCATCAGCCACAGTAGTGTTGTGTGCTGCTTTTATGAACTAGTGAATCTTCATGTATATGGAGCTTAATTATGGATGGGGTATGACTCCCATTATGAATTCTGTAATGCAGCAGTTATGCTTGGTGTAAACTACTGTAATAAACTAATTCTGAGTTTCCAAAAATAGAACTTTATTGTAAGCAAAGAAAGAGGAAATAAAGCTAAAGAACAAATATACATGTTAAAACTATTTTAGCAGCACTGTAAAAGGGTGAGCCGTACTGTAAAAACACAAGTAAACAATAAATGCTTATGTTTATGTTTTAAAAACCATGACAGTGTTTCAGACCTGGTACAAAACACGTTGTTCATTGTGGTTGCTCCTGTGGTTTTTGCAGGTCTGTGTATGTATAGCTACAGTTCTCTTTGCTTTTCCCCACTGCATGGAGTGGTTGGGGTAGGGGGTTTGTACCATGCTGCCCCCTGCTATGTGTAGGGAGCAGTGACCGTGGAGTTTTTCATGGCTTGGACAGGCTGCTGTGCCTCTGTGTAGGTGGGTCGATAAATGTGCCTTAGCACTGAGATTGTTGCCTGAGTGAACCCAGGATGTCCTGATGAAGTGCCCGATGTGCCTTTCAGTCCTCTCTTGTAGCAACCACTCTCTCCATTTTCAGTCCTTCTCCCTGGTCACGGTCAGAAAGCCCCTCCAAGCCCTGTGTTCCTAGTCAGTGGCTGTAAAAGCCTGGAGGACAGTGCAGAAAAAAACATATCCTCCCTAGTCTGCTTCTTTCTCCTCTTGATTGGGGGCAAATGTTCAGCAGGCATGGAGGGGGCACCTCTCCGGGCCACCATACCAAGTTGCTGATTAAAACAGACAGATCCACCATTAGATTTACAGTCACAATGGAAAGGGAAGGCAAAGCCTCAGAGCCCCCTTACATTATTCCCATGAACACCTGTCATAAGAAATATTAAATGTCACTTTAGTTTTGAAGTCCTTGTTACAGCACTGCTCTGCAGCTCAAACCATGGTGGGTCTGGCCTAGCCTGGTGGGGAGGAGGTGGGGTGTTCTGTGGCATAGAAAGTTTAGACACTTGGGCACCAATGGGCACGAGTATCGGGAAAGTGGAGAGAATACAGCCAGCATATTCCCAGGTAGTGGTTATTCTGTCTGAGATCTCACTCCTGAGAGTGACAGACGGAGGCACAGAGAACCCAGCTGTGACTGGCATCCCAAAGCCATATGCTGCTAGCCTGTTTACTGCAATGGTGCCGGTGGAACTCATTGCGGAGTGGCATGGGAAAGTCTCCTGTTGCAGGGGAAGAAACCAGGCTGCCATCCCTAGAAATGTTTGGGAGGGGAGTGCAGAGTATCTCCAGGAAAGTTTTATCGGGATCACTCAATAACGTATCCCTATTCAGATAAACAAAGCACAGTGCATGGCCCCCCGCCTTGCCCAACAAGCCAAAGAATGGAAGAGCGGATGCAGCCTCTACCTACTTCTTCTACGTCTATCTGAGTAGCGATCACTGATCTGATGTGGACTGTGTAATGTGGCCTGCCATGCTCTTTTTTAAATGGATTTTCTAATGTTTTATGAGTGATGTGAGCATTGAAAAGCCAATGCCTTTGTTCTGTAAAGCAGATGGGATGGGTGCCATCTTTAAATGGGGAAAAAGAAGCCCCCCCCCCCCCAGCCCTGGTTGCATACTGCAGGGGTCTTCATCTCAGACTCCCGCGAAGTGTCCACATTCGAATGTGGGGTGCTTGTGGGGTCCACACCAAGTATGACATGCCGGTCGTTGTAGAAGAGGAAGGTCACGGGTGAAGGGCAGCCTGCCGAAGCTCCCTCGCTTGGATGCAGCACTGCTGCTCATCCCTGGCGTTCCCCAGTTTCAGCATCCCCTGTGCAATCTGCACGTGATGTCTGTGTTCCTTGGACTGCTCCTTAGCTGCGCTCAGACAGACTCTTCTCCTTACAGCCCAGGGAGATCCAAGACTTCTTGCCTGCTCCAGGCAGGGGGTGTGTCTAGTAGCTCTCTGTGAGTGGACCTGACATGGTTGGATGCTAACAACAAATTTGGGTTTGCCAAGGTGGGCAATCGGGAACAGGCATTTCAAAAAGACATTGGGAATTTTAAAAGGGGAGGGTGGCCCTTCCCTTCTCTGTAACCTTGGGCAGTGGAGAGCAGCCATTGTTACAGGGACAGGGGCATTGTGGGACAGCTTCTGGAGGACTGTTAAGGTTGACACAGGTCATGCAGCATCTACACTTGTACTGCAGTGATCTAAGTAGGTCAAGCATGGCTCTGTGTTGTTCAGGGAGGTGGTATTATTGTATTGCTGTAACAGGGTGCTTATGTTGACAGGAGCAGACACACATACAACCTAACTTTGTAGTGCAGACCAGGCCTAAGGTTACACCATGAAACTGACACATTAGAGGACCTGATTCTCCTCCTTACTTATTTTACACCTGCGTAACTCCAGCAGTTTCAGTGGAGTGACTTCTGATTTAAAATGGCAAGAGAAGACAATCAGATCCATAGAGTTTACATTGCATACATGGGATTCTATTACTTTGATCATTATTTATCCATTCATTAAAGCATGTGCCAACCTCTCACCTTCTTTCATATATGCTGTTCCATTAGTCTTTAGGGGTATATACTGTATCAAGCTAGTGAAATGTTCTCCTGCATATAACCACACTGGTAAAACAGGAGAGAGTGGTCTGTTTGCCGGGGTGTGTAGGTATAATTTTTCTGCACTTCACAAACACACCAAATGTGCAATGTGGGCAAGGTTTAGAAAGTTTTGCTTTAAAATCAAGACACAGAAGATGAACTGTGAAAGTGTCAGTTCATTAAACTGCGCATTGGTAGTTGGCTAGTGGCAAGAAAAAAAGAGTAAGGATCAACAAAATGTTACACCACCACCTGCATTCGAGTCAGGCACCCGGGTCCTTAATTAATCGGACCAAAAGCTACCGTCAGTGTCAATAGAAATCCTAACACCAGAAATCAGAGATGGAAAAGATCTGTTTGCATACTATATATTTAGTGTATTGTCTATTTCAGCATTTCAATGTTTCGACTGATGGATCTGCCATCATATCTCTTTCAAGGTGCTTGCTCTCATGCTAATTAAATCTGTCCCTTCCGAAGAGAGCTACCAATGGCCATGCTTTAGAAGTTATTCTTTTCACTGAACTGTTCCACCTCTCCACATAAAGGTGTTCCAAAAAGCTGGTAGAACATTGTTAGTACCAGCAGGGCCAACTAACAGTAGATTGAACTCCAGCCGTCGCCAAAGGTAGCGACAATAAACGATCTATAAGTAGACACCTAGAGCACTTATAATTTGTCATGCTCCTGGATTCTTAGCAGGCCCTGAAGAAAGTGGAAGCCACAATGTGGCTTCTTCATTAACAGGGTGGTTGAAATATGGTAGTTTTTCAGCATTAAAACCTGTCTCTTGCTCCAGGTTTGTAATTGGTGTTGTTGGCAGCGAGCCAGGCACTGCGAGCAGTTCTGTCTCAAAAGGACAAAACCTCCATTACTTTATGCTCTCTAATTCTCACAAGGTATGCTGGTGTCTATCAATAGAGTCGCCATGAGGTAATAGAAATTACAAGCCTCCCCAGACTTATTTGTCTGAAAGCATTTCTTGTAAAAATAATTATGCGAGTCTCCAGAACTGTGATACATGAAAATAGCAGAAGAGAATTTTCACAAATTAAAATGCAACATAAGGTTCTTTATCATAAGCTGAGAGAGAGCAAGAGAGAGAGAGAAGTTTCCATTCTACTGCATGGTAGTAGCTTATGCAAAAAAAAAAAAGCAAACCTGCTACCTCTTTCCCTTTGCAGCAGAACTGGTATAGAGACCTGATGCCCAAGTGAGGGTATGATTAAGCAGAGATGGTCTTATGGTGAAGGTAATGGCTTGGGATGCAAAAGAACGGGGTCCAATTCCTCCCTTTGCCACAGATTCCCTGTGTAATCTGAGGCAAGTCACTGTCTGTTTCTGGGCCTCAGTTCAGGGGCCTGTGAAATGGGGATAATGCTGTCTGCCTTGTCTATTTAGGTTGCAGGCTCTTCAGCTCAGGGCCTTTAGCGTTGTCCTCTGCACTAACTAGCACTGGCTTAGTTAACTTGTGGCAAACCTCTGTGTGGTCAGAGTGATTTACTGCGGTTTAATTTAAACCTGTTCCCAATCAATTTAAGCTAAACTGAAATAAAGGATTTAACTAAATTGCTTTAAGTTAAACCAGTGCAACTGTTTCCTGTACAGAAGGTCTTACTCAGGCTGGGTGCTGGGGATCAGATGTCTCCATAGCTGAACAGTTGTCATGACACTTGGCTTGTAGCAAAAGAGCAGCGTTTTTATTATAATTATTATAACCCGATTGCATTAATCCATGGCAAAATGTGCAGTAAAAGCCCTGGTTGTGTGTCACTCACAGATCAAGCATGTTGTGGTGTATATCACTGCAGAGTACCGCACACCACAGCTTAACTCAGAGCTACTCAATGTTAGTGTATCTAAGCGCTCGCAGATAAAACCTACTTAAACAAGGAAAGCAAATAAAACGGCAGCAAATCTCCATTTGGAGATTGGTTTAACTGTGTGCCGATTATCTTAACTCTATTCTTCTGCTGCTCACATGGTGCCTGCCCAGTGTCATTCAGTTTCAGCATCATATGCTGACAGTGCAGAGGCTTTGCTTCAATCAGAGCTCTTAGCAAGGATAAGGGAAAGGCCAGAGCATGGAATGAGGTACAGGAAGTTAATTATTATTTATACATATGGACTACATTCACATCAGGACTTAGGGAGCCTAGCTGCCCCTTTAGGCACCTAAGTCCCAGACTTGGGGATTCACAAAGCCCCTGCTCAGCTGCCACTGAACGCCGTAGATAGCTAAACTCGCTCGGCGCCCGGAATTTTTGCAGTAGAAGGTCCCTAGGCACCTATGTTTCTGCCACGGAGTGGGCTCACCACAGCCTTACGCCAGGCATCCGGATGCCTGAGCCCCAGATTGATTCATGAAGTGGGGAAAGGCAGGAGAAACAGCTTCAAGAGAAGAGAGTGAGGGAGCCCCACCTCCGACTACTCCATAGACCATAGTGGGTAGGGCACGGCGCTGAGAGGTGGCAGATCCCAGTTCAACTCCTTTCTCGCACTCAGGTGGAGGGGCAGGGGGTTTTAAACCCACATTCCCCCTCCCCCCCGCCGTTCTTTTGTGTAAGCTCCTCTGTAGGGGCCTGATCCAGCAGGCGAGCTCTGAGCTTGCTTACTCGATTGGGCTCTGCTTGGGTTGCCAACCCTCCAAGATTGTCCTGGAGTCTCCAGGAATTAAAGATTAATCTTTAATGAAAGATTATGTCATGTGAGGAAATCTTCAGGAATTTGTCCAACCAAAGTTGGCTCTCTAGGCCTCACCCGTGAGTGAGGTGGAGGACTACCTGCCTTTGCCCAGCTTGTGAATTGCTCTGGGGCTTAGGCATCTGGACGCCTGGCCTGGGGTTGCTGTGCACATACTCAGAGGCCAGACCGTTGGCACCTAGGGAACTTTTACTGCAAAAATTTAGGAGCTGAGCATGTTTAGGCACCTACAGGGATTAGGGGTAGCTGAACAGAGGCTTTGTGAATCCCAGTGGGGCCTGATTTTGGTATTTAGGTGTCTGAAGAGGCAGTTAGACTCCTTTTGTGAGTCTAGCCCAGAGAGGCTGTGACTTGCCCAAGGTGGATCAGGAAGCTGAACCAAGGTGTCCCAAGTGCTAGGCTAGTGCTCTAACCACTGGACCATACTTCTTCTCTGCTGTCTGGTGACTCTTATGGAGCTGTGCCTCTGTCCATCAGGGCTGAATTTTAACCATCCTAACCTGGTGCTTGCCTTGGAAAGAAGGAGCAACCTGCATTTGCACCAGGGTTGCTGATGTTGCAAGGCGTGACTGAAATGCTCTTGGAATTTTTGAGAGGAGGGGAGCTCTCTAAAGAGTGCTCCTAGTGAGCTATTTCAATTTGAAGGTAAGGTACATATAGTACCAGACTCTTTTCATTTCTCTAGGACATTCCCCAGTGCTTGTACACACAACACTTTTCCGGGACTACCAGTAAAACAAAGGGCTCAACTCTGTCTCGAGATCAGCCTCTGAGTAGCTCTCTCAAAAGTGGGATGCACACAGAGAAACTAGCACTCAGGAATCTGTGCTAAATTAGCAATTTCCCGGTAATTTCAAAAAATTAGCAGAATCCATCAAAACATGTAGGTCATCACTATTTGAGAAGACAGCTCTGCAAAAAGAGGGAGGCTGAGCCTAAAGGTGAGCACAATGCACCAGTTCCCAGGCTACCATCTGAAACTAGGAGCTAGACTAACCAGTGATTCTCGTGACTCAGCCTAGCCTGCTCCCCACTCAAAGATCCAACTGCGAATGCTAGAATCCATATTACTTTGCACTTAAATTATATCCCTAGATCAATGTGCTTCATAGAGACAGCAGGCACTGGGAAAGTCAATGACTTGCCCATGGTCACACAATGAGTTAGTGCAGTGAGGCAGATCTCCTAGCTCCATACTCCATCTAGACTACAGGAGTCCGTGGGTGTTAAAAGTGCTGGACTGGGAGCACTTGGAAGAGCTGGGTTCTATTCACAGTTCTGCCATCGACATCTTGCGTGTGCCCCTCCCTCAACTCCCTGCCTGTAAAATGGGGACAAAGTTACTTCTTTTCACCCTGCTTTTGTCTTGTCTATTTGGTCGTTAGCTCTCTGGGGCAGGGATGGAACCTTCCTTTCAGTTTGTACAGAATGTGACCTGGAGCTCTGCGGGGTTTTCGGGCGCCACTGCAGTATGCCCAAAAATGATACAGCCCTCAGGACAATGAGATTGCAACACTGACACTCTTGGTACGGACGTTCTGGATAATCTGATTTGCATATTTTATTGATGTAAGAACACAAAATAGAAATTGCGTCTAGGAAATGTGAGCAGGTGTTGCATCATTCTGTGGCATGTGACATGCTTTCCAGTGGCAGTCACAAGCCAAAATGCTAGCAGTGACGTGCCTTATTACATGGTTGGAGCCCTGCCATGAAATGTAGCACTGCCCTACTGTAAAACAATGCTAAGCAAGTATAATCTCACCAAGGAAGTGGATTGCTGGGCTATTTAAAAATTGAATAATTGCCATTCTGTGGTGTCTGCCATGTAGGGATCTCAAAGCATGTTATATATTATTTGTACTACAGGAGCAGCTATAGGACCCAGCCAGGATCAAGCTGCATGGTATCAGGCCTGACACATGCGCATAGTGTGGGAGTTCTTGGCCCAAAGACTTTCCATCTAAATACACCAGCCCAGCAGCACAAAGGCTGGAAGGGGAAATTAGCGACACAGCAAGGAGAAATGACTTGCCTGTGGGTCACTCAGCATGTCAGTGGCAGAGGCAGGAACAGAAACCGGGTGTGATGATTTGGGGTTCTTAATGTGACGATTTGGGGTTTTGGTTGTATCACTTCTGATTTGTGGATGCTTTTATGAAATTGTACCATAGAAAATTACTGTTTCCCCCATTAACAGGGTTGTGTCATGTCTCGGCCAGACCAGAGACAATGATGAGTGATCAGTGCTCAACAATTATCTATTCAAAGTGAAACACCTTGAGGCAATGGGTTTACTCAAGACACTTCCCCCTTGTGTTTGAAGGTGTGCGGTTGAGAGGAATGCAAAGTTACTCTAGAAGGAGAAGCAGGTGACCCCAGCAGGAGTCTCTAAAAGTCCTCACAGGGTGGAACTGGGGGGAAGACCCATTTTGCACCAGATTAGCCCGGTGAGAAGGGGGCAGCGGACCCTGCCTCACGGAACACAAAGAATCCCCCAAGGGAAGGGTGAGCTAGTGAGGGACATTGCATTTGGGATAGTCTATTGCTTTGTATGATCTGTACACTCCTGTGCTGTATCTGTTAAGTAAAGAACATCAAAGTAAGACTGTGCGAAGTGTGTGTGTGTGTTCAGAGCTGCTGCATTGTGCCCCTGACAAAGTTAAGTTGTAACCAGGGGCTGCGTACCTATTGGGTGGGGAGTTCTGAGGAGGGGATGAGTTTAAGTACTGGGGAGTCTGAAGGGTCAGTGCTGCTACGCTGCTGGACAGCAAGTTCCAACACTCGCAGGAGGGTGGTAGCTAGAAGGGCTGAGCCCTGAGTGTGTACCAAGAGACCCTGAGCATGCGGCAATGGCTGGACTCCATCCAGCTTCCAGGAGCTTGAAACTCCCCAGCGATCCAGAATGGCAGATGCTTGGATTCTCCTCACAGCAGTCCTAGTGGGTGGCCAGGAAGTGGCGCTTGGTAGGATCTGTGATCCCAGGTCTCCTGAATCGCCGTTCACTGGACCACAGCACTTCCCCAGCATTAGTGTATTAAAGGAAACACCACAACATCCCCAGAAGGTACATCTGTTTTACAGACCAGAAAATTGATGTGCCAAGGATTTGTGACTTGTTCAAAGTGACACGACAAATTTATTGTTGAGGAAGGAATAGAACCCAGGTCTTCCGATTCCCAGTCTTCTCTCTTGCCTATGTCTTTCTCCAAATAAAGTAACGTAGAAATAAGATGAGAAGTGTATACATATATACCGTGCTCAGCTTCTTTGTGGTCATTCAAGGAGAAAGAGGCATGTCCGAGTACATGACTAGAATCACAAACTCTCGAGTCTAATCTAAGGCCAGCTCTGACTCATTCCTTGACAGGCCCAACGCCCTCTGCCTCTGTTTCCCAAGCTATAAAATGGGGATGCTAATACTTACCTCCAGGGATTTGTGGGGATTAGGTTGTTTGCAAAGCAGTTTAAAAAGATGAAAAGCACCATAGAGAAGTGCTAAATGCTGCTATTGCGTATGGTGCATACACTGTTTGGACACCGCAGTGTCAGTTTCCTCACATGCTGACAGTCACAGTTACTATGATTTGTGTTGTGTGGTATAGAAGTGACTAAGAAGCCAGCTCTCGATTGGCCATACTGAATGAGGCAAATGCTAGATACAAAACGGCGTAGCCCATATATAGGCAAAGGGTATCGGAAGTGCAGATACGGAAACCCGCCTAACCACAGCCAAATCCACTCCCACCTCTCCCATGAGAGAAGCGAGCAGCAAGAGTTTCCAGCTCTCTCTTGTAGCACAGACACTGCAGAACTTCCTTCTGGCGGGAACAGAGCCAACCGCTACGCTCAGAACCTTTCATACAGCAAAGTCTGAGGGCACCGGGAAGGGAGAACGGGAAAATGGGACTTTTGTCTGACAAATGATTAGCCAGTCTATGGTAGTAGTCAGTATTAAGGATGCAATACAGTACATGCATGGTAGTGGCTGACATCTGTGGGTGTGAAAGACCTGTGTAAGGAAATGACTGACCACAAGATAAACACTTAAGGCTACCCACTTAACTAGCGGCAGAAAGGGAGGGAAGGAGAATGAGTGTTTCTTAACAAGCAGCACAACCCTGCCTTCCTTACTCAGGACAAAACACTCACTGAAGTCACAGATGAATAAGCCCAGCATGACCAGGCCCAAGTTAAGCGTTACTGTGCAGATGGGTGCAGTGTTGCCAGTCCCAAATATTCAAAAATAACGAGCCAGGCCCACCCTCAAAATCATGCAGTTGGTTGAAAAACCAAGAGATTAAAACAAATCTAGCAATCTAGGTTCTTTTAAATTTCCCTCTGGGTTTGGCATCTTTTAAGGGTTCACAGTTTCAAGCTTTTCCCTTCAGCCATCAGGGCGACACACTTACTTTTTGATTTTAAATAAGAACCACAGATTTTTAGGTAATCATTTGACTCCAGGAGCTGAGGCTTTAAGAAAAAAAAAATCTGTGACACTTGCAATGTAATCGTGTCTGCCCATGTCATCAGTGCACATATGGAAACTGGAACTAAACTATGGCTTTATCACACCAATAGTTTAGGTACATTTCATGCCTTCACTCATCCTTTGATTCCATACGAAAACTATTAATATTTGTATGTAACTTTGTGTGGTTGATTAGCTCATCTTCCCACGTGTTTATGACCAAATCAGAAACCTACAGAAATGGAATTCCAGTTGTGTTTTAGAGATCTAAAGCTAAATTACAGTGTAATATGCAAGTTTTTTCACTAGCTGACTGTATTTATAAACACTTTCCCTAGCTAGGATCCTCTCTCTTGGTGGTTATGAAGTTTTCAGTTGTATCCCTTAGTTATCAGAACATTTGTTATCCTTCTTTAATGGGAAGTTTGAAGGAGCAGTGAGATAGGACTATACCAATGAATTTTATTTTGTCCAACTCTGCAAAAAGTAGTACTATTTATTTTACCAGTGAAATGAAGACCCTGCTTGTAGCCTATGTCATACTCTCACACAGTGTTGTAGCATCATAGCTATAATAACTCAACATAAAAATGCTGCAGGGGAGAAACAGTTCTTAGAGTCACGTGGTATAATTTACTAACAGATGTATTAAAATCTTAAAAACTAAAAGTTCATTTTACGCAGTTGTGCTTTTGCTGCTGTCTAATGCTGTAAAAGCTCATCAAATGAGTCATTGGCACTCACTTTCTATAACACCCTTTTACTATAAACTTGAGTGTGTGTTTGCTTCATAATATCAATGGACCCTTAATTCCATGCACCAATCAAATTCTGAGGCGTTTTGCTATAGTAGCTTAAGCATTTCAGTGTGGTTACACTGCATGTTCAGGACCTTACATGCTTATAAACAAGTGAACCAGTTGCTTTAAGTAAGCATCCAGTAGTCCTCCTGTTTCACTGTTTATGAAGAGGGTTTTAGTGTACTTATTAGGGCTTTGTTATATCTTAACCACATTGCAGAGTATTTAGCGTATTTAAAGTATTGGACAAACTACTGTTTTATAGGGATAGGATCAAGCAGTGAACTGCATTGACCTTCATTGTTTCTCATGAGCAATGTGCACCAAAGAACACATCTCAGAAAAGACTATGAGGGCTACGAATGGTGTAAATATTTTATATATGTATAGCATTTAAATAGGACTTCAGGCCTTAGCATTCTTCCACTCGGCCATCTCTAAGGGAAAGGGATCACTGATTCCAAAGTCTCACACTAATCGAGAGGAGCAACCACACCAAAAGCATTGAGGGGGCATTATGAGCAAAGACGCATCAATCCCGTAGCTGCGCTCAGGGGAAATCAATGAGATAGTAGTAAAGGTCTGTGCTTATGCTCCAGCCTTTCACACCTCACCTCCTCCACTCTAAGTGACATTCCCCCAAATCCTTCCAGTCAGAGAGCCGCACCATTGCTTTCCTTAGCCCCTACACATTCGACCCTTCACCCTTAAAGGCCCATTTGTGCAGCAAGTGTTCTCTGACTGCTGAGGGCTGAATGCATCTTCCTGCAGTGTTGAGTGATGCTCTTAACCCAGCCAGAGGGACTACTAATGGGCAAAGCGAGGACTCTCCCATTTGTCCAAAGTATGTGCACACTAGACAGTCATGAGGCCATCTTTGTGGCAGTTTGCCCAAGGCTCAGGAGTGGAATATTGCTCTGAATTAGAGCTGTGTGAATAACAGATTGTAATTTTCAGTTCAATTGCTGAACTGAAAAAGCAAAATCAGGTTGGGTCGAACAAAACATTTTGTTCAACACCAAACTAAATGCTTTGTTTAGTTTTGGGGTTTTTTTTAAACCTTCAAAATTAAAATGGAATACTGGACTGGCACTCAGGGGTGTGACAAATCCACCCCCCTGAGCAGTGTAGTTATACCGCCTTAACCGCTTATGTAAACAGTGCTATGTTGGCGGGAGAGCTTCTCCTTTTGGGGAAGTGGACTAACTAAGCCGACGTCGGTGTGAGTGTCTTCATTAAAGCGCTACAGTGGTGCAGCTGAGCCGATGCAGCAGAAGTGTAGACTTGCCCTTAGGCCTTGTCTACACTATGGGGGGTAAGTCATCCTAAGTTACGCAACTCCAGCTACGTGAATAACGTAGCTGGAGTCGACATAGCTTAGGTTGACTTACTGCAGTGGCTACACCGGGCTGGGTTGACGGGAGACACTCTCCCATCGACTTACCTTATGCTTCTCATGCTGGTGGAGTACTGGAGTCAACAGGAGAGCGATCAGTGGTCGATTTAGCGAGTCTTTACTAGACCCGCTAAGTCGACCCCCGGTAAGTGTAGACATGCGCTGAGTCTCACCATCTGTTTAAAATGGGAATAACAAAGCAGCACTCTGTAAAGCACTTTGAGATCTGATGGAAACTGCGATAGAAGAGGTAGGTGTTGTTACTGTTCCTTCTTTGTGGGTGAGGTTTTGAGAATGTGGGTGGAGTACTGAACGTGTGCCCCACGGACCTCTGGGCTTTACAGTTTTTCATACATAAAGTGTCTGATACTAGAGCCCGTTACATGCACTAGTGTAACTAAAGGTGTGATTTAAACTGATTTAGTTAAACGTGTGCACCTTGTGTGTGAACATTCTTATAATGGAATAAATCTGATTTGTAAACCTGTTTAAGGCATTTGCTCCTGTTTAAATTGGATTGTAAGATGATTTAAAGTAACACAGTGCGGCTTATGTGCAGATAAGCCGTGGGTGTGATGATGCTTTGTCATCACAATAACCTTTGCATTTTCATGTGTTATAATTTCATGATCTGGACCTAAGGGGTTGCCTATGGAGACACACTAGGTCTGGGGCAACAATGGGATTATAATGGAAACAGTTGCAACCTTGACAAAGGAGCGACTATCACTACTCCTTAATTAGATCGTACCAGTGATTAACCTCAGCATACAAAATAGCTAAGTAAAGAAAGCCAAGTCCCTCGAGCACTAAAAAAAAAATAAAATTTAATCACAAAAAAGTAACATTAAAGATGATTCCGTTTAGATTCAAGTATTTTATATTTCCAACCCTGTCACACCTGCATGTTCCTTGATAGCTGTGTGAAATAAACAGCTCTTTGTTATAACCCTACTAGTCCACTTCATCTTTATAGATTAATAGGTTATAATCCTCTTGTAGTGAAATCATAAGCATTCCTGCAACTAACAGATTCAGATTTCGCAAGCAGGGGGATTATGACTGCACAGTCTGAGCAAGGAGAATGAGATGGACTGTCAGGACAAGAGCACTTGTTAAGAAAATCATTGTGAAGCATTTAGGGGGAAAAACACCACCACAAACACATTAAAAAACGGACTTTCGCGATCCAATTTTGCAGAAACCTCAAATGAAACGACATCATAATCAACTGTTTCATTTTTGGTTTTGACCAATAGAAAATACAGCCTAGTTGGCTGCAGCTACTATACTAGGTAGAAGAAGTATACGTACATTGTAAATGATATGGTTGTTGGTATTAAAGGTTTTGCTAACAGTTACCCCAATTTTCTCCTGTACTTAGAATAGAAAAAGGAACTAAGAGTCGCTGGCTAATCTGGCGATTTTAACGGCAAACACTGCAAATGCTATCTATAAGGCTACGATTTAGTCATGGGTATTTTTAGTAAAAGTCATGGACAGGTCATGGGCAGTAAACAAAAATTCACGGCCTGTGACCTCTCCGTGACTTATACCATAAATATCCTTGACTAAATCTTAGTGGGGAGGCACTGCTGGGGGGAGCCCCAGGGGCTGCTGCTGGGAGGGAGTCCCTGGGGGCCCACTGCTGGAGGTGGGGCTGCCAGCCAGTGGTACCAGCTGCTTGGGGCTGCCAAGCGGCAGCTGCTCCAGCCGCCCCTGAGGACACTTCCCTGCTACTGCTCCGGCCACCCTGAGACTGCTGCTGGGGGCCACCCCCTCACCGCTGCTCCAGCAGCCCTGGGACCGCTGCCCCCTACCACCCCCAGGACTGCTGCTCTGGCGGTCCATGGGGCCAGCCGCATCAGCCGCAGCTCAGGCAGTGTGCCTGGCCCCAGGGCCGCTTCAGCAGTGGCCAGTGTAGCTAACCCCGGGGACACTTGAGCAGCCGAGCCTGGAGCCAGCTGCTTGGGTGGCCCTGGGATCAGCCACACTGGCTGCTGCAGAAGGCGCGGAAGTCACGTCCCCAGCAATCTAGGATCCAGTTTGATGGGATTGTGAGGCTGCCCGCAGTGACTCAAGAGCCTGAGTACCAATCTCAGGGCAGAGGGTTAGGAAACAGGGCATGAACCCTAAACTGGTTGTGAGTCGCATTTCTCTGTTATCATGGTATGTTCTGCTAGGGGCAAGACGTGACCCTGGATTTCCACTGGAATGCACTATTTTGTAAGTTAAGTCTGGCAGGTTGAAAAATACCTGCCTGTGGTATTTCAAGAGGGCCAACTTCTCCTGCTTTTGGGTTCGATCCAAACCCTCGCAAATCCAAGAGCTCTCTAGAAGAGATTGTTCCTTACTCTCCCTGACCAAAGCAATTAAAGGGGCAGTAATTGTTCCCTCTTCAGCACAACCAAATTCACCAGGGTCTGACAAGATTTCCCTAGGGGGAAACCTCCTTTGCTAAGAAATGGTAATTAGGGCAATAGCCAAAGTTTCAGCTTCTATATTAGATAGAGCAGTGGCTTCAGGGTACCTAGTGGAGGAATCCACCACAACCAGTAGATACTACTTTCCATTTCTGGAAGATCTGGGTAGGGGTCCCACAATGTCTATAAAAGAAAAGGAGGACTTGTGGCACCTTAGAGACGAACCAATTTATTTGAGCATAAGCTTTCATGAGCTACAGCTCACTTCATCGGATGCATTCAGTGGAAAATACAGTGGGGAGATTTATATACACAGAGAACATGAAACAATGGGTGTTACCATACACACTGTAAGGAGAGTGATCACCTAAGGTGAGCTATTACCAGCAGGTGAGCGTGGGGGGGGAGAGAGAGAAAACCTTTTGTAGTGATAATCAAGGTGGGCCATTTCTAGCAGTTGACAAAAACGTCAGGAAATGGCCCACCTTGATTATCACTACAAAAGGTTTTCTTCCCCCCCCCCCCCCCACTCTCCTGCTGGTATTAGCTCATCTTAAGTGATCACTCTCCTTACAGTAAGAAGAAAAGGAGTACTTGTGGCACCTTAGAGACTAACCAATTTATTTTAATTAGTCTCTAAGGTGCCACAAGTACTCCTTTTCTTTTTGCGAATACAGACTAACACGGCTGTTACTCTGAAACCTCTTCTTACAGTGTGTAAATTGGTTAGTCTCTAAGGTGCCACAAGTCCTCCTTTTCTTTTTGCGAATACAGACTAACTCGGCTGCTACTCTGAAACCTGTCACAATGTCTATAGACACTAGGGCAAACACCACCTTAATGATGGGCAACAGCTGCAGAGCTGCCTTGCACGGTCCCTTTAACCTGTTATGCTTCTGACATAAGACACGACTCGTATAGTAATTTTTTATTGTCTCAAACATGAGGCCAATAAAATCCTGTTTGAGTCTTTCACGGGTTCACTCCACTCCTACATGTCCGACGAAGGGACAATCATGAGCAACCTGCAGAAACTCTGTCTTGTGCTTATCAGGCATTGCATCTTTGCATTAAGGAGCAGTTTCTGGCAAAGCAATGGAATCTCCAACCCTTCCTCTTGGGAAAAACTGTTACTTTCAGCTGACAAAGAACTGAGTGTTTTTCCCTCCACCTTGCAGCCCTTCCTGCTGCCCACAGATAAGCCAGGCCTGGCAGGGCTATAGTCTTTATGGCTGTGAGTTAGGTTATTAACTTGATTAGACATGGCTAAAATATTGTTACCAATTCAAATATCAGCGGGAAGTAAATTCCTGCTGCCCACAACAATATCTCCTTTAACATTCTCACACTCAAGATAGGCCTTTGCCAAAGGTACAATTACAGGGGATTTGGCCAAAGCTAATGTATTTAAGCTTTTACCAGAAGGACTGTCTCCCTTCCATACCAAACTTTCCTTGACTAAAATGACACAGGGATGCTGTGTCCCTCCAGACCTTACAAACAATGCCATTTACCTTAGCATTTTTAATAAATTCTTCACTCCGAAGACTCAGTCCTAATATAGGTCATTAGGATTTCCCCCTGCTCTACCACTGGGTCTGGGCAATGGTAGTGGCACTCACTATGGGAAGTGGGGGTGTGGATTGTAGGGTTACCTTACATTTTGGGTAATTTGGTTTTATATAGCCGGGAGCCCCACAGGGATGGCAGATTACGTGCCTTCCTTTTCGGTAGGGGGCTTTAAAACCTGGACTCCCTTGGGTTTTTTTTTATTCAAGTTGGGGTTAGGTTTATATCCAGTCCCCTCTTCCCTCTTAACCTGGATGGCATGGGGATTTACCATTCTGCTGGGATTTGCTCCCCCTATGGACCCTTGATTCAAAATATTCATCTGCAATTTCTGCAGCCTCTAAAACTGTGGAAGCTGTTTTGTCATAGATGGCTGCCTTTACCACATCTGTAACTAGTCATAACAATCAGATCAAACAATCACTTTCAGCCCTCCCACCCCCATTACCCATTATCTCATAGACGTACACATTTTATGTACATATTCAACAGGGGCGACTTTGTCAAACATTCTGAGGTTCTTATACTTCAGTCGACAGGCCTCAGGGGTGATCTTCAATCTTGTCAATACATTTTCTTTAAATTCCTTGTACACCTTAACATCACTCTCCTCCATATCATTAAAAACTTGTCTCACTCTCCCAGTTAATCTACTCACCAGGGTAGTCAGCTGCTTATCCTCTGGAATATTGTGCATCCCACATAGTCTCTTAAAGGTGGACAGGAACTCCACTATACAGTCAGTCTCTATAAATTGGCAACTTTCTCCCTTGTATAGCATGTGTGTGTGTGTGGGGGGGTACTCACCGGATGGGGATGCCCCTTTTGCTGCTCCACTATTCTGAGCTTCATTGCCCGTGCTTCCACCAGCTTCCTGTGTGCCCTCTCCTCAACGTCTTCATTGGCTTTGACTGTGGCTATTTGGTCCATGTGTCTTGGGGGGCTCTCTCCTCAGCTGCTTTGATCTCTCTGATCTGCAGTCCTGCCGTCAGTCTCTTCCTTGGCTCTCAGGCGCTGCAGTCAGGCCAGTTCCCTTGGGATGGTCGCTTCTATGGGGTCTGGGACAGGAGGGTTCTCACCCTCTGGATTGGACTCCATCTCATCTTCTTTTGCACCCAATCAAAATTATGAGCAAAGCTCTCTACTCCTGACCTGGGGTTTTCATTTTAAAGGATATTCCCCACTGCGAACATAAACTTTCGAGGTCTTTTCTCTCCAGACCATCGTATGACTGTGATTCATGCATTATGTCTATTCTTTAGCCTTTAAAACTCTCAATGGTAAGTTTGAATTTTAACAGCGCTGGAGTTATGATCTATAAGCTAACTGGACCTATGGCATGTGAATCCTTCCATGATGATGCCAGCATAACACTGCCGGCAGTGACTCAAGAGTGTGAGGACCTTGCCATGAGCCAGACCCTGGTCTGCCAGCATCACAGGGACTATTCTGATAACTAAGCTTTGTGTCCCAGCTCCTCAAAGCTATGTAGGCACCTACCTCCCATTAATGTCATCATCTTGTGGTTGGGACACTGGACTGGGTTTGAGGAGACCTGGGTTCAAGTTTTGGCTCAGCCCCCAGACAACTTGGGTGGCCCTGGGCAAGGGATTTAATCTTAGTTCCTCATGTGTGAACTGGGGACGGTAATAATTCATCTTCTCTATTTTGATTGTAAGATCATCCAAGCAGGGAACTGTCTCTTATTATGGGTCTGTACAGCACTTAGCACAATGGACTCCCAATCTTGGCAGGGGCACGTAGGTGCTATGGTGATACTATATTTGGAAGACAACACATAACACACAGGTTGTTTTGCCCATATTTGTAACGTAATCACATTGATGTCAATTTCAGAGCATGCATTAAGGTATTTCAATACCAGTGACACTGAGCATCTTATACATGTTCAGAAATCAGATCCACTGAACAAACCACATCCACCATCCCTCTACTTAGCCTTCTACTGCTCAATTTTTTTAAAAAAAGGTATATTTCCTCTGTTATGCAGTTCCTTAAACTAGGTTTCTCACATCTGTAAAATTCACCACATCATTTCTGGGATTTCTCTGTCAGCAGGATGTTATGAATCCCAGATGTTAAAATATGGATCTGCTCATAGCTCGTGGATTACAATGGCACACTCATAAAAAGGCACCTTTTTTATTTAAGGAAGTGACAGGTTGGGTTTTTTTGCTACAGTGCATTGAGTTGACTTTGCCCATTTCAGTGTGAGTTAATTAGCACGGTTTTAGGATTGTTGTAAATTAGCTCACAGTCTGCAACGAAATGTCAAGTCTGAGGGCTGAGCAGAGGTTCTACCCATCTGAACAGCAAATGTCACTGCTAAGAGCCTGGGAGTGGGTTGGGGGAGGACAGGCGTGGGTGGAACTAAGCCTCAGGAGTTAGTTCACTGGCAAAGCAGGTGATTGAGCAGTTCTGGACACCCAGGAAACTTGGAACCGGAGGTGTTCAGTATCTATTGCTGCCCCTGAGGAAATGGTCTGCTCAATAAAAAACAGCTTCTCACAGCTGGTGACCATTACCCAAACACGGTGTTGGACACACTGCAGGGGCTCTTCAGCCAGAAGGTGGAAATGTTTGTGAAAACCAGTTATAAAGCATTCATCCTATTAACACACGTTGTCGTCCCCTGCACCTCATCCTGCCCCTTATCTACCAAGTCACTAAAATAATGCAGTCTGGTAAGTGAGCAGGAAGGTTTTATTTCCCCACGTAGGGCCAACGCTCCTTCCTGCACAGATGCTTTAGGGAACGGGAGGGTAGAAAGGTTCCTTCAGGCTGAAGAGCATTATTATTATTTAGATTACAGTAACACCTAGATGTCCCAGCTGAGATCAGGGCCCTATTGTGCTAAGTGCCATTCACACATGCTATG
Source organism: Eretmochelys imbricata (assembly GCF_965152235.1). NCBI lineage: Eukaryota > Metazoa > Chordata > Testudines > Cheloniidae > Eretmochelys > Eretmochelys imbricata. Next base: position 256,651,901 of record NC_135573.1, read on the forward strand.
AGAGACAGTCGCTACCCCAAATACCTTACAATCTAAATAGACCAGACAGGCAAAGGGTAGATGAACGGAATTATGAATGGTCCCATTTTGCAGATAAGGCATAGACAGATTAAGTGACCTGTTTAAGGTCACAGAAGAAAATTATGTCAGAGCATGGAAACCTGAGTTCAGTTCCTGTGTCCCAGCCCACTCAAGGCACTCTCTGGCTGCTATTGCCAGACCCTCTTTAGATGTTGCTTCCCCTTCCATAAAGGCTGGTGGAATTACAAACATGGAGGCACATTGGCGCTCATGGATCTCCTCTTCCGTAGCACTTTAGCTGAGTTACCATCTGCTTGTGGCATTTTGCAGAGGGAGTGGGATTTGCCTTTCAGACTTTAGGTTTTATGAGGCAGGTTTCTGCATCTCCTTTCCAAAAACACTATTCAAGGGTAAGCAGCAGTTCTCCAGCTGAAAAGTTCTGTTTTTAAATGGAAAAAGCATTCTTAGCAACTGTAAGGGGTTGTGATTAGGCCCTGTGCTTTGTGGTATGGGAAACCTGAATCCCATTTCCACAGATAAGGCTTACCTCTGAGTGAGCTGGTGCCACAAAAGCCAGGAAATTCAAAGTTAAGGTTGACACTACACTTATCTCGCGCAGCACTGTGAAAAGGAACACAAAGAGTGTGACTGGCAAGAAACAGCCTGAGTGTGGAATTTCCTGGCTGTTGGTAGGCAATCAGCAAAGGACCAGATCCTCAGTGTAAATCTGTGTAGTGCCTTTGTGTTTCAAGAGGAAAAATCTTTGGTGGGTGTTTCTGAGGCATTTACTAGCTTGTAAATATTTCTTGGCATATCAGTTTGTGTTTTGAGATTTTTTAAACCCTCATCATTCTAATATTTGCCATCTCACTGGGGAATTGCAATACTCTAATCTGAATATAAAACACACACAACGTTTGCCACTCACTTGTGTTACTGTAACAAAACTTGTTAAATGCCTTACCTAACTACAATATCTTGTATTTGTCCAAACCACATACCTATCTATTACAAGGTCTTTCTGATACAGCTCTAGACAGACTTCAGGTCATGAGATCCTGACCTTGGTGTGTTTTTACTCCTTTCCTTTCATGAATTAACTTCTGAACTATTGACTCTCCCTTGAATGGATAGCAGAATTCAGCCACATTTTGCATGCAGGCTTTTACATCCTGTATCTCACCCATTGTGAACCCCAAGGACGAGTAAATACTTCAACCTCAGCCATAAAACTGACAAGTTGCAAAATGAACAAAATTACTTTAGTAACTTACAAGAGAGATAACATCAAGTCTGTAATGAGCTGGAACTGAATGTCAGCTGTCCCTTCTCTCTGCTTGATGTAGGTGGAATAGTGGGGGCAGATTACCCCTTTCCATCTAGATTGCTTCATTTCCCTCTAAACTGAGTCCTGTTAAGACTTGCCTTCATTTTTTCTGTTTGGATTATGATGGAATTTGTAAGTATTGACAACCCCAAGCATTTGGAAGTCCTGAGTCAGGTCCCAAAAACCATAAGATTGGCTTAGAAAAATAAATAAACTTCAGGATTTTTCTTCTTTTTTTGCCTTCTGGTTTTTGAACCTTTAGAGTTACACTCCAGTCACATTTTCTCCACAATCATGAATGCTAGAAACAATTTTTGAAAAACTGAAAGCTGAAATTCTCACAGATGCATAAGATTCCAGTAGCGGGGGCTTTCAGAAAAAATACCAAGTATCACAAGACTCACCATACAATCACCAGAGATGGTGCCACTGTTGAGACACTGAGGCATTATAAGGATTCTCTTTAGAATCTCTAGGACCAGATCCTCAGCTGGTATCAATCAGGATCAATGAAATTCAGTAAACACAAGTCCAAAGTACTACAAGTAGGAAGGAAAAATCAAATACAGAAATACAAAACGGGCAATACCTGGTGACGCAGCAGTACTGCAGAAAAGGGTCCAGCGGGAACTGAATATGGCCCTCCCCTGTGATGCAGTTGCCAAAACGACTAATATCATTCTGAGTTTCATATATGGTAAGCTCTCAGATTTGCCTTCTATACAATGGGGACAATATTACTTCCCTACCTCAGAGAGGTTTTAGAAGGAGAGTTCATTACTGTTTGTGAAGTGCGCAGCTGCTGTGGTGATGGGGGCCAAGAAGTACCTACATAGCTACCTGGAAAATGAAGTGTTTAGTTACACATCAGTTTCCACATGGCCCCCAATGCCTGGAATCCTCCCTTGCCTAAGTAATGTCATGTGATACGCCCATCCCCTCCTCCAAATCCCTCTTTAAAACAGAGGTCTTCCCCAAGGTCTGTTAATTCTTATCCCCCTCCACCTTTGGTGTTATGATAGGGGAGCAAAAAAGAAACAAACAAAATGGGGTCCCATAAAACATGCACTGGCCATCACCACTCACTCAAACACTCACCTTCGCTGCATCCCATCCCCCAGTCCTCTCCTACTCATCATCTGCTTGAGCCCGGGCCCTTGTCTGTTGCATTTGTGGCGTCCCTAGCACTCTTGGGATGCTATGTAAGGGCCAGGTTTCAGTAGTGCTTTGCTCTACAGGTAGCCTCACTGAAACCAGCTGGAATCCTTGAAGACTAAGATACAACTTTGGGTGAGCAGGGATAGCAAAATCTGGCTCTCTGTAGTCATTCCAATGAACTTTTTTGCACTTAATTCCCTGCAAAAGGGATCTAGACAAGAGAGAAAGGTTCATGGACACACATGAGCAAAGACATGATGTACATTGAGCCCTGATTATCATGTAACCAGACAATTTCGAAGTCCTCTAGTTATTACTAAACTGCTATTGATTAGTCTGAGTATCTACTATGAACATCTTACCATACAGAGGGAGAGTGTGCTGTAAAGCTCCTCCTGAGCGGGTTAGCAGTTGCACATGTACAATAGAAGCCTTTCAGACACATCTAGAGCATAAAGCATTTCCTAGATTCCAAAGGCAGATCAAAGAATCCTCCCCACGTAAAAGGATGGCTCTACAGTACGGGACACCGCAGGACTTCCGTAATCCTCCTACAAGGTGCTTATCAAGACTTGATTTGAAGGTTTCATCTGGCTTTGATTCCATCACCTGCCTTGGAAGCACGTCCTGATGCTCACTTGCTAAAGCTCTTCCAACCAGTTAATCTAAACTTGCCTCCATTCCGCTGAAATCCACTGCCTCAGCTTTCACACAAAGCAGTTCCTCCTTTTCTCTTTTGCAGGCTATTACGGTCTAATCACACCCAGAATGTCCCTCTCTTCAAACTATAGCTGCTGAGTTAGAGTCAGCCCTGGCCCTGGGGTACTGGGCTCTTCATGACTACTGCATGGATTCCATCCAAATCCTGCCTGGCGAGTAAGTGACACAGTGGCTGCTATTCAAAACCTGGCTAGTGTCCTAGGTGAAGTGACTTGGAGAGCTCTCCACAACGGCTTGTATGTAGCACCCTTGCTGTCAGCCTCAGCGGAGAGGGGCCACACCCTAGCTGGGAATGGAGAACTAACCTCGCTCCTAAAGTTGGCCCTTCCAGGTCCAGGCTGGATCCCAGCACTGGCACTGCCCATGCCAGACCAGTGCAGTGGTGACTGAAGTCTTATTTAGCCACAGCACTGTCATGAACACCAGTCACTCCACATACCGATTTTTTAAAGTTAGCTTGCTCTTCCAATGACTCCTGTCTCCCCGTTGGATTGTTTGTGTGCTTTGGGGGTGGATTGTTGTAGAAATCTTGTGCCAGGCCCTCAGCTAGTATAAGTTGGAGTAACACCATTGATTTTGGTAGAGCTAGACCTGTTTACACCAGCTGAGGATCTAGCCCATCATCTATTTGGGTGTGACAATATCTCCTTCTTGAGCTGCAACAACGAGGCCGAATTGCCAGCATGTGCTCATGCATGTCCACTGGAAGAGGGAGTCCAGAGCCATAATTCTGCAGACTAAAGTTCAGTGTGCAGCTAGTACAATTTTTAGGAATGGAGTTTTTAAATAGCTGAGGAAAGGGGATGAAACACTGGCCATCATGTGCCAGCAATGCCCCTCTGCCATGTACGTTGGCCAAACCGGACTGTCTCTACGCAAAAGAATAAATGGACACAAATCTGACATCAGGAATTATAACATCCAAAAACCAGTAGGAGAACACTTCAGTCTCCCTGGTCACTCAATACCAGACCTAAAAGTGGCAATTCTTCAACAAAAAAACTTCAAAAACAGACTCCAACGTGAAACTGCAGAACTGGAATTAATTTGCAAACTGGACACTATCAAATAAGGCCTGAACAAAAACTGGGAGTGGTTGGGTCATTACAAAACCTAATTTCCCCTATACTAAGCTCCCCCTACTGTTACTCACACCTTCTTGTCAACTGTTTGAAATGGGCCACTCTTATTACCACTACAAAAGTGATTTTCCTCCCTTGGTATTCTACTATTAATTGAATTGTCTCGTTAGGCTGACCTCCCACTTGATATGGCAACTCCTGTCTTTTCATGTGCTGTGTATTTATACCTGCTACTGTATTTTCCTCTCCATACATCTGATGAAGTGGGTTCTAGCCCACGAAAGCTTATGCCCAAATAAATGTGTTAGTCTCTAAGGTGCCACAAGGACTCTTTGTTTTTTTTTGTGATAGCTTTACGCTATGCTATAAACTGAAGGCTTATATACTAACATATAGACACCTGCTAGCCCACCTATATGTTAGTATATAAGCCTTCAGTGTAACTTATGCTATTCTGTGGAGTTGGTGCTTTCAGGAATCAGAGCAAAATGTGCTGGATCAGACTATGTGTGGATCCCAGTAGCATAACATGGAGTGAGGCAAGGGGGAGATCTGCAAAGGCAAAAGGGAAAGTCAGGTACCCAAATCCCAGTGGTTTTCATTTGTGCTTTTGAAAATCTCCCCTCTACACAGTATTTTTGCCTGCCAAGGAAAATTGACACAGATTTCTCCATTTGAAAAGAGTCTTGTCAAACTGGTGTATTCCAAAAGAAAAAAAGGAGCCAAATTTTGTTCTCATTTATACCACTATAGCAGCAGGATCTGGATCCAGGAGATTTTCAGATAGCATTTGTAGATAAATGTTTTTGTGCTCTATTGGAAGATTGTCGTTTCCTGGTTCTTATTAAAGTCACATGCCCCATAAAAGGCTTTTTCATTTTCAGATAATTTGCAAGAAATTATATATACTATTTTAAAATGCTGTTTATCACAGCCCCTCCCTGCCCCCAACACAGAACTTAATTGGCTAAATGTAATAAGGGTCTTTGGTGGATTTCTTTATGGGGTTTTTACTTTGATTTCTATCCCATATCCACTTCCAATTCCCAGTTACTGCTTCAGACATTAACCACACACGAAGCTAAGTGGAAGAACAAAGATTTGTAAGTTCTTAAGAAACAGAACTGTGGGCTAAATAGCTATGAGAATAAAGTAACCAACCAGATTTAAGAAACACCTTTACAGATAACAAGCTACAGGAAGAATAGGACAATTCAGTTATAAATCACTTTGCTTATTGCCTTTACTAGAGTTCTATATTATGAGATCCCAGCCTCTGGTTAGGATTAGAGATCTGGTAGGAGTCATAGCCTTTGCCTCCTAGTACTCTGTAGGTTAGGGCAACTGGTTATTCTGCCTTTAGATCCAGATAGTCATCCATCAGCCCAAAAGCCTCTGCCACCCACCTTCACCCCAGGGAAACTCTAGGCCCAGACTGGCTTTACCAGTTGAGAATGCCAAACAAGAGACACATTCTTTGAAGAGAGACCATGTGGGCCAATAAAGAGGCCACCTCACTTCTATTTTCAGCTCTGCAACTGATTCACTGAATGGCTTTGAGCAAATTTTCCTACTTGGGTGTCTAACTTTAGCCACATAAACATTAATATTTTGACTTTTAACTCTCTGTGCCTCACCCTGCACATACAAGATGACCACAATGGAGCTACTCTGCAGTAGTAGATTCAAAAGCCAGAAGGAACCACTGAGATACTCAAATGAGAAGTTCAGCTGAGGACAGTCATCTCAGGATTGAAACCTATGAATTATAAAGAACGATTAGTCAGAATTGTCCTGCATAGCTTGCAAAGAAAGAAAGAAACCAGAGGCTAACAGGGTCCTAAAGGGAAAAGATTGGATCGAGGTCAAAAAGCAGTCTGAGAACATAATTAATTCTAAAACAAGAAATAAGGAGTGAAGTGGAGCAGATGACCAAGTCTGACTAGGATTTTTAAATCCATTAGGCTAGCTAGAATATGGAATGAACTGCCAGTGTCTAGTGGTCAGAATATAGGACCCAACCTAAATATTCCAGCATTCCTGATCCAGTCTTATCTTCACTTTAATCTTTACAATGAGCAGCTCCAGACGATGGCACTCCTGGGACTCATGCCATACAGCATCATCCAGTTGTTCCTGGAAGGAATGACAAAAAGCAAAGTGGCGGAAGTGCTCACTGGTGGAAGAGGGTAAAGACTGGTAGGCAAAATAGCTGACACACCTGTGAACCTTCAGGTTTCAGAGTAGCAGCCTTGTTAGTCTGTATCCACAAAAAAAACAGGAGTACTTGTGGCACCTTAGAGACTAACAAATATCCTAAGTTAAAGGTGCTTACTCTGGTCTCTGCCCATTTATCCCCATTCTAGTAGACAGCACATATTGTTTTGTAGCCTTTCATATCATCAAAATGCAGTAAAAATTCTAAGTTCCTAGATTCATAGATTCTAAGGCCAGAAAGTGATAATCAAGTGTGACCTGCATTATACAGACCACAGGAGTTCCCTGAATCAATTCCTGTTTGAACTAGAGCACATCTTTTAGAAAAACATCCAGCCTTGATTTAAGAATTTGTTAGTGATGGAGAAACCACCACCACCCTGGGTAAATTGTTCCAATGGTCATTTACCCTCACTGTTAAAAAAAAAAAGTGCTTTATTTCTAGTCTGAATTTATCTAGCTTCAACTTCCAGCCATTGGATCTTGTTATATCCTTGTTTGCTAGACCGAAGATCCCTCTATTATGAAATTTGTGTTCCCCATGTAGGTACTTACAAACTGTAATCAAGTCACCCCATAACCTTCTCTTTGCTAAGCTAAATCAATTGAGCTCCTTGAGTCTCTCATGTATTTTCGAATCCTTTAATCGTTGACTCTGGACCCTCTCCAATTTATCAGCATCCATCTTGAATTAGGGACGCCAGAATTGGAAACAGTAGTCCAGCAGCAGTCACATCAGTGCCAATATAGAGGTACTCAGTTTTTTTACCAGTCCCCCAATCTATATCATTTTCAAACTTTATCAGTGATGATTTGATGTTTGCTTCCAAGTCATTGATAAAAATATTAAACAGCAGAGGGCCAAGAACTAATCCCTGTGGGACCCCACGAAAAACACACCTGCTTAATAACGATTCCCCCTTTTCAATTATATTGAGACCTATCAGTTAGCCAATTTTTAATCCACTGAATGTGTGCTTTGTTGATTTTTTGTCCTTCTAGTTTCGTAATCAAAATGTCTTCTGGTACCTAGTCAAATGCCTTACAGAAGTCTAAGTGTATTATATCAGCACTGTTACCAACCAAACCTGTAATCTCATCAAAAAGATATCAAATTAGTTTGACAAAATCTATTTTCCATAAACCCATGATGAATGTTGTTTGGCATTGATTGTATTACCCTCCCTTAAGTCTTTATAAATTGAGTCCCATATCAACCATTCCATTATTTTGCCCTGGATCTATGTCAGGCTGACAGGTCTATAATTATCCAGGTTGTCCTTACTCTTTTTAAATATTGGCACAACATTAGCTTTCTTCTCGTCCTCTGGAACTATCCCAGTGTTCCAAGATTTATTAAAAACTTAGCATTAACAGTTCAGAGAGCTCCTTGGCTAGTTTTTAAAGCTCCAAGATTAAAGTTATCTGGACCTGCTCATTTAAAAATGTCTGACTTTAATAACTGCTGTTTAACATCCTCCTCCATTACTGTTGGAATGGAAAGTATTTCATCATCATCATCTGATATGACTGCATCACCTGGCTTCTTCACAAATACAGAACAGAAATATTTAACTTTTCTGGATTATTATTGAAAATTCTACCATTTCCATCTACTAATGGATCATTACCATTGTTAGGAGGGTTTTTTAAAGTATTTTAGGAACAAAAGGAATCCTATCTTCCTTTTGCTTGCTGTTTAGATGACTTTTTTTTTTTTGGTCCTTTTGCTTCCCTTATCAATTTTCTACAGTTCCTATATATCACTTCCCCTCTAAGCCAGGTTGTTTTTTTTTTTTTTTACAGTCTGACTGTCTTTCTTGATTGTGGTGTTTTGGACATCTAGTTTAAATGTTCTTGAAGATCTCCCAATTATCATTCACGTTTTTCTGTTTAAATTCTCTCCCACCATAATTGTTTTCAGCTTTGTGAAATTGGCCCTTTTAAATCACCAAGTATGTATCATTCTTGTTTGGTAATTGGATATATTACTGGTAAATGAAAAGGTAGCCAGAGGTGTTTTTTGAAGACAAGAGAACAGGGCTGTAGGTGCTGTAAAAGCCATGATCCCATATGGAGGAGCTATAGTAAAGCCTCTCTGAACAGCAGCCAGCCAGGGGTACACTACCTGCAGCTGCTCTCTCTCTCAGCTTGTGGGGAGAACTTTTGCTCAGAGGCCATTGACTTGGAGATGACTTTCAGATTCTGATGAGGAACTTCAGGATGAGGCCAGGACAACTATGGGACAAGGGCTAAAGAGTCTGTTGGCTTGGTTCTGGGGATGGGAATGAAAGAAGGAAGGAAAAATGCCACACACTGAGAAGTAGCATAAGAGGGAAACCTTCCTTAAGAAGAGTTTAGGGGTGCCTTTCACTTAAGCTTCTCTCAGAAGGATGTGAGTTTTCTAGTTACAGTGTCCTGAGGCAACCAGATGCCTTGCTCAGAACCTTAACTTAGGACTTTAAGCATTCATCAAACTTCTATTAAAGCCAGTTCAAAGAGTACCTCCAACTCTTCAGCTTCTCCAATGGCATTTTCAATAGCGTTCTCTACATGGAAATTGGGCCCCTGTCAGAGCAAATTCCATAGAGGTGCATTGACCTTTAGGATGACCTCAAGATAAACTCTCTCTACCACAGAGCACAAGTGATTATCCTATCAATGTTGTCTCATAATCCTCCTGGCAGAAGACAACCTCTGGCACAAATGTAGGTACTAAATCCTTTAAAAGCTCTATAAAAAAGGACTAGCAATAAGTAAACAACTTTGCTTTTACCAAGGCACCCTAGATGCAGAGAAAAGCAGTATTCTAGAACTTGATAGCAAGAGGAAGGATTTGCTTGTGACAGAGGCACTGGAGTGGGATCCAGGAGATCTGGGTTTAGTTCCCAGCTGTTCCACAGACTCTCTGTGTGACTTTGAACAAGTCACTTCATCTCTTTGGGCCTCAGTTCCCATTTATAAAATGCGGATAATAATACTTCCTTTTCCCCAGTCTTAGCTGTTTAGATTGTAAGCTCTTTAGGGCAGGAACTGTCTCTTACCATGTGTGGGTACAGTGCTTTGTACAATAAGGCCCTACTTTTGATTGGGTCCTCTAGCTGCTAGCTACTGCAATACAAATAAATAAGATGGATTGTGAACCTTTGCTTTGAATAGGTCACCACTCTCATTGGATCACTTTGCTGGAGGCCTATTGTGCTTCTGAACTTCTTGCCCCTGCCTTCAAGGATCTGCGTCATTCAAACTCATTTTATGTTTCCAACTTTCCACACCATTTCCAACGCTGTCAATGGCACCTTTCTCCTAATGACCCTCCTTTCCTCTCATGAACATTCTCCATTCCTTCGTATGCCCCTTGCTCTTGGAATGCCTTCCCCAAGCATATTGGCCAAGTGACCTCTGTCACCTCAGACAAATTCTTCTTAAACACGTCTGCCATCTCACCCATGAGAAGGGATCTCATTGTCACTTTCGGCCTCTCCCCTTCCCACCCCTTTCACCTGTTTATGACCCTCATATTTGTCATGTTGAATCAAGATTTTACAGTTGTCATTGTCCAGAACTAGCTCTCATTAATTTCAGTCACAGTTGGATCAGGGCCTAGGTCTGTGTTTGTTTCATTTTGGGGCAGGCAAGTAAACTCTGCTTCATTTTTGCCAAATATTATGCCTTGAACAGATTTTAGCATCAAGATTTGATGTAACATGTGGAGATACCCTCATTCCACGGTACCCCCTCATAGAAGTATGCTCTGTAGTAGGCTGTTATGACACAAGTCATGTCTTGTTCAGAGGGTCAGCAAACTTTGCAGGCCAACCTCAAACCACTTTGTGATTGCTCGCTATGGACTAATAGTTCCTGTGTTATTAAGGCAGTGATATCTTGACCTGTACGTTATACATTTGTAAAGGTTTGGCTTGAGGAACCTTCCTCTGGCTTTTTCTCTTCCAATTTTTCTTTTCCAGCCACACACAGACAATGTTTGAATTTGCAGAGCGTTCTAGTCTTGCTATAGATCTGATTCCAATACCTGTGTCAAAATAAGCCAGGGAGCTTGAAGCTACTTTTTCATCTGGTATCACTTTCCCTCCTAAGCTGTGCTCACAAGTAGAGACAGTGCATCTGAGGTAAAGATGTTACCTCAAACATCCTCTCTATAAACAGGCCTGGCTGACTTTCTGAGGTGGTTCGTACTGCTGTCAGAGCATGGCTAAAAGACTAATTCCAGCATGTGCCTGATGTAGAGATCACTGCAGCCACCCCAAACAAAGATAAATTCATTTTTCTAGGGCTCTCAGTGTGATTAAAACTGTGATTAATCACACTTAACTCAAGCGATTCACTCAAAAGAAATTAACTCGATTAAAAAAATTAATCGCGATTAATCACAGTTTTAATCGCACTGTTAAACAATAATAAATACCAACTTATATTTATTATAAATATTTGTGGATGTTTCTTGACAAATTTTCAAATATATTGGCTTCAATTACAACACAGAATACAAAGTGTACAGTGCTCACTTGATATTATTTTTTATTACAAATATTTGCACTGTAAAAAAGAATTCATCTCATTCAATTCATCTCATACAAGTACTGTAGTGCAATCTCTTTATCATGAAAGTGCAACTTCCAAATGTAGAATCATTTTTTGTACATAACTGTACTCAAAAACAAAACAATGTAAAACTTTCGAGCCTACAAGTCCCCACTCTGTCCTACTTCTTGTTCAGCCAGTCACTCAGACAAACAAGTTTGTTTACATTTACGGGAGATAACACTGCCCACTTCTTATTTACAGTGTCACCTAACAGTGAGAACCGGTGTTTGCATGGCACTGTTGTAACCAGCATTGGAAGGTATTTACGTGCTAGATATGCTAAAAAATTCATATGCCCCTTCATGCTTCAACTTGTAGATTGCACTCTCTTTTATCTTTTTTACAGTGCAAATAATTGTAATAAAAAATAATAATATAAAGTGAGCACTGTACACTTTGTATTCTGTGTTGCAATTGAAATCAATATATTTGAAAATGTAGAAAACATCCAAAAATATTTATAATAAATTTAAATTGGTATTCTATTATTGTTTAAAAGTACGATTAAAACAGCAATGAATCACAATTCATTTTTTTAATCTTGCGATTAATCACGATTAATTTTTGTAATCATTTGACAACCCTTCATTTTTTGCAACACATTTTCCTGCTTTCAAACACTGCAAATGTTGATACCTCCTAGTTTTATTAGGCAGAGTGGAAGAATCCTGTTTCTCAAATTGGTGTAAGTATGTCCCGGTGCTACACATGTGCTTCCATACTTACCTGTACTGAAAAACCACTCTGGGCCATCTCTGATTAAAAAAAAAGAAAAAAAAAAGGGTATAACACACCCACTTCAAAACTAAATGAAATTAAGACCCCTGAATATCTGCAGGAAATACTTGGTGTCACAGAAGAACAGGAAGTATACACATAATGAAAGTGAATTAAAATACATAATGAAAGTGATTTTAAACAAGACCTAGTTAGCAGGACTTGATACAAGAGAATGAAATTCTGTGGGTAAAGAGATTACAAAGGGATTTATGAAATATTCCTAAACTGCCAATTTTCTCATCCTAGTTTATTATAACTGAACCAAATGGACATTTATAGTAATAATAATATCTAGCTCTTCTTGCACTTTTCATCGGAGGATCTCACAGTGCTTTTCAAAGGAGATATCATTATACCCATTGTACAGAAAGGGAAACTGAGGCACAAAGCAGTTGCGTGAAATGATAAGTGACGTGACATTGCCCAATATCACACAGCAAGTCACTGGCAAAGCTTCGAACGGACCTCAGATCTTCTGACCCGCAGACCAGTACCCTATCCATTAGACATGAGGTACCTAAACATGAAGTGAGTCTGAAATAGGCACTCTTTGGGGCTAAGCCAGTCCAGTCCATGCTGGGCTTCCTTTGATTCTCTCAGCTTCCAATAGCACAGGGCTGTATATTTGGGGTCATACATGACTAACCCTGTAAATAACTTTCCCTGTGAGTTCTGAAAGAGTGACTATGAAGCCTGATTAATTCATTTACGGTTGACCAACCACTCACTCTGTCCCAGTGTCTCAGGGAAATACCGGGAACCCACAAGGCAGCTGGCGACCATGGGTCTGGAAACAGCAAGGCAGATGGCATGTTGAAGGTGGTGGGAGACGACAGTCCCACATGCAAGCCTTGCTTTGGTAGGCATAAGTGATCTGTGGGTGGCCCGGTAGTTATATTCATTTATAAATTATGCCCCACAAAATCCTAAATAGGCCTGATTATTACCTTAGCGCACAAATCTAGATTCTGTGTCCACTGACATCTGAACCTCTTTGGTGGCTCTGTGCTTCACCTCACACCTGCGGAAGTAAAGAAACAGATTGATAGAGCCAGAAGAGTTCCCAGAAGTTACCTACTACAGGACAGGCCTAACAAAGAAAATAACAGAACGCCACTAGCCGTCACCTTCAGCCCCCAACTAAAACCCCTCCAACGCATTATTAAGGATCTACAACCTATCCTAAAGGATGACCCAACACTCTCACAAATCTTGGGAGACAGGCCAGTCCTTGCCTACAAACAGCCCCCCAACCTGAAGCAAATACTCACCAACAACCACATACCACACAACAGAACCACTAACCCAGGAACTTATCCTTTCAACAAAGCCTGTTGCCAATTGTGCCCACATATCTATTCAGGGGACACCATCACAGGGCCTAATAACATCAGCCACACTATCAGAGGCTCGTTCACCTGCACATCCACCAATGTGATTTATGCCATCATGTGCCAGCAATGCCCCTCTGCCATGTACATTGGTCAAACTGGACAGTCTCTACATAAAAGAATAAATGGACACAAATCAGATGTCAAGAATTATAACATTCATAAACCAGTCGGAGAACACTTCAATCTCTCTGGTCATGCAATCACAGACATGAAGGTCGCTATCTTAAAACAAAAAAACTTCAAATCCAGACTCCAGCGAGAAACTGCTGAATTGGAATTCATTTGCAAATTGGATATTATTAATTTAGGCTTAAATAGAGACTGGGAGTGGCTAAGTCATTATGCAAGGTAGCCTATTTCCTCTTGTTTTTTCTTACCCCCCCCCCCAAGATGTTCTGGTTTAACTTGGATTTAAACTTGGAGAGTGGTCAGTTTGGATGAGCTATTACCAGCAGGAGAGTGAGTTTGTGTGTGTATGGGGGTGGGTTTTTGGAGGGGGGTGAGGGAGTGAGAGAACCTGGATTTGTGCAGGAAATGGCCTAACTTCATTATCATGCACACTGTGTAAAGAGTTGTCACTTTGGATGGGCTATCACCAGCAGGAGAGTGAATTTGTGTGGGGGGGTGGAGGGTGAGAAAACCTGGATTTGTGCTGGAAATGGCCTAACCTGATGATTACTTTAGATAAGCTATTACCAGCAGGACAGTGGGATGGGAGGAGGTATTGTTTCATATTCTCTGTGTATATATAAAGTCTGCTGCAGTTTCCATGGTATGCATCCGATGAAGTGAGCTGTAGCTCACGAAAGCTCATGCTCAAATAAATTGGTTAGTCTCTAAGGTGCCACAAGTCCTCCTTTTCTTTTTGCGAATACAGACTAACACGGCTGCTACTCTGAAATACAGCCTCTCTGGGTCTCTGAGCTTCTCAGTTACCCTTCTGAGCCTTGCTATGCTCAATTCCCTTTGTGCTTCTCCAGACTGTTGCCTTTGGCTCATCTAGGCCCCTTTCAGCAACCCAGAGCCCTTTGTAATCTGCCAAATCGCCCACTATCCACCTGCAGTAGTGCGCCTTCTCCTTTCTTATCTCTCCATAGCTTCACTTACCTGTGATTTCCTGCAGGACTCATGACAAATATTACCAGAGAAGTCTCTTCACATGCCACACCACCACCACCACTAAGGACTGTTTACCCAGCAGGCGAGAGACAGAACTATTGATTGAAGTGCTAACAGCACAAGGCTGGATTTTAGCCCCCTCTACACCTAGGGTGACCAGATAGCAAGTGTGAAAAGTTGGGACGGGGTAGGGGATAATAGGTGCCTATATAAGAAAAAGCTCCAAATATTGGGATTGTCCCTATAAAATCGGGACATCTGGTCACCCTATCTACACCAAAAGCCATTCATATACAGTAGCAGTTGATTCAGCATTAGCTTTGCTGGACCTCAGACACGGGCAAAGACTGTATTCAAGCCCTTTAAAAGATAAAGCACACAAAAAGCTCTCAGGCATTTTAGGAAAGTGACGGTATTAGAGACAAAAAAAAAACAAACAACCCACATCACCAAGACACCACTGAAATGATCCAGCTAATGCCATCTTTGTGACTTGACCTGGCATGTTCTGATGTGCCCGTTTCCTCCTCCCTGCTGTGGCTGCATTGGTCCCTCATACTAGCCACATTACATGACAGGGAAACCTCAGCTCATGTCTGAGTGTATAAAGTTGGTTTCCTTAATACTGCATGCATTTCCCAGTGACAATGACAGGCTTCCTCGATTTCCTAGCTCTGATGGAGTTTTGTTTTGGAGGTTTTATACAGCCCAGAACTCAGCTAGACCAGGGGGCAGAGCTCTAGTCTCAGAGGTATGGCAACTATCCTTGGTGAAAGAACACTAAGCAATTCTTTCAAGTGAATAAGCAAAGCAGAGGAAGTCATTTGCCACTTGTCTGGCACTAATGCAGGCATCGTTAGCTAACAGTTTTCACTAGAGATCTGTGCACATTAATGGGACAATGTTAGGTTAAAAGTAATTACAAATCTGCCACGTTTAATAATCGGCAGTGATTATAACATGCATACGGGGATTTTTAAAGTTCACTTGACTTTTTCACAATTTATGCTGTTTGCTGACTCTTTGCCTGTCACCTCACTGTACAGTTTCACTTTTGGAGTCTCATGCACTAGGATCCAGTGTTTGGATTGCTAACACTGGAGGAGACTGCTTATTTAAAGGATTTGTGGGAAGACCTCCTGCATATGCTTTCTTCTCCTCCCAATATGCAACTTTTCAATTCAAGTCTACCTTTAACACTACAACTTCAGGACAGTAAGGGCTGCAGCAAAGGACCATTTATCAGAGGCTCAGTCTATGCTATGGACTAGGGGTGTGAGTGCTCCTGCTCATGTAGACGTGCTCCTGCTAACTCTCAGTAAGCTCGTGTGAGTATAAAGAGCAGTGCAGCTACGGAAGCACAGCTGAGCCCTTCTGAGTACAACCCTGCCTGAAATTGGTGAGTAATACTTGGCATGGCTCAGCAATGCCTCCGCTACCTCTATCCATGCCGCCGTGGCTTTGCTGCTATTTATACTTGCTCTAGCTTGCTGAGAGCTAGCACAAGCATGCGTGCACAAGCCGGGCAATCACACCATTTGCTGGTAGTGTAGACATAGGACAAGTCTACACTATATACTTCAGTATCTCACTTAAGCCTGGTCTACACTATGGGGTGGGGCGAGCTAAGTCGATCTAAGTTATGGAACTTCAGCTACGAAAATAGCGTAGCTAAAATCTACATACTTAGAGCTACCTACCACGGTGTCTTCACTGTGGTAGTCAACTGCTGATGCTCACCCGTCGACTCTGCCTACGCCTCTCACTCCAGTGGAGTACCGGAGTCGACGGGAGAGTGCTCGGCTGTCGATTTATCGCGTCTTCACTAGACACGATAAATTGACTCCCACTGGATCGATCGCTCCGGAGGTAACTGTAGACATGACCTCAGGGTTGTGAAAAATCCACCCCCTGAGTGATGTAGTTATACCAGCCGTAACCCGCCATGTCGCCAGTGCTAGGTCGGTGGGAGAGCTTCTCCTGCTGACATAGCTATCACCTCTCATGGAGGTGGCGTTATTAAGCCAACGGGAGAGCTCTCTTCCGTCTGCTGAGAGCATCTTCACCAGATGTGCTAGAGCAGCAAAGCTGAATGTTATAGTGTAGAGCTGCCCGTAGCCAAAGATGGAATGTCAGCACTTCAAAGCAATGGACCGGGCATATGAGGCAGCACATGGACAGATCTGCTCATGCACTAGTGTGATCGAGCAATGTGATATGTGCCAGCAATGCCCCTCTGCCATTTGCATTGGCCAAACTGGACAGTCTTTACGCAAAAGAATAAATGGACACAAATCTGACATCAGGAATTATAACATTCAAAAACCAGTAGGAGAACACTTCAATCTCTCTGGTCACTCAATAAAAGACTTAAAAGTGGCAATTCTTCAACAACAAAAAACTTCAAAAACAGACTCCAATGAGAAACTGCAGAACAGGAATTAATTTGCAAACTGGACACCATCAACTTAAGCCTGAATAAAGACTGGGAGTAGATGGGTCATTACAAAAACTAATTTTCCCCTACTGTTACTCACACCTTCTTGTCAACTGTTTGAAATGGGCCACCCTCATTACCACTACAAAAGTGATTTTTCCTCCGTTGGTGTTCTACTGTTAATTGAATTGTCTCGTTAGCACTGACCTCCCCCCACTTGGTAAGGCAACTCCCATCTTTTCATGAACTGTGTATATATACCTGCTACTGTATTTTCCGCTCCATGCATCTGATGAAGTGGGTTTTAGCCCACAAAAGCTTATGCCCAAATAAATGAGTTAGTCTCTATGGTGCCACAAGGACTCCTCGTTGTTTTTGCTGATACAGACTAACATGGCTACCACTCTGAAACCGAGCACTCAAGCAGTTACTCCTACATAGGAATCACCTGCCCCGCTAACGTATCCCAGCTCCGGCATCTCTCCTTGCTTCTTAAAATCTCTCAAACAAAAGGGTTTTAAAATATAACTTACTGTTTCATTTGTAGACGTATTTCTAAATCGGTTCAATATGTCCTGAACCACTAAGCTAAAGTATTTGACTCGCTTCCAAATTGAAGTGTTCATAAAAAAAAGAAAAAGAAAAAATGAAAAAGAAAAGTGCTTTGCTAGTTTAAATCATTCAGTCCTGCACAGTGATTTAAAACCAGTGGAGCACTTCAAGTGTTCATAAGCACTTAGATTTGGAAGTGATCTGAGGCTTGGACACGTGCACTTGTAGAATAATTTACCATTATTATTAGAGAGTTTGAATAGTGCTTGAGTTCTTTTCTTCCCTGTTTCCCTTTTAATAATCACGTTAGATCACCTATGATCAGTGAAGCAGGTTTCAAGCATATGTACACACAAAGTTATTATTTTAAAGTGTGCCAGGGCCTGCCCATATCTTGAAAGATCTGAGATTTTTCCAAATTCAGTACCCCTTCAGCTCATTTGACTGGAAACTAATTACCAGAGTTACCCCCAATTCAGTTTACAATATGTGGCACCAGAAGGAATGTGCAGCAAGAGCAGATGATCCTGTATTGGATGGGACCTATTATAATTATTTATTATTTGTATTGTGGTAATGCGTCACAGCTCCAGGCATAGACCGAGAACCTATTGTGCTAGGCACTGTACCTAACAGAACTGGAAAGGAGAGATGAGCAAATATTGTACCATTTTTAGTAATCCAAGGCCAAAATCTTACACTGACTTTTAGGGTATGTCTACACGTTGAGCTAGAGATGTAAATTCCAGCACAAGGAGACATACCCGCACTAGCATTGATCGAGCTAGTGCGCTAAAAATAGAGGAGGAGTACTTGTGGCACCTTAGAAACTAACCAATTTATTTGAGCATAAGCTTTCGTGAGCTACAGCTTATGCTCAAATAAATTGGTTAGTCTCTAAGGTGCCACTAGTACTCCTTTTCTTTTTGTGAATACAGACTAACACGGCTGTTACTCTGAAACCTAAAAATAGAGGGTAGCCACGGCATTGCAAGAGAACGGAGGGGCTAGTTGCCCTGAGCATGTACTTAAGAGTCCTGGATGGGTATGTACTTGGGGTAGCTAGTCCCTCCTACCACTTGCACCACCACTGCTACACTACATTTAGTGCGCTAGCTCAATCAGAGCTAGTGTGGGTATGTCTTCTTTGAGCTGGAACTTACACCATTCCCTGGTGCTCCAGGGAAAGTTTCTACTATCAAAAACTACGTAATGTAGCCTATGTTTCCAGTGACCAAATTCTTGCATGAAACTAGTAGAGTTTGTGATTTCTATGGTGCAGTCTGCCTCCCTTTATGTAGACACCCACAACTCTACTATCGGGACCATGGTGCTTGAATTAGAAAGGTTGGCAGAAGTTTGAACTTTAGAGAGGGTCCCTAAATTCTTCCATGTGGAAAATCAGAACAATCTGCTGGCAAAGAGGTCAAATTGGAGGCAAGAAGAAAGATAATCCCTCCGCTCCCTCCTCCCAGCCAGCCAGCCAATGGTCTACAAAGACTTGTCAGACTCCAAGGCTCCCCCAACCTGCTTCATGACATCATGAGCTGGCTTGTAAAAAAAGGGAGAGAGAGAGGAGGAAGGGAGGGAGGGAGGGAGTTTTCTCTTGAAAACAAATCAGGGAAGTGTGATGCACGCTCCCTCTGTCTCCAGGAACTCAGTGTCACTGAGCAGAGAGTGCTGAAGTAACAGTGCTGAAACAGAAAGGCTCCTAATGACATGGCAGGGAGGCTGCTTCTCGGAACGTGCAGTTCCAACGCAAGCTTCAGAGTGTCCCACAGGCCCAGCGCAGGCACAGAAGCGTGAAACAGAGCTGGAAGAACGCCTACCAGTACACGGCAACAAGCCCAGCGGCGTCCCTACACTGTGTTCCAAAGAGATGGTTTAGTCTGAGAGCCAACTAATGCAAGAGGAGAATGTTAGAGCACCCCTCTGTGTCCCCAGAATGTCCGGAACTTAAAAGGAAATGTAGCATTCAGGAGTGTTAACATTTATACTGCACTTTTATCTTTAGCATTTCTCACCGGCCTCTCTGTGGGTATGTCCACACTTGGAGCTGGGGGCATGACCCCCGGATGAAGGAGCCATACTCTTGCTACCTCACTGAAAATGGAACGTAGCAGCCCGTGCGGCAGGACAAGCTAGCTGCTCCCAGTACATGCCAGTCAGAGACCCTGCCTATACTGTCAATACAGAGACCAGGTGGGTGAGGTAATATCTTCTATTGGACCAACTTCTCTTGGTGAGAGACAAGCTTTTGAGCTTACCCAGAGCTCTTCTTCAGGTCTGGGAAACTAGCTCAGAGTGTCCCAGCTAAATAGAAGGTGGAACAGATTGTTTAGCATAAGTGCTTAGCTCATATTTCAAGGGACCATTCATGACAAATTTGGAGTTAATTTCCCAGACCTGAAGAAGAGTTCTGTGTAGCTCAAAAACTTCTCTCTCTCTCCCCAACAGAAGTTGATCCATTAAAAGATATTACCTCACCCACCTTGTCTCTCTAATATCTAGCAGCTACCTCTGGGGTGGAATCAGCCAGCTATAGCTATACCATTATATGGAATGAAATGGAATATGGACTATGATGAAGTGAGCTGTAGCTCACGAAAGCTCATGCTCAAATAAATTGGTTAGTCTCTAAGGTGTCACAAGTACTCCTTTTCTTTTTGCGAATACAGACTAACACGGCTGTTACTCTGAAACCGGACTATACTATATTCATCTGAAACTGTGCAGCGAATCTGAGGCACAAAGTAATTGGCTGACTATGGCCATGACATGGTGGGGTTAATATCTGAACTATTACTTAATCACCACAGCATCATTTAATTATAATAATCACATTTGTTTTATTTCAAGAATATAGATCAGCTTATGTTCAAATAAATTTGTTAGTCTCTAAGGTGCCACAAGTCCTCCTTTTCTCTTTCTAAAGTTCATTTTCATTTTCTATCACAACCCCACCTCTCTCTCCCTGAATTTCTAATGGCCTGGAAGGTGAAAGTAATTCAAATTATTAAGCTTTTATTTTTATGAAACCATAGCTCATCAGGTTCTCAATAGTGTCAAAAAAGAAAGTGAGATTCCTTAAACCCTTCATTCTTTACAGCAACCAGATGATCATCAATGTTTTGAGGTGCCTGACAGGGCCTCTTTGTTTGAAATAGCTGCCTTAAATGACCAGCTTGAACCAGCTATGTACCATATTTAACATAGCTTCTATGCCTATCCTTGGAAAACTTGCCTTCTGGGATTTCCTACCTGCCTCTCTCAAAAGACCCTGCATCAAGCAGAGCTGTCATTACCTCTGACAGAAAGCTGGATAAAGCTCCAACCTTCTCCTAGGGTTCCTGGAAGAGGTCACACAAGATCTGCCATGCTCCTTTCCATGGGCCTGTGTGTGTATGTTGCCTCAGTGGACTCAGCCCAAAGGAGCAAGAGAGGGAGCTAGGAACCTGCACTATGTAAAGCTGGCCCAATCATTGTTTAACTATTGACACGACCCGAGGAGTCTCCCTTCTTCTTTTTAACCTTTCCATTAACATAACGCAGATGGGCAAAGTGGTTCGGCTGAAATAAGAACTCGTCAGAGTCTTTGACTTTCCATTAAATCAAATCCCAGGTTTAATTTTGAGCTACTTTTCCCATCGTTTCTCATACTCAAGCACCTCTGCACTTCCGTGCAAAGATACCACCAAGAAGGCTGCTTTTCATGGAAATTCCCAGCTTAAAGACAGGTTTCAGAGTAGCAGCCGTGTTAGTCTGTATCCGCAAAAAGAACAAGGAGTACTTGTGGCACCTTAGAGACTAACAAATTTATTTGAGCATAAGCTTTTGTGAGCTACATTTCGTGAGGGTCATTACAAAAACTAATTTCTCCATACTAATTTCCCCCTACTGTTACTCATACCTTCTTGTCAACTGTTTGAAATGGGCCACCTTCATTACCACTACAAAAGTGATTTTTCCTCCCTTGGTATTCTACTGTTAATTAAATTGTCTCGTTAGCACTGACCATCCTCCAGGGTAAGGCAACTCCCATCTTTTCATGTACTGTGTATATATACCTGCTACTGTATTTTCCACTGCATGCATCTGATGAAGTGAGCTGTAGCTCACGAAAGCTTATGCTCAAATAAATTTGTTAGTCTCTAAGGTGCCACAAGTACTCCTTTTCTTTTTCCAGCTTAAAGAGTGATTGAGAAACATGCAAACTTGTCATTGCAAAACAAACCTTTTCAGTGTCCCTGTTCATGGCTCTCAGTTCAGATTAATCTGATCCCTTAGCCTTTCTGAAAGCATAACACCCACTAACTTCAGGGGGACCTTTGCAAGGGTCAGGGCCTTAGCTGCTTTATTCATTTATTTTTCCCCCCTCCACAATGTTTATTTCACCTGTCATAGAATATCAGGGTTGGAAGGGATGTCAGGAGGTCATCTAGTCCAATCCACTGCTCAAAGCAGGGGAAAATCCCCAATTAAATCTTCCCAGCCAGGACTTTGTCAAGCCTGACCTTAAAAGCCTCTAAGGAAGGAGATTCCACCACCTCCCTAAGTAACCCATTCCAGTGCTTCACCACCCTCCCCTAATGAAAAAGTTTTTCCTAATATCCAACTAAACGTCCTCCACTGCAACTTGAGACTATTACTCCTTGTTCTGCCATCTAGTACCACTGAGACCAGTCTAGATCCATCCTCTTTGGAACCCCCTTTCAGGTAGTTGAAAGCAGCTATCAAATCCCCCATCATTCTTCTCTTCTGCAGTCTAAATAATCCCAGTTCCCTCAGTCTCTCCTCATAAGTCATGTGCTCCAGTCCCCTAATCATTTTTGTGCCCTCCGCTGGACTCTTTCCAATTTTTCCACATCCTTCTTGTAGTGTGGGGCCCAAAACTGGACACAGTACTCCAGATGAGGCCTCACCAATGCCGAATAGAGGGGAATGATCACATCCCTCGATCTGCTGGCAATGCTCCTACTTATACAGCCCAAAATGCAGTTAGCCTCCTTGGCAACAAGGGCACACTGAAAACAGGAGCTGAAAGGTTTTCAACAAGTGGATTGAATGTTGGTTGTTTTAGCTAGAACTAGTCAGAAATGGGAAGAAAAAATCTCTAAGGTTTTTTTGGGGGGCAGGAAGGGGAGGAAGAAGAAATTTCAAATTCATTTTTGTTTTGAAAATGGATCAATATAAAAAAACTTGTTATGAAAACCTGGTTTTCTATAAATGAGAAATTTCTATAAAGTTTAACAAAAGCTTTGATAAAAATTGTGTATCCCAGAAAGTAGAGAATTTCAGTAGGGTCCACAATATTTTGTGAAACTTTTCAGTTTAGGAAACAGGTAATTTTTTTACCCAAAAAACTGTTTGTTTGACACCAAGTTTACCTTCTATTGCAATGTCATTGTATAGCCTGAGTTAAAGCTATATTCCCTAAACCACAACAGAGATCTCTGTGGTCTTTGTAACATCTATATCCTGTCCCCAGTGATGAAACACTGGCATAACAAAGTGCCCCCCCCACCTTCTCTACTGATAGCCGCATGTGGAAAGAAAGTACCTGACGAGACATTTGTTTACAAGGCGCTATCCTGTAAAACCAAATTTTCCTGAGAAAACAAAACAAAATCTTGCTTGTTGCTCTTTTTCTTCATAAAACCACATCATTTTAAGTTTCCCAGCTGATGAGTCATGCTCTGTGGCCTCCGTCAATTTTTGTGCATCACATCCTGTCTCTCGTACTGAGAATTCAGCATGAAGACTGATGACCCAGTGCATAAGCTAAAGAATTTGAAGAGGTGTTTAACACAGAAATTGTCATTTCCAAGAAAAGAATACTGTATCAAGGTTCTTCTGTGACCCGCCCCTGCGTCACCATAGTACCAGAACACCCCCAAAGGCAGGGAAATGCTATTATCCCCATTTTACAGATGGAGAAGTGGGGCACAGATCTGCAAAGGTATTTAGGCTCCTAAAGTCCTTTGAAATCTGAGCCAGAGAGACTGAGGGTATGTTTACATACCACGGCACAGCTACGGCACTGCCTTGCCGGGAGATGCTGCCTCCCTCGACGGAAGTGTGTTTTCTGCCTGTAGTTAATTCACCTCTCCGAGAGGTGGTAGCTATATCAATGGAAGAATTCTCCCATTGGCCTAGTCACATCTACACCAGGAGTTAGGTCAACCTAACTTCAGCACTCAGGATGTGAAATTTTTCACAGCCCTGAGCAATATAGCCAGGTCAAGCTAATTTTTAAGTGTAGACCAGGCCTAAGTGATTGTCATCTTCATAACAGCCCTTAACATATTTGAAGACTGTGTTCAGGTCTTCCCTCACTCTTCTTTTCTCAAGACCCAACTTGCCCAGTTTTTTTTTAACGCTTCTGCATAGGCAAGAAATGGACACGGAACTCTAGCTGAGGTCTCACCAGTGCTAAGTACAGCAAGACAATTATCTACCATTTCTTACATGCGACGCTCCAGTTAATACACCTCAGAATAACATTGACCTTTTTGAAACTTGCATCACATTGTTGACTCCTTCAATTTGTGATCCATTATAACCCCTGGATCTTTTTCAGCAATACTGCTGCCTAACCGGTCATTCCCCATTTGGTAGTTGTACATTTGATTTTTCATTCCTAAATGAAGTACTTTACACTTGTCTTTATTGAATTTCATCTTGTTGATTTCAGACCAATTCTCTAATTTGGCAAAGTGATTTTGAATTCTAATCCTGTCCTCCAAAGTGCTTGTAACCCCTCCCATCGCGGTGTCATCCACACATTTTATAAGCATACTCTCCACTCCATTATCCAATGCATTAATGAAAATATTCAATAGTACCAGAGTCAGGACAGACCCCTGCGGGACACCACTAAACATGCCCTCCCAGTTTGACAGCGATCCATTCCACCAGTTGTACACCCATCTTATAGTAATTTCATCTAGACCACATTTCCCTAGTTTGCTTATGAGAAGGTCATGTGGGATTGTGTCAAAAGCCTTACTAAAACCAAGATATATCACATCTACTGCTTCACCACTAACCACTAGGACAGTAGCCCTGTCAAAGAAGGAAATCAGGTTGGCTTGGCATGATTTGTTCTTGACAAATCCGTGCTGGCTATTCCTTACAACGTTATTACCCTCTAGGTGCTGAAAAATTGATAGTTTAATAATTTGTTCCAGTATCTTTCCAGGTATCAAAATTAGGCTGGCTGGTATATAATTCTTTGGGTACTCTTTGTTCCCCTTTTTAAAGATAGGTCCTATGTTTGCCCTCATCCAGTCCTCTGGGACCTCATATGTCCTCCATGAGTAATTGAATATAAATGCTAATAGTTCTGAGATTGCTTCAGCTAGTTCCTTAAGTACCCTAGGGTGAATTTTGTCAGGTCCTGCTGACTTGAATACATCTAACTTATCTAAATACAGTAGCCTATAATCTTGTTGTTAATATTAATTGGGTTGAGTATCTGGTCACCATTAACCTTCTTAAGTGAAGACTGAAGCAAAATAGGCATTAAATACCTCAGCCTTCTTGAAGTCATCAGTTATTAGCTCTCCTTCCCTGTTAAATACATGACCTGCACTTTCCTTCATCTTCCTCTTGCACCTAATGTATTTAAAGAACATCATCTTATTCCCTTTTATGTCCCTTGCTAGATGTTCCTCATTTTGTGCGTTGTAAGGAATAGCCAGCCGCTGCAGCTGTCGTACTGTTGTATAGACACTTCCTACAGCAACAGAAGGGGCTTTTCCATCAATCAGTGTAGTTAATCCATTTCTCTGCTGGGTGGTAGCTAGACTGATGGGAGAATTCTTCACAGCCCTCAGCAATCTAGCTAGGTCAATCTAATTTTAAGGGCAGACCAGGTGTTTGCCTTTCTGAGTTTGTTCCTACATGCTTGTGCTATTCATTCATACTCCCCCTTAGCAACTTGTCCATGTTTCCACTTTTTGTAGGATTCATTTTCTGGTCATTCTGACGGAGCCAGGACTATCCTTCCTGTCTTTCCTTCTCATCAGGATGGTTTGCAGCTTCACCTTTAATATTGTCTCCTGAACTCCTTTTTCCCTTATATTTTCTTCCCAGGAGACCGTACCCATTTGTTCTGAGTTTGTGAAAGTCTTTGAATGACATAATTTCATGAAAACATTCCATTAGTAGGTTTTGTTTGTTTGTTTTAAGACTACAACTCTTAATTCTTCTTGAAGGGGGTGGATTGACAGCCCTGTGCAATGGTGTTTCACTTTAAAACAGGCACCTGAAAATACCAGCAGTACTGGGGGAATCCAGCAGAAGTGCACTGGTCGTTTGAGTATGAGCAGGCTGAGGGAGATCTGCCAGCAAACTAACACTGGGCCTATCCCCATGGTACTCAACAGTATACCCTAGAGAACTAAGTACAGAATAGATGGGATACAGATGGTGTCACTGTGAGCTCCCTCCCAGCGCTGCCTGCACCAATACACCCTGAGGTGGGAACACCTTTAAGATGAGAGGGGTGGCCCATTCCGTTCTTTGCCTCTGCTTTGTGTGCCAAGTGTCAGCTGTGGCAGGGATTTACAGCGAACACCTCTGCACCAAGAACTACACTGAGACCTAACTCATTTCCCAAAGGCCACCCCAGCAGCCACCTGATGGTGGCATTTGGTCACCACTGACCTGGCCCTAATTTCCCAAGTCCTTGGATCTGTAGGCGCTGGGAGCATTCTAGACGCAGTACAAGCAACCTGAGGCAGGGGAGAGAGAAGGTCATGCTACCCTTCAGCAAGACACTTCCCCCACAACCGACAGACCTGGCTCACCCAGCAACTGCAGTGGCCAGCTACAAAAAGATTTGGGTCCAGCCCAGGCTTCCAGCACTTTGCTTGCTCAGAGAGAATAAAGGGGGAGGGTGGATGGCTCTTGGTTGATGGGATCCTCAAGATTCCTCTTCCAAAT
This sequence comes from Eretmochelys imbricata, assembly GCF_965152235.1. Lineage (NCBI taxonomy): Eukaryota > Metazoa > Chordata > Testudines > Cheloniidae > Eretmochelys > Eretmochelys imbricata. The sequence goes on from NC_135573.1 coordinate 256,678,262, forward strand.
ATTCCCCTAGGAAATCAATTCATGCAGCTTGAGCCTGTGCCTGAGAACAGGGCTCTTGCAGCCCAGGGGACAAAGCATTCCCCAGACAGACACTTACTCAACAGGCCACTTTAATGACGTTATTGATTTAACACGCTTTAAATAAACCAGAGTGACCCAGCTCCCCGCTGCCTGGCACTTTGTGCAGCTATTCACACCGGTGGACAGTGACTGCAGCATAGGTCTCAAACTGAGCAGATGAGAATGGCAGCATTTTACACCTTCTTTGCAGAGGTGCGCAGCAGAGGAGAATTGGGGCCCAGCTTTTTAGCATCTTCTACCCCTCTCCCTGTTCCACTCCAAGCACTTTAAAGTTGGTGTTCTTACCAGAAGAGATGAAGCTGGAGATTTCCCTGATGCTCCTCATGCCTTGACTCGTGGGCTGGCCTGCACAAATAAATCTAATCAATTACACACACAGAGCAGATAATGAACAAGTAACTGGTGTGGGACACAGAGTCCTTCCCTCTACGGATACATAGTCCTTTCCTTATGTGAGTGTCAATGCTGAGCAAAATTAACTGAGCAAAATTCCGATGTAAGTGAATTGCTTGATTAAGGGCTGCAGTACTTGGTCCATAGAGCTGAAGAGGATACGTCACTTGATATTAGGCAAAAGGGCCAAAGAAGATCTACATGCCGATTTTAAGTTTTATAAATTAATTCAGTGTCAAACGTCAGCTGAATAAAACAAACACAGGGTCCCTACCTTCAGCCTGCAAAGAAAAGTGACTTGTAAAGTAAGAGGTTGAAGAGTTCCAAAAGACGGAGTGTCCTTTAAATTCACGGCACAGTGAAATTTGTGACTAATGACTGATTCAAATTGCATAAAGCCTTGAACTAGTAGAGGTCACCTTAATTTCCTCCACCTAAACTAGGGCATCTGTGATAAGCAGCATAGGTATTGGAAGAAGGAGAGTGAGCCAAAACATAACCTTCCTCATCTGAATGCATTCTGCATAGGGGGGGTGGGGGAAACCTCAGAAACGAATATGCCCATAATACCTTTTCCAGAGTGACTCCTGTTCAGACAAGCATAACATTTGCAAATTCCTTTTAACATTTTTCATTTGGGTCAGTCTTAACAAGAATAACTGCTAACCTATTCAGAACACAAGGCTGGGTCTAAATCAGGTTTTGAATAGTCCGCTGCTAGATGTATTTCAGACTAATTTATAATCAACACTATAGCGTTTTAGAGAACAAGAGTAGGGACCTACCAAATTCATCGTCCATTTTGGTCAATTTCACAGTCATAGGATTTTTAAAATGGTAAATTTCATGATTTCAGATATTTAAATCTGAAATGTCACAGTGTTGTAATTGTAGGGGTCTTGACCCAAGAAGGAGTTGTGGGTTGGCCACAAGGTTATTGTAGGGGGGGTTGCAATATTGCTACCCTTACTTCAGCTACCTTCAGAGCTGGGCAGCTGGAGAGCGGCGGCTGCAGGCCGGGAGCCCAGCTCTGAAGGCAGAGCCGCCACCAGCAGCAGCGCAGAAGTAAGGATGGCAGTCGCCACTCTCCGGCCACCCACCTCTGAAGGCAGAAGTAAGGGTGGTAATACTATACCACGCCATCCTTACTTCTGCGCTGTTGCTGGCAGGGCGCTGCCTTCAGAGCTGGGTGCCTGACCAACAGCCGCCACTCTCCAGCCGCCCAGCTCTGAAGGCAGCACAGAAGTAAGGGTGGCAATACTATGATCCCCCCTAAAATAACCTTGCGACCCCCCCCGCACCTCCCTTTTCGGTCAGGACCCCCCCATTTGAGAAACTCTAGTCTCTCCTGTGAAATCAGTATAGTATAGAGTAAAAGCACACAAAAGACCAGATTTCATGGGGGGAGACCATATTTCATGCTCCATGACGAGCTTTTCATGGCCATGAATTTGGTAGGGCTCTAGACAGGAGCAATAGAGGAGATCATTACATGCAATGTCTTAACTTTATTGCACAGCATCGGACCAAAGACCTCACAGCCGGAGGTGTATTTCTTTAGAGGAGCATGATGTTACAAAAATCATGTTTAAAAATTGATATTAAAATAGTAAATTGATGGGAATTGGATTTTCCCATGGAAAACTCCATGTGTGTTCAGAGTCCTAAGGGTACTGGGCGATAGTTGCCAGAATTCATCATTTTATTTCCAGACAAGTCAGATCATTCCACTCCCCTACATTCCAAGGAGTCTGCCTCAGCCAGAAGTGCCATTTCCCTGTGGTGAGAATGGAATGTTCCCATCTCACAGACACTGGCAGGTAGTGGAATTCAGTAATTAATTCCTCAATCAATGCTTTGGGAGGTCAGACCAGGGTACTTGTTTGAATAACTCCTATGAATGTTAATTGGAGGTACATGTAAATTGTGATCTTAACATGGTATAATTCTGGTTGCCTTAAATCCCCATCTAGCTCACTGTTGGCATTGTGAAAAGAAAAGGAGTACTTGTGGCACCTTAGAGACTAACCAATTTATTTGAGCATAAGCTTTCATGAGCTACAGCTCACTTCATCAGATGCATGCTGTGGAAAGTGTAGAAGATCTTTTTATACGCACAAAGCATGAAAAATACCTCCCCCCACCCCACTCTCCTGCTGGCAATAGCTTATCTAAAGTGACCACTCTCCTTACAATGTGTATGATAATCAAGGTGGGCCATTTCCAGCACAAATCCAGGGTTTAACAAGAAAGTCTGAGGGGCGGGGTGTTCCTCAGACATTCTTGTTAAACCCCGGGTCCATGCTGGAACCGTGGTTTAACAAGAACGTCTGAGGAACCTCCCCCCCCCGACGTTCTTGTTAAACCCTGGATTTGTGCTGGAAATGGCCCACCTTGATTATCATACACATTGTAAGGAGAGTGATCACTTTAGATAAGCTATTGCCAGCAAGAGAGTGGGGTGGGGGGAGGTATTTTTTCATGCTTTGTGTGTATAAAAAGATCTTCTACACTTTCCAGAGTATGCATCCGATGAAGTGAGCTGTAGCTCACGAAAGCTTATGCTCAAATAAATTGGTTAGTCTCTAAGGTGCCACAAGTCCTCCTTTTCTTTTTGCGAATACAGACTAACACGGCTGTTACTCTGAAACCTGTCATATTGGCATTGTATAAACACTACATGAATACATCGCCAACAATACATAATACCCTCCAAGGTCAGCTAAGATACTCTGATATTTTGGCCTTGTCTTCAGTGGGAACAAAAGACATGTTCTTAAACTGAGTTAGTCAATCTTTAACTTGACCTGCTAACTTGTGTAGAAACTACAGACTGCCTTGTGTTTGCTAGGACTTTACCTCCAGTTAGCTAAGGCCATGTCTACACTAGCACTTAAGACAGCAAAACTTTTGTCGCAGAGGGGTGTGAACCCCCCACTCCCTTGAGTGACATATATTTTTCTGGCATAAGCGCTCATGTGCACAGTGTTATGTCAGCAGGAGACGCTCTCCCACTGACACAGCTACCTCTGCTTATTGAACTGGTTGTATTATGTCAGTGGGAGAGCTCTCTCCCATCAGCAAAATGCGTCTACATGAGCGCTCTTAGAGCGGCACAGCGCTATCAGTGCAGCTGTCCTGCTGTGAGCGTAGACATCGCCTAACTCAAGAACACATCGTTTTTCATAGAGACGACAAGGCCGCAAACTCTGAGTCTGGTAGCCGGGGGTTTTCACTGCGGGCCCTCAGCTGTGGAATCATATTCTGTTAACTTCACAGCATGATACAAGGCCTGTTGAAAGCCAAGACCTGTTGAACAGGGCTTTCCGCAGTTGGCATTTAACTGGGGAATGGTTTGTTTGCTGCCCAATGTGCTCCTTTTAATATTAATACAAGGTGTTAAAGTCATAAATGCACCTAGAGGCTGCGCAATGAAAGTGTATTTTTTCCAACACAGAATTATGCAGATATATACAATTGCCTTCACAATGATGGGAGAATATATTTTTTTTTACACTCCCCTGGACTCTGATATGTTCTAATATAATAGTGGTGTATGGTCTGATATTGGCCTCTTACTAAATTAACTAATTTGGTTATCCTAGATATTTCTAAAGGCACCTGTCACTATAATATTTAAGTGCACTGGACAATGGAAATTCCATTTCATGAAGGATTTCAAGATTTTGAAATCTGGTTAATTCTGATTTGGAACAAAACCCCCAAATGTTGAAATTCCTCATGAAATACAATTCTGCATCCAGGCAAGGCAGCTTGCTAGGTGGAATCCTGGATCCCTGTCAAAACTGTTTTAGTTTCTGATATTTTGATGAAAATTTGGTATTTGCTGCAGAACATTTTGACTCCCCCCCCCATTTTTGTAAAAAAACGTCTGACCAACTCTATTGTAACTCAGTCCTTTACCCGCCTCCCCCAAAAAGGAAGAAAATGAACCTTGTAGAAATGGGTGGATAACTACAGGAAAACAATTAACCTTCAGCATGACCATCTCAAAGAACACTAGCATTCCATTCTGGCATGCCAGCTCTCTGCCCATTGCCATCCTGTCTTTCCCCTCTCAACAAGGGTGGAAGTAGCATTGTGAAAATACAGAAGACCAAGAACACCATTGAGCTTCTAGGGAGCCATTGTGTGAGCAATGAGTAATCATGCTATTATATTACTGCACTGTGTAATCACAAAGTTCAGTTTAGCTGATAAGACATGTTAGCACTGAACTCCTGATTAGCAAAAGCATAAATGCTAGAGCTGAGCAACATTTTTCATGCAAAACTTTTTTTTTTTTTTTTTTTTTGGTCAAAGCATGGCCTTTCCTCCCTTCCCCCCCAAACAAACAAAAATCACACAATAATATTTCTTCTCTAAAAGTCAGTTATCCCCAAATAAAAAAAAAAATTCCGTTTTCATTTTTTCCTCCCCATACCATTTATTCAGTGAAAAAAAGAGAGAGAAAAGGGCACGTGTGGAAAAAAATGAAAAATTTCAAACAAAAAATTGTTCCTGTTTGAAATGTGAGGAATGAAAAGACTTTTGAAAATGTGTGTTAAAAATCTTTACTTGTTCATAAATCAGCTCTCCATAATAGCTCGTAACTAGAAATTACCATTACAATACAGTCTGCTCAGCCAGTTAGAACAGGCCACATCATTTATGGCATGAGAGTACGAGTGTAGTTATTCTGGCCCAGTCCACATCAGGATGAGTCCTAGATAGCTATGCACAGGGTTCTTCTAGCATGTTCTCCCTCACCTCCCTGCACATTCTCAGAGCTCAAGCTCCAGCCCAAGGCCAAACATCTACACTGCAATATTATAGCCCGCAGCTGGAGTCCCACGTGCCCGAGTCAGCTGACTCTGGCCACCCACAGGTCTTCTATTGCAATGTAGACGTACTCATAGGTTTCTTTTTGGCCCATTACAGAGCTAAAGCCCAGCTGCGAAGTTTAGATGCAGATTCTTAACTTCCCCCAGGGGCGGGGATATTTTGATCTGAGCACGTGTTTTTCCAGTGTTTCAACATGGTTCTCAGACAGAGGGTGCAAACAATCCCACAGAATTCGCCCGCAGAGGAGATCTTCGACATGCTGATTTCCCAGCTTTTCCATGACCCTCCATGGCACCATCCCTACCCTTCCCTCAGAACCCAGAGAGGTCTTTCCACGTTTTGGGCAAGGAGGGTAGAATTCATGCAGCCCAGGGGTGGAGACATAACCACTGTCCCCACCACCGGGCCCAGGCATCTAAGGGCACAGAGATAATAGAGACTATTACTATACCACATTCCCGCCTTCTGTGGAAAGGATCCCTGATTAAGGCAGGTCTTGCTGACCACAAAAGCTCTAGCAATAGAGCTCCATTGGTGCAGAATGCCTGGGGGCAGAGGAGTGAGGGCACCGGAGACCCAACTCTGGCATAGGGCCACAGTAACGAGGGGCCTGGCCTCTTACTAAAGAGCCCTGGAGGCCAAAAGGCTTGTGGGAAAGCTCCAAGGCCTGATCTGCAAAAGGGGACAAACCTCATTCCCTTGTCTTGTCTACTTAGGCTTGGCTACAATACAAAATTAGGTCAACATAAGCTGCCTTGCTTTGACATACGTATGCATGGGTCTACACTTAAATTTGTCTCCCACTGATGTAAGTGCCCCATGATGCCGACATAGTAACACCAGCTCCCTGAGTGGCACTGAGTCAAGATCAATGTACAGAGGTCGACACAGTGCGAATGTAGACACTGCATTACCTACGTCAACCCTAACAATCCTCCAGCAGCTGCCCCACAATGCCTGACACTGACTGCTCTGGTCACCATTGTGAATTACAGTGCCCAGAGGTCACGGAGACCATTTAAAACCCCTGTGAATTTGTGAAATGCTTTTTCCTGGTTGTCCAGCTTGGTGAACACACCTATATCAGCTCACCATCATTGTGTGCAACTGCCCAGTTGACCATGCCAGCTACATGCTCCAGACGTGCTCCGGCCTGGAATAGACAGGAGATAGTGGATCTCCTGGGCCAGTGGGGAGAAGAGGCTGTGCGGACACAGCTCTGAACCAGTTGTAGAAATGTTGACATCTATGAGCAAATTGTTTGGGGGATGCAGAAGGGACCAGCAGCAGTGCCATGTGAAAGCCAAGGAACCGCAACATGAATACAGAAGGCCAGGGAGGCCAACAATCGATCTGGTGCCAAGACACAGACCTGTTGCTTTTACAAAGAGCTGCATGCCATACTTGGCAGAGACCTCACCACCACCCTCAAGAGTGGGTACTTCCGAGGAGCCTGAGTCACAGGCCCCTGCCATGAACAGGGAGCAGGAGGAGTTGGACAAGGAAGAGAAAGAGCAGTATAGGGGACAGGCAAGCAGGGTGTCTAGTTGAGCTGCGAGTTGAGGCCTATTTTAGACTCCACCGCAGTCTAGCCAGGCCCAGCAGTCAAGAACAGGCGCACCCGATGCAGGCAAAGGAATCTCGGGAAAGGGTGTAAATAAATTTCCCATTACAGGAATGACTCTCCCAACTTAGCAGGGCACAGCTATTGACTTTTCATTAATTTACTCATACTAGAACAAGCAGCGGTACAACCCCAGGAAGTAGAGTTCCTATCTGCTTTCCATTCATCTCTAGAGTAGGCGGGGATGGGGGCCATGCAGAGCAGATTGTTTATGTACATAAGGATGTCCCTTGAATCCTCCCGAGCGATCTCAATGAAACGTCCATGGAGGTACACTGCAATCCTCTCCCAAAGGTTTCTAGGAATGGCAGCCTTATTTCTTCCTCCGTGGTAGGACACTTTCCCATGCCAGTCGGCAATAACTTTGGCAGGCACCATTGCAGTAAACAGGCTAGTGGCAGATGGAGATGGGCCACTTCAGGACGCCAGCAACGGCTGTGCTCTCTCTGGAGAGATAGTGCAGATAAAATCCACACTCCCTGTGGAAAATGGTGCCAGCATTCAGTACCAACACCCTATACTCATAGTTTCATGCAACCGAGTAATACCCTAATTGTTTCCCTTACCACTGGCAGGCCATATTCCCCATGGCTTGAGCTGACAATGGCATGGGGCACAAGCAGGCCAAAGCAGAAGTGTTAATAAGCATGTCTTCTTTAATACTTTAGAGGGGCAAGGGAAGGTGTGTGGTCTGAATCTGATGTTTTGCTTTCCGTTCCTACTACACCAACAATGGTACCTCAGTGTGTTTTAGCCACAGCTGCAGCTGTTGTGGCCTGAGGGCCACCCACTCCACACCAGAGGAAAGACCGACCCAGATAAGGAGGTAAAAAAAAGAGGACGAGGGAGGACATGTTCTGGAAGATCCTGCAAGCCTGAATCAGCCTGTGAGCTGAGGGTCTGGAGAGTGAATATGGCAGACTGTATGGAGAAGGAAAAAGTGGCCTGGTGAAAGGACCCAGAGTCCCAGCAGGAAAAGGAGAGGGAGATGCACCAGAACATAATGGGGTTTCTCCAGCTGCAAATGCAGATGCTGCAGACTCCGGTGGACCTACAGGTTCAACAATCCTGGGCTCAATTCCCATTCTCCCTATGGAGAGTGATATATAGCACCTCTCTACCCTGCCCCGCCAGCATTCCACGTGTCCTCAGGGCCCGCATGCCTACCCCTACCACTCCACACCAGGGGAAAACCTGGACAACCAGAGCTTCTGTCGAGGCTGAATCACGACTCTGTCACTCCGAGTGCAGAAGTGGGGGTCTGCAAGGATTTTAAAAATTAATACTGGCCACACAAGGTTACAGCTTTTCTCTGACCTTAGCTTGGTAAACGCTGCCACCACCCAAATGCAAAAACAAACAAACAAACCCTTTGAACCCAGGAAGGAGCACTTGGGAATTCCTCCCCGTGGGGTACCCTCAAGTCCTTTCACCCCACACCCCTCGGGGAAGAGCTGAGAAAGAAAACAAAGGAAATTAGCTGTGGCTACCAGCTAATCAAACAACATGCACAAACAAGGACACCAAAAAGCCAGTCCTGTTCTTAAAAAAGGTAAATTTTATTAAAAACAAAAGGGAAAAAATACATCTTGAACTTAAGCTTTTTACTAGATCTTAAAAGAAAAAATTACAAAAATTAAGCACCCAAAACAGCTTTCTTGGGGATCCAGCTTAAAGGTTACAAGCAAACAAAAGCATTTGGGGGTTAGCACAGAGGAGGTCCACTCCACAAGCCAAAATAAAGAAAATAAACCTGATCATGTCTCACTAAACATCCCTAATTTACTTACATATTTGGAGGGTTCCAAATAAGTAATTCTAGGTATGATCTGATGAATTTTCATACCTGGTTCAAGCCTTACACAGCATGCCAACTTATTGCATTGCTGCTCTGTTCCTGCAGCCCAAAGAACAACAGACAAAGGGAAAGTTTCTTCCCCCATTTTAAAAAGTCCTAGCCTTCCCATTGGCTCTTTTGGTCAGGTGCCCACTTTTTTTCCTTTATCTGGGGGACTTTTTAACCCTTTACAGGTAAAGCAAGTAGAGAACAGCTACCGAGAGGGACTTTATAGCAAACTAGCTGGCTGGGTGTCCATAAAAGGAACCTACCCCCACCCCCCCCCGCCTTCATTTATCACAGCTTCCCATATACTGACCTGTCAGAGCCCTGGTTTATGTATATGTAGCTACAATGGGCATCAATGTTCCTCCCTCTTGCTTATTTATTAATTTATCCTACATTACAAGTATTACATTATTTATTTATTTATCCTACATTTTTAAAAGTTACAATGTATTTAATTTTAACTTCTTCAGATTGTTTTGTTTTTTAGCTGCTTTTGTAAGTCATGAAAGTCTTTTGTTGTGAAAGTGATTCATCTCCATCAGTTTACAAACCATGGTGGATAATGCCTACTGGCAGCAAAAGCAGTGCTCTTGTACACTCACGACCCATCAGTGCCAAACAGGGTAGTCATCATAAATGTTCAGCAAACACTACAACATTAATAGGTGCACCATCAGTGATATATGGACAGATGTGCTGCAAGCACCACACAAAATTCCTAACAGCGCCAGGTTGAGCGCAGGACGACACATCACATTACTGTGGCTCGCTGTTATAGTGCTCTTTCAAAGCCTCCCTAAGCCGTATAGCTCCTTGCTTAGCTCGCCGGATAGACCTTGTGTCTGGCTGTTCAAACTCAGCAGACAGCCACTACACCTCCACCCCTACAGCAAGTTTTCCCTTTTGCTTCAAAAATATTACGCAGGAGACACCAGGCAGCTATAAGCATTAGGATATTTTTCGCACTGAGAGCCAATCTGGTGAGTTAACACCGCCAGCGCCCTCCAATCTACCAGAAGCATGTCCAACTGTCATTCTGCACCTGCTAAGCCAGTAGCTGAATCTTTCCTTGGTGCTGTCGAGATGGATGGTGTATGGCTTCCAGAGTCAGGTAGCAAGGGGTAAGCTGGATCCCCAAAAATCACTATTAGCATTTAAACATTGCCAGTGGTAATCCACTGGCTGGGAAAGAAGGTTCCTGTGTGTAGCTTTCTGAACAGTCCTGTGGACTTAAAGATGAGAATGTCATGCACCTTCCCTGACCAGCCAACATGGATGACAGTGAAGTGTCCCCAGGGATCCACCAGCGCTTGCATAACCACGGACAAGTAGCCCTTTCTGCTGATGTACTCTGTGGCAAGGGGCTCAGAGGGCAAAACAGGGATGTGTGACACATCTATTGCTCTACCACAGTTTGGAAACCCCATCACTGAAAATCCATCCACTATATCCTGCACACTGCTGAGAGTCACAGGTCTGTGTCGTAGGAGACAGGGAATGACCCTGCATGCTTGCATGACAGTGGACAGCACAATGGATTTTCCACCTCCAAAATGACTTCCCACTGACCGGCAGCAATCCAACATTGCATGTTTCCTCAGGTTATCGCCAGTCACTTCTCCACTGTCAGTGTAGCTTTCAGTTTGGTATCCTGGCACTGGATGGGTAGGGCAAACTCAGCACGCAGAGCCGGGAATGTGGCCTTGTGCATCTGAAAGTTCTGCAGCCCCTGCTCATCAGCCCAAACCTGCATTCCTATACGATCCCGCCAGTCAGTGCTCGCTTCTCGGGCCCAGAAGTGGCACTCTGCCATCTGCAGGTGCTCCAACAACCTGGAATTGGTTCTCGCTGTGTCCCACAGCAATCTGTCCTCCGAGAAATCGGTGCTTCTTGCAGCTCTGCAAACACCAGAGGACAGTATGTCCTATGCTTCCAAAGCTCATGACAATAGAGCGGAGCGGCACAGGCTCTGTGCTTCTGTCTGAGATGGCGGACCGTGACAAGTCCTGTAGCGGTTCATGGGAAACTGAAAATAGGCCCGAAAATTATGGTGATATAAGAGATCATATAAAAAGATTGAGAGCACTGCATTATGAGAAGTTGACCCCTTGCTCCCAGTCACCTCTGCAAGAGTCATTTCTGCCCCACCATGCATTGCCAAAACTACCTAAAAGACCACGCACTGGACGATGGCAGGTTGCATACTGGGATATTTACCCATGGTGCACTGCACTGTGCATTGACACAACCACTCCTGGTAGGTACGCACAGCGCCGATGCAAGGAGCCACGTATGCACGCACACAAGCGACAGACTAACTGTGGCGGTTATATGCTGACATAACTTGTGTGAGCAAAACTTCGTTGTGTGGACGTGGCCTTAGACTGTAAGGTCTTCAGGGCAGGGACTGACCCATGCTATGTGTCTGTACAGCACCTAGAACAATGGGGGCCAGCATTTTGGTTGGGGCCTGTAGGCGTTACTGTGGTACCAATAATAACTAAGGGTTGGAGGCCTCGGTAAATTAACCAACACTGCTCAAATTGCAAACGCATGCACGTGGTGAACTGCTGGTGCACACAAGCTGCAAGATTTATTTCCCCAACATAATTTACTGAATTGTCCGAAATATGAACAAATTTTGGGAAGTGTTGAGATGGTTTGTGAATGAAAAGAAAATAAAATAAAAGGTCAAATGGATCATATTAGTTGTGCAGCTCTACAAATTAATCAGTGTACACAACTGAAGAGGATTTTCCTGCTCAGTGTATGTTTGTTACAAGGTTCTTGCTGGTCATGCAAAAAAATCTGGCACATGGGTCATTGGTTCATTTGGTTCTTTGTGACTCAGAAACAGAATGAGCAGACTCTTTGTAGGGAAATGCGGTTTTCATTCACACATGCCTACTGCCCTTTTTGTTAGTGAGCCCAATGTTTGTTCAGGAGAGAATTCTTCCTTTGCGTAATTGATATGTTTTTGCTATTTATTGTTTACAGCACCAAAGTTTCAGAATGTGGAAGAAAACACACAACAAGCCTGGCAGCACAAATTGCGACGTTGCTTTGCAGCCCTCCAAAGAAACAGCTCAGCACAGGGTGTACATTCCATTTACAAGCGAAATGGATCATCAGGCAGGAATGACTTCAAAGGAATGTATGCATCATGCCTCTGACATTTCGTTTCAATTCGAACAGGGAGGGAGGGAAAGCTCAGAATTATGGATAAGCAGTTCGCCTGGATCGTACATTTGTTCTTAACTATCAGATCTGGAAGAAGATTTCCACTTGGCATCAGTGTTGGAACCTCAGCTAATCCCTTTCCAAGCCACACATCTGAGAAGCCTCAGAGAGCTTACATTAGGGAGAAGCAGAAGGCAAAGGAAATTGTAATGTTCAGTGAGATGTTACAGTACAGGTTAGAGGCTAAAAAAAGTGGAATGTTATCGCTAAAATCTGGCTCCTTCCAAAAACACATAACATTGTGGAAGCCTTGAGTTTTGTCTGCTGGTTTCAGACATTCCAGCATATGCTTCTGATTTTGCTTTTAATACCTGCAGTCCATCCGGAGACAATTCATGGCAACTGTGGCCACTGTAACACTATATAAAACACTGGGTTTGATGACAAGTGATATGAAGTGTGATTGGAAAAAAAAATAATGCCTCCTGGTAATAATAATATTTCCTGCTCAGATTGGTCTCACAATAATAGGCCTGCTCCTGTGGCGTTCGCAGAGTCATAGACAGGACTGTGGTATTACGTTACAGCTGCGGCCTGGTCAGATATTCACGGGAATGAGAGGGAACGAAGAGTAGATGCAAACACACTGGGAATGTCTGAATGACAATTCATTGCTTGACACCGAGTACAGCCTCTTCCACTGAGACCAGACTGAGTCAGGAAGCACCCCAGCACAATTAAAAAAAAAAGTAATCTTTCCAGGATGCTAGACGGCAAGCAATTAAGTGGTGCTGCCCCACCCCGCCCCACCCCATGCTGGCTTGGTTTTATGAACTTGGCAGCCTGATTCCAGGAGGTCAGAAATAGATTGGAGCAGGAAGTGCCTCAGAGAGCTTTCCATTGAAAAGGGCGGGTGGAGGAAGAATGAGGGTGGGAGGAGGAGCAGCAGCAGGTCACTCTTACCGAAGTGGGGGAGTGGGTTGCAGATAGGTCACTTCATCCTGTTCCAAGAGGAAACATGTTGGAATTCTTTGTTTTTAACTCAGCTAGCTGTTCTGTTCACTGGCGCAGGGGTTTATTCTTAGGTAGGAGCAGAGGCTTGGCTGGCTTGAGAGGCCTCCTTCAATGCAAGAGTGTTTATCTGGGGCTTCCCATCTCATCCTTCTAACTCAACAGCACCTAATTATGGCAGTGCCATCAGAATTACGCAGGGTGTGTCGTGTCTATTAGCAAGCTGGATTTTTAGGGTTTAAAAACGTCACAATTTCAAGGTAATTCCAGGCTTTTTTTGAGGAGAGCTGGAGGGGAGGAGGGAAAAATGGAGAATCAGCTTCCGAGTCCAGCAATGGTTTCATTTACATTTACAAAAACAAAGCCTCAGAGGTGATGCGTTCCATTGGATGCGTTCCACAGGCCTGGTAATCGGGAGAGGTGGTCTAGTCCCAGCTCAGTACCACTGACTCTCATGATTAAAGGCCTTATTCAGACCTGGTATCTGGTAGGCAGGTGTAACTACATTGAGACCCCGTGTCTGAATCTGGCCCTGTATATTGTGCTTTATTTTACTTGTACAGCATTAAGGTTTGCTGTAAGGCTGCAGGATAGCCATCTCCGCAAGACCCTCATAAAAAGTCAGCCATGTCTCTCCGGAGGCTACCCCACGGAGCCAGAGTGCTCAATTGAATAGTTGAAGCTAATTTGCCCAGGCTAAGTTTGAGTCCTGAGAGAAATGGTTGGTAAAAGACTGAACTGAGTCCCGCAGATGCCATGCTCAGGATTGTTTGCTATGTATTAATATCAATGGAAACATCAAAGCAGCCAGGTGAGATGAGGAACAGCAACATCCCAAAGAAATGACTTTGAAGGCTGAGTAATGTCACCCAGAGGCTGCAATAAGACTGGTGTCCGCCCTCCACTGACATTCCGTACAAGAGGAAGTTACACAACTGTGAAGAGTTTACAAACATGAGTAAAGCCACGTGGAATCTGGGTGTTCTACAATATGACTAAACAAGTCATGCCTTTCAGATGAAACCAACTAAGGTCCTTGTCATGGTCATGACAGAGCCTAGGGATATATATATATATATATATATTTTTTTTTTGGCCAAATTCTGGTGGCCTAGTCTGAATTAGGATTTGTGTTCTGCCTAATTTACAGTCCTACTGCAGTTTCAGATCCAGTGAGTTATTCTTCACTATCCACCTTATGCAACTATCCTTTCCTCCTCCTGCCAAATTGGTGTGGAGGAGCTGCTGCAAAACGGTTGCCCATTCCCACTTCAGAAACACCCGTATTTCAGTGGTCACTGTGTGGCGTCTATAGCAGGACAGGACGTTCTGTTTTCTGTGTATTGCACCTTTAAATGTGGCCTCCCTGTCTACTGCAGGGGTGGTGCTGAGGCACCTGCCATTTTGTATTCTAGTTCAGGTGCAGAATGTTACAGAGTGAATGGCTGGGTTCTCTTTATCATAGAGATGCTACGTTTGTTCTGTGAGGTTTTTCTTTATTAATCTAGTCTGAAAATACGCGGTTTGCTCTTTGTTCCTGGGAAAGTAACAGAGTAAACGATGCCTCTTACAAATGCAGAGCTAGATTCTCAACTGGTGTGTAGCTGTGCAGTTCCATCCACTCCAGTGGAGTGGTGCAGATTTGTATCAGCTGAGGATCTGGCCCGAAGTCCTATCTTGGGATTCTTCAGGCGAAAACATGAAATAGAAGTGTAAGTTACTGAACAGAGAGTCAAGAGGTTCATGTTTCACTCCTGACTTCCCCTTTGCCCTTGTTGAACCATGGTACTGTCAGGGAAAATCCTGCACTGGCAGAGGAATGGACTAGGTAGATGACCAATAGTAAATCTCCTCCATAGCTAGATATTATTTGACTCCTACTTCACTAGTTCTTTCACATCACTTCATGCTCCTCTCAATCAATGTATTACTAACCCTTCCCCTTTCTGAAAATCTAGTTGTTCCACGATACGTGCCAAGGAATGGGCACACTGTATTTACTGTGCCCTAAGGCTAAATCAGCCCTCTGGGGTAGAAACTTGGTAACTCACTTAAGGAGCTGATCCAAAGCCCACTGAAGTGGATGGAAAGCCTACCCCTGGATTTCAACGGGCTTTGGAGCTGGCCCTTAGTCACAGCACACTCATTCTATAACCTGTTGATAGATAAATAATAAGAATAATCAAGAGGAAGCCTTGAGAAGAGCTGCCTCTGAGGTGAGGCAGCGTGCCCAACCAATACAGTGCAGCAGGCAGAAAAGAACTGGGAGACAGACTTGCCTTGCAGCAAGGTCAAAGAGGAGTTTTGACACAGGTGGAAACATGCAGCAGCAGGGAACAGAAGTTCCAGGAGCAGAGGGTAGGGCCAGCCCCCAAGGACAGTAAGGTGATCTGCAACAGCCTATGGCTCCTGGATGCAGAGGTCCAAGTATCTGATCTCCTGTGTTCTCCATCTTGTTTAATCACACAATGTGAGACTGAATAAAGCAGAGCATTCCTGTTGCAGACAAAACTCCTTATCCCTCAAATGTTTCATGTGGTCCACACCCAGATAGGCTCACGGAGTTTTTTCTTCTAATTCCCCACAGTTGGGTGCAGCTTCACCAGTGATAGCGACTATGGGAGTACTACACGGCACCAGCACTGTCATGCTGGATCATCTGGCCACGATCAGAACAGACCTAGATGGCCCGGTGGTAAAAATGCCCGTGCTTGTCTACCCTAGAGCTCCCACCATTCTACTGCTAGTCACATTGCCCAGGTGAGAAGTGTTAAGAAACAGCTCAGGGGAGACAAGACCACAGGGACCACGGCTGCTGTTACATCCACTCACAGTGGTTTCAGGAAGACCATTTGGCAATCCAGCGCTGCAAATGCGGAGAATAGAGATACCTCCAGCCACGCCATGTGCTCCTCCTGCACGGAAGACAAAGTTGGCAAATGACACTTCTGAGGATATGTCTACACTGCAGCGGGGAGCAGGCATGCCAGCCTGGGTAGACAGGCTTGCGCTAGCTCCACTCGAGCTAGAGCGCTGAAGACAATAGCAGTGTGGATGTTGCAGCATGTATGGCGGCTCAGGCTAGCTACCTGAACTTGGGCCCAGGCAGGCTTGGACTGGGATGGCCAGCCTCAGTGGCCACCCATGCTGCAATGTCCATGCTACTCTTTTTAGTGTGCTAGCTGGACAAAGCCGTATACCCAGGCTGGGAGGCCACAATGTGCTTAAGCCATAGCCCTGGAGGGCGAAAACAACCCAATTGCGGATGTTAGTGAGTCCGTAGTTAACACAAAGTCACAGAAAAGAACATACTTTTGGTAACTTGTGTGATTTTCTTTTCTATCTCACCTTCCTCTCATGATCTCTGTTGTGAGGAAAAGTGCGTCAATTAGAGCCACGTCAGGGAAATCTTACACGGCAGCTAGTGAACAAATGTTTTCATGGCCTTGTAAGCAAGCAAAATGTGTTGCTTTGCAGGGCCAGATTATGATCTTAATTATATTGGCAGAAACCCAGAGGAATTCCACTTAAATTACTGTGTATTTACACCAGTGTAAATTAGATCATAATCTAGCACCTTGTCGTTTTACATTTGTAAGCCACTGGGCACACGTAGGGCACTAAATCATGTGCTCTTGTTTTGTCTCACGTTTTCTGTGAACAAAGTCAGGTGTCACCAAATGGAAAACTTGGCCTTTCACCATCGCAAGCAATTTGCCATGAAAATTGGGGATTTCAGCTCAAAATGCATGATTTTGCTCAGTGACAAAAATCTGACTATGCTTATCACAAAAATCAGAGTTTATACTGGTGTAATCTAACCATGTATCAAATTGGCCAATATCCAAATAGCTTTGATTTTTCACAATACCCAGATTGGTACCAAGTGAGCGATGCGAGGGAGTTTGGTCTCCAGTTGACTGGTGGGAGGCGGATGTCAATCAGGGAACACTGACCTGGGGCTGCAAAACCAACTCAAAACTAGCAAGTCAGGACTGGCTGCTCATCCCAGCCAGTAACCTGGTCATTGGGAGCATTCAGAGTACATGTGCTAAGATCCAAATGGAGAGATGTGGGAAATCTAATACTAGGCTAGAATTTTAGCTGCTGCACCCAGAGAAGATATTTAAAGAGAACATTTTAAAATTAAATGCAGCTAAAATAGCCTCTATGACCACAGCAAAAGGTTAGCGGTCCTATTAATGGCAGGGCTTGGCGATATGAAGCCGTTTTCATTGAAGCCAGCCTGCTGCATGCTGGGAGGCATTCATCCCACGGGTGTCCAGGAGGTGTTGCAACCATCACCCTCTGCTGGGGTTTTCTACCAGCTTTAGTGCCTGATCCAAAGCCCTTCAGCGTCTATCAAGAGACTCCCATTGACTTCAAGTGGCTTTGGCTCAGGTCCTTGGGCCTGGTCTACACTACAAAGTTAGGCCAATATAAGCTGTCTTGCGTCAACCCTGGGTACGTATCTACACTTAAAGTTGTCTCCCACCGATGTAAGTGCCCCATTACAGCAGTGCAATAACACCACCTCCCTAAACTTTCTTGCGCTACAGTCGATGGTGTTTCCAGCAGAGCTAGGGAAGGGTTATTACCATTATACAAGGCACTGGTGAGACCTCATCTGGAATACTGTGTGCAATTCTCCCATGTTTAAGAAAGATGAATTCTAACTGGAACAGGTCCAGAGAAGGGCTGTTAGGATGATCAGAGGAATGGAGAACCTGCCATTGAGAGGAGACTCAAAGAGTGTGTCACTGAACAAAGGCTGAGGGGGAACTAGGATTGCTCTCTAGAAATACATCAGAGGGATAAACACCAGGGCGGGAGAGGACTTATTTAAGTGCCAATGTTGACACATGAACAAATGGATATAAACTGACCATCAACAAGTTCAGGCTTGAAATTAGACAAAGCTTTCTAACCATCAGAGGAGTGAAGTTCTGGAGCAGCCTTCCAAGCATGGCGGAGACTGGGGAGGGGCATTGCCTCCCCCCAAACTATATATCAGAGTTTTTCTAACTGTGGAGGATACCCCCCTGGGGGGGCATGGAGGAACGTTTGTGGGGGTGGTAGAGTGGCGACGCCGGATGGCTCGGGTCAGCCCCATGTGGCGGGACTCTGGGAGAGAGTGCGTCCTCCACCCTGACTCACTCATTAAATACACTGTAATGTAAGTACCACTAACAACTGGTAAATCTGGAAGTTAGACTTATACCTATTATTAATAGTATTAAGCCCTGTGCCCCCACCCCCAAAATATAGAAGTCAAACTACACCTATGCTTCCAAGGGGAACAGTGGGAACAAAAAAACCCACCCCTAACTGGCTTCAAGACTGAGCTTGGTAAAGTTTCTGGAGGGGTTGGTATGATGGGACTGCCAATAATGGCGTCTGGCCCATCTGCAAATATCCCCAACAGCCAGTGATGGGACGCTAGACAGGGAGGGCTCTGAGTTACTATAGAGAATTCCTTCCCAAGTGTCTGGCTGGTGGGTCTTGTGGACATGCTCAGAGTCCAACTGATCAGAAAGGAATTTCCCCCCAGGTCAGAATGGCAGAGCTCCTGGGGTTTTTTGCCCTCCTCTGCAGCCTGGGACATGGGTCACTTGCAGGTTTAAGCTATAATAAATGGTCGCGTCTCTGTAACTTGAAGTCTTTAAATCATGATTTGAGGACGTCAGTAACTCAGCCAGAGGTTTGTGGCCTGCAATGTGCAGGTCAGACTAGATGATCATGATGGTCTGTTCTAGCCTTAAAGTCTGTGCGTCTACGTACTGAAGTTGACACAGAGTGAATGTAGATACTGTGTTACTTATGTTGACCCTAGCAGTCCTCCACCTGGTGTCCCACAATGCCTGACACTGACCGCTCTGGTCACAATTGTGAGCTCCACAGCCCACGGTTCACAGACATCAGAGGCCCTCCCCCTTTTAAAGCCTCATGAATTTTTGAAATTCCTTTTCCTGATTGTCCAGCTTGGCAAGCATACCTACAAGCTCTCCTTTGTTGTGCACTACTGTCCAGCTGACCATGCTATCTGCAAGCTCCAATCACGAGCTGGCTTGCAGCAGGCAGGCTTGGAGTCGATATTGGATCTTCTGGGCCTGTAGTGAGAAAAGGCAGTGCAAGCGCAGCTATACACCAGCCGTAGAAATATGGACAGCTACAAGCAGATTGCAGGAGGGTATGGAGCATGGCAGGGCCCAGCAGCAGTGCCATGTGAAAGCCAAGGGACTGCATCAGGCATATCAGAAAGTCGATTCGGTGCTGAGCCGCAGGCCTGCTGCTTTTACAAAAAGCTGCATGCCATGTTAGGCAGAGACTCCCCCCCCTGCCCCCACCACCCTGCATGGCATTGCAGATACTTCCGAGGAGTCACAGGCTCCTGGCATGAACTGTGAGGACGAGGAGGAGGCTGGGAGACACGAGACTGGGGAGTCCAGCTACGCCATGAGCCAGGCCGTGTTCAAGACGCCACTGCAGTCCAGTCACTCTCGCCCGCTGAGCCCGTGCAGCAAAGTACCTAGCGCTTAGTTGTTACTGTGCAGCATGACAACTCACAGGATCAGTGACCCACCCAGTGGGACAATTGTGAATGCACCGCAAGCACCGCAACGTGAATAGGCGCATTGATAGTGTTATATTCATAGATGTGCACCAAGCACTGCACGGTTCCAAACAGGCCCCAGAACAGCAGGGCAAGGCAAAGCACAGTCCGCCCCAACGCACTGCTCTGGTTCACCATTCAAATGCTCTTTCAACGCTTCTCGGAGCTGTCTAACTCCACACTGAGCTTTTCTCATAGCCTTTGTGTCTGGCTGTTCAAACTCAGCAGAAAGCTGCTCGACTTCCATCCTCCACCTCAGCAGCATCTTTTCCCCCTTTGCTTCACAGATATCATGTAGGGCACGGCCAGCGGCTATAACCATTGGGATGTTTTTATCACTGAGAGCCAATCTTGTGAAAAAACAATGCCAGTGCCCTTCAGTCTATCCAAAGTACATTCAACTGCACCTGCTGAGCTGGTAGCTGAATCTTTCCCTGCTGCTGTCAAGGTGGCGGGTGTCCAGCTTCCTGAGCCAGGGGAACAAGGTGTAGGCTGGGTCCCCGAGGATCGTTACTGGCATTTCAACATTGCCAATGATAATCTGCCAGTCGGGAGAGAAAGTCCCAGCTTGCAGCTTTCTGAACAGTCCTGTGTTCTTAAAGATCCTGCATGCTTGCCTGACAACAGCTCCTGAGGTGGATTTTCCAACCCAAAATGATTTCCCACTGATTGGTAGCAATCTGGTGTCACAAGTTTCAACCATACGATCACCACTTGCTTCTCCACAGCCAGTGCAGCTCTCGTTTTGGTGTCCCTGCGCTGGAGGGCTAGGGTGAGCTCAGACCCCAGATCCAGAAATGTGGCCTTGCACATCCCAAGCCTGCAGCATGATGAGATTCCAGCAGTCAGTGTTCGTTTCTCGGGCCCAGAGCAGCACTTCACCATCTGCAGCTGCTCCGCAGCCACCAACCACCTTGAATTGGTTCTCGCTGTGTCCTACAGCCAGAGGTGCCGACTCTCTGATTTTCCAGGGGGTGCTTGAACCCTGTTCCACCCAGGCCCCGCCCCCACTCCACCCCTTCCCCAAGGCCCCACCCTTTCCCACCCCTTTCCACCCCTCCCCCAAGCATGCCCTGCCCTCACTCTGCCTCTTCCTGCCCCCACTCCTCCCCCTCCTTCCCAGCACCTCCTGCCCACCGCTGAACAGCTTATCAGCGGTGGGCGGGAGGTGCTGGGGGCGGAGGAGGAGGAGCTGATCGGTGGGGCCCACTGGTGGGTGCTGAGCACCCACTATTTTTTCCCCATGGGTGCTCCAGCCTCAGAGCACTCACAGGGGCGCCACCTATGCCTACAGTAATCTGTCCTTCAAGAAATCATCATGTCCCCCACTGATTCGGTTCTTCTTCTGGCTCTGCAAACTCTGGAGGCTCATGTGTTCTGTGCTTGCAAAGCTCATGACAATAGTACAGAGCGGTGCAGGCTCCAGGCTTGTGTCAGAGATGGTGGGCAGCAAGGAGGGCTGCGCAAGTTTGTGGGATTTTGAAAAAAGTTGTGGAAATTATGAGATCTAGATGACATTATGGGTTGGAGACAGAGCCTGCCACCATGCGGCCGGAGCTACTGCCGCCTGCCACCCCAGGGCTGAGCCCCACTGCCCCCAGGAAGGTGGGGAACTCATGCTGGCTGGCTCCACAAGGGAGAGGGCCCAACCCTGCTGGTGGCCCCAGGGGAGGGGCCCCTGCTTTGCTCCCCCCCATCACCACCCAGGAAATGTGGCCGCAAGAAAAGCCCCTGGTGGCTGCATGTGACCATGGGGGCTGCATTTGAGAAATGCCCAAACTAGACACATATAAAGGGGAAGCACTTAAAAGAAGATACTGTTTAGTTGCTACCTTTCTGTTAAAGACGGGGAACAACCTTTATATGAATTTGTTAGTCTCTAAGGTGCCACAAGTACTCCTTTTCTTTTTGCGAATACAGACTAACATGGCTGTTACTCTGAAACCTTTATATGAGCGGCCACTGAACATGGTGGGTTTGGGCTTTTTGTTGGGGGTTTTTTTGAGTCTCTTTGGCCAGATTTACAGAAGTGCTTTGATCCAGTTTACTTTAGCTGGAGTTCACCTCTTGCCATTTCATTAGTAATCTCGCAGTATTTGGGTTTTACTTAAAGCTCCTGGGGAAAGTAATTATGAGAGAATCTCAGTGCTCATTTTTTTGTTTGTTTGTTTTATTAAAGAAAAGTTTCTAGCCCTCATGGCTGTGGAGAAAAACTTGACAATGTGACCCGAGTGCACCCTGAAGACTCCAAAGTTAGAAGCCAAATAAAAATGGAGCCAAAAAAAGTCAAACATTGTTTTGACTCTTACTCTTAAGCCAATCTTGTGATTTTGTGGGGCTCAACATCTGGGGTTGGCAATAGTGAGTTTTAGTGGTTTGCTCCTAGGAGAGTCAGGGCCTAAGTGTTTCAAGAAAGGCTGCCAAAACTGAAACCCCCCCAGATGAAAAGCCACTTTTGAAAATTCAGCCCCTTAAGGGCCTGGTCCGTAGCCCAGTCAGTACCTTTGACTGAATACCCTTACTGACTTCTATGGGTTTTGGATCCAGGCTTACAACCCTCTACTGCTTCAGTTTACCAATCTGTAAAAAGGGTCTGCTTACCTATTTGCATGCTCAGGGGTTCTGTGAGGCTGAATGTTTGTGGAAAGCATGGCAGGAAAAGATTTATACTCATCTCCCAACAGCTGAACAAATGAGAAGGCTAAAGCAGGGAAGATGCTGTGAAACACATTTAATGTGGAAAGAGCACCCAGTTCTTTCTGCATAAATAACTGCAGAGAAGAAATAATTCAGTGCTTTTTTGTGCATCATTCAATGCATTTATTGGGAGTATTCC
The DNA here is from genome assembly GCF_965152235.1 of Eretmochelys imbricata. Taxonomy (NCBI): domain Eukaryota; kingdom Metazoa; phylum Chordata; order Testudines; family Cheloniidae; genus Eretmochelys; species Eretmochelys imbricata. The sequence continues at coordinate 256,700,691 of NC_135573.1, forward strand.
ATGTTAGGCAGCTTCTGCCTCATGCATGAATCACATCCAATAACACTTAATACAGCCATAGTTAAAACATTGACTTGCAGAATGGCAATGTGCCCACTGGAACAAGGACCTGAAACAAAATACCTTCACCCTATCTCACATGGATTATTTCTTTCTGTAACTATGATATCATTCTGGAAAGCATTGGGATGGATGTGTAGGAAAGATGCTATTTATAAAGTATATTATTAATTTGTCAGTATCATTGCATTATGCTAGTACAAGAAGACAGCACTTATAATAAAATATTGCATGTATACTTATACAAGGTGGCCAAGAGTGCCATGTGGATGTGTGTTGAGCAAGATCCATTAGTAGATTTTAAAACAGAAGAGATCATTCTGATCACCTAGTACTATTTCCTACATAACACAGTCCAGAGAATTCCACCTAGTGATTCTTACATCAAGCCCATAACTTCTGGGTGAGAATTTCCATTGCCACCCGCAGGGCTTCCTCTGGCCAGGGACCTTTCGTCAGCCACGAATGACACATTATACATTAAGCTGCTTTGTATACAGAGATGGACTGGAACAAAAACCCTGGATCCAAAAGCAGCCGAACTTTGGTGAAAGTCATATCTGAATTTGCGGCTTGGGCCCCATCTCCAGCTGAACTGCATATGGCCCATTACTTTTCCACGAAAGACATATATAGGAATAGTAACCAAGTCCCGGTGTCCATTCCATACATGTCTCTTCTCATCCTGTTCATCAGATCCTTTAAAGTAAATTTTCCCACAATGGGATAGTGGATGACTCAGAGGACTGGCAATGAAATACAATACCTTTTGCCTCTTAGCTCAACTGTTGGAATCCAGCCCAGGTATAGAACCAGTGAGGAATTTTTCAACTGAATTGTTTGGTTGGAAAATGCCATCTTGTTGGAACTGAGACTTTTCATGGGAAAGGGTTGGTTTCAATGAAACCGGGAAGATTTCTCAGGGCCAGGATGGAATTTCTGGTCAAAATGAGAGAAATACACCTTCCCCACCCCCAGAACAGCCAATAGTGGAGTGGGCAGAGTACTCACCTGAGATGTAGGAGATGGAGGGACTTGATCTTGAATCTCTCATATCTCTGGGGAGTGCCCTGACCCACCATGCTATTGTCTACTTGGTGGGTGTGGGTGCTCTCATTTTGAAAATTTTCGTGGTACAGGAAAACTGTTGCCTACCCAGCTCTACCCAGCTGGGTGATGAAGCGATAAAGTTATCATCCAGTGGCTGCTGGGTGGGCTCTGGGAAGTGAACTGGCCTCCACCTTGCTCTCACAGTGGACACGTATCCATATCACAATAACCACTGCCCCTTTGGACACTGACTGACATTCTGATGGACACTCTTTGCACGGAAGCCAAGGACTGGATGAGCCCTGGAGACCGAACCACCCTGTTAACCCTAAAGGTTGACCCCTCCAGGTCAGGGGTCAGGCCAGTGATGAGCTGCCAAAATCTTAACAACCGGTTCCCTCCTCACCCCACGAGGGGGTCGTGGCCCGCCCCCGCGCCCCGGGACTCCTGCCCCATCCAACCCCTTGCGTTCCTTGATGCCCCCCTTCCTGGGACCACTGCCCCATCCACCCCCCTCCCTTGTCCCCTGACAGCCCCCAGAACAGGGCAGGAGGGTCTCGTGGGCCACTGTAGTGGGTGCCCACCCTGCCCTGCCTCTAAGAGCCAGAGGCACCTGCTGGGGGGCGAGGTGAGGAGTCCCGGTGGTGCTTACCTGGGGCAGCTCCCAGGAAGCATCCGTCAGGTCCCTCTTGCTCCTAGGGGCGGAGTAGCGTAGCTAGGGAGGGAGCAGGGGGAGCGGCCGCTCCCCCCACTGATCACATGAAAAGTGGCGCCTTAGGCGCCGACTCCCTGGGTGCTCCAGGGCTGGAGACCCCACGGGGAGAATTTGGTGGGTGCAGAGCACCCATCGGCAGCTCCCTGCCCCACTCCCGGCCCCAGCTCACCTCCACTCCGCCTCTGCCTCCTCCCCTGAACGCGCCGCCCCGCTCTGCTTCTTCGCCCCCGCCCCAGCTTCCTGTGAATCAACTGTTCACGCAGGAAACTGGGGAGGGCTGAGATGCAAGCGGCGGCTTCCCGCTCAGGTCGAGGGTGGCGGAGGTGAGCTGGGGCGGGGAGCAGTTCCCCTGCCCCCTCTCCCCCCGGGTTACCTGCTGCGGCGCGGGCAGCCCTCCTCGCACCCCCCCGCCCCAGCTCACCTCCGCTCCTCCTCCCTAGGCCTGAGCACAAAGCCACCACTTGCTTCTCAGCCCCCCCAGGCTTCCCGTGCAAACAGCTGATTCGCGGGAAATGGGGGTGGGGGGAGAAGCAGAGCAGGACCGCGCTTTCAGGGGCAGAGGTGAGCTGGGGCCAGACACGGGGTGGGGCGGGGAGCTGCCGGTGGGTGCTCTGCACCCACCAAATTTTCCCCGTGGGTGCTCCGGGGCTGGAGCACCCACAGAGTCGACACCTAAGGCACCACTTTTGGCCGGTTGTTAAATTTAGAAGCCCTTTTAGATCCGGTTGTCCCTCGCGGGGACAACCGCAAGGGACAACCGGTTCTATAAGGGCTTCTAAATTTAACAGCCAGTTCCAGTGAACCGGGACGAACCGGCTCCAGCTCACCACTGGTTCAGGCCCATTGGTAAGATAGTGTAGGGAAGCCAGTACTACTGATGTCTAAGGCTGGGCCTGCTCCGCCCACAGTCTCCAGGGCTGTCAAAGAAGCTCTTCTGAGCATGACACGCAAAACAATTAAACAATCTGCCCAGTGATATTAAAACCACTCATCTCAGCTGCTTTGAAACCTGAAGTGCAGTGTGTGTGGGAGGCGTGTGTCCCTGAGTACTTATGAATCAGACATTTTGCTGCCTGCCTCTCTCTCCCACACGAAGTGTCTCAGTGACTTAAGCATAGTCTCTGGAAACAGGACTTCTTTAGTCAAATGTCTGTGACCCAGATAGTCTATTATTGGAGTGACTTGCATCGAGTACAGCACAGGCTTTCTAGGTTAGGTGTGAAGAGTGTTCATACCATTTCTACTGTTACTGCAGTTCCCACTGCAGGTGCTTTCCAGCTAGATTGGCTCAGAACAGCAACGTTATATTGATTACCCATTAGACACGGTCCTCTTCCAGCATAAGAACAAGCAAACTAGTTACTTTGAATAGCCTGGTTAGACTCCATTAACACGGCACAAAGTTTGGAGCATCTAGCAGAACTCAAAGCTATCGGATCTGATTACATTTGAAGGTTTGCGAGGAAGCCAGAGATTAAGAGAGCTTCCGATTGTTTTGGGGCATCACAGTTTTGCCCAGTTTTTGCAATGCTCGGAACTAGGCAGGGACCCAAATCAAATCCTCTGAGCTGAACTCACGAGAAAGCTCTGAACTAGATCTTACCTGTGGCGTGGACCCCATTTCTACTTAGAATTATTTCAGGACTTCCCATCCTCATTTAATTGCTAATCAGAGATATTAAGTGACTTAAAAAATAATATGTGCTCCTACTGTGCCTACCATCTGAGCTCTCAGAGCAGGACACCAATGCTTACTGTAGTTAAGCCTCACCGTACCCTACTTATAACATTAACTGATCTCTTATTTGATGGTATTAGATGAGGAAGTTGGTGCCCAGAGAGGTTAAGTGACTTGTCTCAGGATCACACAGGAAATCTGTTGCGCAGCTGGGAACAGAATTCATGAATTTGGACCCAAACGACCCGGATCTCTAGCAGTGGCCCCCTGTGTGCGTGGCAGGGATGTTCACACTGTTCCCTCCCCCCCCCAAACGGACATAAGAAAAATGTACGCTATTGCTGGGAAGGGACATTAGCACAGGGCTAAAGAGTGCTATTGTATGCTGATCTTTTAAAAAATCTCCTCCTGTCATCTTTTGCAGGCTTCCTAATGGGCTTCCAATAACTAAGCAGAAGGCAGGTTTCTGCCACATCAGCAGAAAGGAAAGAAAATGGAAATAATTTATCTTGGAGTTTTCTTTCCACTATTAAATATATTGTGGGAAAAAACCTTTAAAAGGCACAGTATATGCTGGAAGCAATGACCCTGCCAACATATGCTACAAATGAGTATCTTCTCCCTTAGTTATTCGGTCTATCTTAGGTTGCACCATCCACCCTAGTATTTAGGTAAAGGGAGATTAACACTGAGCAGGAAGATTTAAGATGAATCAAGAACAATATTTTAGCTTGTTGAGTTTTCCTCTGGGGATTCTTCTTACAGCTCTCTCCCTCCTCCCCCCTGTGCCCCATTTTGTGCATCTTCCCATTTCAAGCACCATCCAATAACTTCTGAGAGACAGGCAGGGCATTTGGAGGAGGGGGCGGGGGGACATTAGATGGGATATTATCCACTGGCTGCTATTTCAGTTCTCGGAAGAAATTTATGATGTGATCATTAAATCCTCAGGAGACAAACCTGAATAGCATTTTCCTCCTTCCAGGCAAGAATGTTGGAACTCTTAAAAAGGAGTTTGATTTCACAGTTCAGCAATCCAATTGCATTTAAAGAACTAGAGACTAAATAAGGATTTTTAAATGGACAGGGTTTGTTTTGGTTTTTTTTAAGATCCCACCCTTTAAAAATATTTTTCAGGAGAAAAAAAAAAGTCTAACATCTGGTAATTAATGGGCCATGGCCCTAGAAATATTTCTCGACAGAGCCAGTTCTCCAGGGTACATTTGCTTGTCTTCCTCATTTTCACCAAAGATCGGTGCTCTCTATCTAAAGCAAAAGCCTTCCACAAGCTGCATCTTAAGCAACATTTCTTTAGATTTGATTTCTCTGTGTTAGCAAAACAAACAAGAGCGAGTGCAGCCCACGGGGCCATGGAGGTCCCCACAATGTTCGGATTCTTTGCATCAGCATTCACACAAAATCCAGGAAAATGTATGAAGGTTGTGGATCTGATTCACCACTGCATTACTGCAGTTTTACACGGGGGCAACTCCTCTCCAATGCACTCATGCCAACTTACAACTAGAATGACACAGTTGTAAATCAGGCTTCTATCTACTTGTATAGTTCCTCATCTCTTTAGTGTCTGAGCCTCTCACAAATATTAATGGTTTTATCCTCACAAGAGCCCTGTGCTGTGGGGAAAGATTCTCATTTCTATTTCAGAGATGGGGAACAGCGGCACAGAGATTAAGTAACTTGCCCAGGGCACACAGGAAACCTGTGGCAGAAAGCCAGGAACTGAAGTTAGATCTCCTGAATTCCAGTCCAGTTCCTTAATCACAAAAATCTCCAGCACCCAAAAGAACTACGCCAAAGAACAAAACCAAACCAATCTGCATCGGCATAATGATTTCACAGAGGAGAGATCAACAGCACTGCAGTTTTGACTCGTCATGACAAACTTGTTCAGGTCCAATGAGGCCCCAGCCCTAAAAACCTTCACACATGTAGAGCTGAACCCTGGAGGTTCTGAGATAAACTTCTCCTGCCCTTTCTGGGTGGGGTCACTCACAGAACTACCAATTATTTTCTTACCAACCCCAGGTAGGACTGTGGGGAAAGCCCCCTGGCTAGGACCCATTCACTAGTTCAGATTGATAGCACAAGACTGGGCCTTCATCCAGAAGCCATCATGTGGGGGGAACTAGGGCCTGCTGGGAAGACGGGCTGGATAGGGACAGATGATGGCAGGAACTCCTCCAAAGCCTTATTATTTATAGATATGTTTATGGCACTCATCACCATAGTATCGGACGGCCTTACAAACCAGCAGCTTTTGAGAAAGGCTGATCTGGTTGTTAGGGCATGAGCTTAGGACTCTGGAGACCTAGGTTCAGTTCCCTGCTCTGTCACAGACTTCCTGTGTGATCTGGGGCAAGTTGTTTGGTCTCTGTGCCTCCTGTCCCTTATGAGGGTATCAGCAGAAGGGTGTGCTGAGGAAAAATAATTTCAAAGATTGTGAGGTGCTCAGATACCATGGTAATGGGGCCATGTGCCACATCTTAAATAGAGGTTTCAGAGTAGCAGCCGTGTTAGTCTGTATCAGCAAAAAGAAAAGGAGGACTTGTGGCACCTTAGAGACTAACAAATTTATTTGAGCATAAGCTTTCGTGAGCTACAGCTCACTTCATTGGAATGCATCCGATGAAGTGAGCTATAGCTCACGAAAGCTTATGCTCAAATAAATTTGTTAGTCTCTAAGGTGCCACAAGTCCTCTTTTTCTTTTATCTTAAATAGACAGATTTTAGCCTCAACTCCCTGTGAGGTGGGTATTATACCCATTTTATAAATGATGGGGAAACTGAGGCACAGAGCAATTGAATAACACCCAAGGTCACACAGGTGCTCAACTCCTGTCAAAGCTACTGTCACTATGAGGTTTATTGGAGACATACAGGGGCATTCTAAGTAGACTACTTCAGGGATGGCCAAAATATGGTCCAGAAAGTTTCAACAGGATGTGTGGTACACAGAAGCAGTTCTCCCACCAGGCAGTTTTTTCTTTATGGGAGCAGACAGGCTGTTTGGATCAAGAGGGAGCTGGGAACTCGAGTTTGTGGGCTTCAACTGCATACTGAAGCGGACTACCGCGGCAGTGCCCTATTTGTAACTGAAGGTAGGCAGAGATGCTTTGGCCATGTTGCTACTTCTCCGTGCTGCTGAATGAAACAACGAAGATGAGTGTCAGAGTTGAGCATGCCACAAGTGAGATGGGGGGTATCCCATCACTGCTACTTCAAGCACTGCTAAAATGGGCTCTATTTTGTACCCCTTGTCGTGTGGACTCCTAGTAATCGCCCACTGCTGCCTCCCTTTGGTCAAATTTTGTGGACTTTATCCACGCCCTTGTGTGTGACGTGTGGGTTGAAGGGTCATTTGCTGGAGAGAGAGTTAAATGCAATTGCCTTGTAGGAAGAGGAACACCACCAAGTGATATTTACCCAGCTGACATTGAAGACAAAGTTCTAGCACTTTTTGAACTGCTGGATTGCAATTAGGCTGGGAAAAGGGCTTTATCCCAGGGAAATAGGAGAGGCAAAGTGGCACTAGCCTTAAATTCATCTAGCCACTGAATGACATGTAGAAAGCTTACATTCCATGAAGTCACCATTCCCTACAGAGTCAAACCAGTCCGTCGAAGCTACCAGCATACAATGTACCATGCCATTTAATCTCAGAACAAAGGCATTAGGCCGCCAGTTTGACACTGACCTTGAAAATTAGAGACAAATGACTAAGAGCTGATCTCTTTAATTAGCAGACTGGTACATATGGTATATATTCTGCACAGCTGACTGAATGAAATCCCCTTTTTCTCATGAAGTGACTGTCTCTGCCCTTGAAAACCTATCCTGTACATTCATTTCAGTTCGCTTATGAATCTACATATGTTAAAGGACAGCTAGGGTAGGTCACTATGCTTAAAAATAATGTTCTTCATGCAGACACTGTAAATGGTGAACATTTTAAATAGTTTGTGAGGACTGGGCCAGGAGACACTGATCTTAACTCACAGATATATTGCTTTAGCTAGATACGTTAGACTACATTTATTTTCAGTGACACCCTGTAAATCCAGAATAGTTCCAATTAAGTGAAGTTACACTGATGCGACAGAAGAATTTGGACACTTTAAAGGACCTGATCAACTTTCATTGAAGTCAGTGGTCAAATTCCCATTAACGTAATAGTGTAGGATGAAGTCCTTATGGTCTGATATCAACCCCATTCAAATCAGTGGGAGTCTTTCCATTGACTTTAATAGGTCTGAGCAGGCCCATAATGAGGGTAGTGTGAACTAAAATGGGAAATAGCCTCTCATTCAGACACTCCAAGAAGTATTTTTCACCAATGAAAATGGAGGATTCTGCTAAGTGATTAATAGTCCAGTGTCTGCATAGCTGAGTTACATACACTAAGCCCTACCAAATACAAAGTTACATACAAAACTATCTCTGGAGTTACTTGTCAGTTATTAATTTATGCACTCTGGCAATAGATCAGTCCAGCTAAAAACTAGTTTAGTAACTTACCTTCAGGGTTGCCTATCTATAAACACTGGATTCCTAAATTAAACAGAAACGGATTGTTTTTCTGTGTGATTGTGGCTAGAGTTTGCTTTACATAGTTACCTTAAATGGTAACGCTTACGTAAAGACTTGAAAAAACACTGTATTATTAAGGTTAATATATGAATTAAGGTGGGAGAATTGCTGTATATTACTTGGTTCAGAAATACGCACTATATGGGAAGTATCAATAAAGCTATGATGAAAGGTATAGCAGTTGCGTATTATCTGTGGTTTCCAGATGGCGTTAGTCCTTGCTGTCTTGCTGGAGTTTCCACGTAGACAGTGTGTTCAGGTGCAATTATGTGATCCAAACGCTTGTCTTTCCAATACCTGGGCAAATCCTAAAATCATTGCTCAGGCAAAACTTCCACTGAAGTCAGGGGGGAGATTTTACTTGACAGAGGACTTCAGGATTTGTCCTGTATTAATAGTAATCATAGTAAAATTTGGGATACAGCAACTTCCATCGATGGCTCATGCAACAAAACATTTTTCATGCCATGGCATGACTAATTGTTATTTACAGACATCTGTTAGAACTTGTTGAATCTTATCTTCATTTTTAGAGTGTTCTGTTTTGGAATGAAGTTTAATTTAGGAGACCGACTTCTAAAGATTGCTCAAGAGTCACATTACAGGATTAGCCTTCCCGACAAAGGGAAGGAGATGTTTTGTGATTAAGAGCACAGGACTGGGAGTCAGGACACTTCCCCTCTCTGTGGCTGATTTTCTGCGAGACCTGAAGCAAGTCACTTAACTCGTGTGGCTAAATTTACTGAAAAGTCTCTGTGCCTCCTCACGTGCACAGTGTGAGGCTTAGTTAACATCTGTGAGGCATTTGAGAGACTTTGCTGAAAGGTGCTGGGTGAGTAGTAATAGTGGTCCTCAGCTGCTCACAAGTTGTGCCTTTTCAGGTCTCTGCATTTCCAAACTGAGATCCCCTCTAGCTGTGGAGTTTCACCAGCAAAAGCAGGACCTTTAATTACCTGATGCCAGCTCAAGCATACGTTTTACATGGGCTACAACAGAACCAGCTAATGCCGCAGCCGCCACCCAGGCTGATACACGGGGGACCGCCAGGGCTAAAAGCCTAAGCTGCTAAAGTTTGGGCTGAAAAGCCAAGGCTTCCTAGCAGCGGCTGTAACACACTTATATTCTCTGCAAGTCAGGCACAGAGGAGGACACAACACACACTGACCAGTGGGTTACACTAACAAGAGTTTAAGAGTCTTAACTGTACGTACATGAGCGTTAAGGGGGCTTTCTGATCCTGTCACGCTAATTTAATTTAACTCAATTTTGTAAAAAGCAGAGAGCAACAGTGAGGGTTTGGCATCGAGGGAAGAGCTGTGAAAGCTCAGAGACAATAAACAACCATGTAGGGGGATAGGTTATATGTATACCAGACTGAGGCAAGATGTTAATTTAAACCATTATAGTTAGACCAGTCTAACTCCCACTGGAGACAGTCTTCGTCCAGAATAAGAGTGACGTTTTCAGCTTAGTTTTAAATGCTTCCAAAACAACATTAACTGAACTGGGAAAAGCATCTTACATCAGAATCAGTGTCCACATAGCAAGCTATAGCAGTATAACTGTAGAAGTTTAAATTAACAATTTACCTCATGTGGGTATAACTTGCCCATATAGACAAGCCCTGAGACACATGCAGACCACACAGTTCAGAATAAACTACTTAGTAGGGACACTCCAAAAAGCAAACAGCTGAGAATTAATGTTAATCTTCTGTAATCAAAAACATTGCATTATTCCAATAGTTTATTGCCAGGGCAGGTTGAATCATCAAACAGTAAACATGTGCTTTGCTGGTGGTTGACACCAGTGAATCCGGATTCCATTTTAACTTGTAAAATGAATTTTCTTCTGTTTTTTCTTTGCTGTGAGATATTCAACAGAAGCCTCAGTTCATTATTGTCTCTAAAACGCTGGAAGTTAGTGACTGAAATCCATCCAGGCCTAATGTGGTTGAAAGACGAGATTTTTCACCAGTGCTTAAAATGCTCCAAATTGTCACTTTATTCCAAGACATCTAGGGCCAAATTCTACTCTTGGTTACACTGGTGTAAGACCTGAAGTGACTCCAAATTTAGTTACCCTGCATTTGTATCGGTGCAGCTGAGAATAGAATTTGGGTCTTGTCGTTCCACAATAAATGTACATACACTGAATCCCATGAGGGTGAATGGCAGTTATGCATGTGTACCAAAGGGAATATAACAAAGTCCCAAGGTTACTAGGGGGAGATCACCAAACACAGTTGCTTTGCTTGTCCCATAGGGTGGGAGTTAGACTGCCACTTGAGGCATGTACAACCAACCTTTAGGTGCCACTGGGATTCACAAAACCGTGGCTCAGCTGCTGCGGTGCAAGTACGGTGATATGGTATGGTACGCCGTACCAGGACGATATTTATAGACACAGGAGGAGCAGAACACGGGCAGCTCCCTCGGTGCAGCTGTACAGCCCCCAGCCCCACCCTCAGCCCTTCCATGCAGCTGTGTCTTCTGTCTGGGGTCTGTACAGCAGCTGGGCCGGAGGACAGGGCTGGGGGCAATACAGCCACGCCAGAGGAGCTGCTGGCATGGGGCCGCTGCTCCTTTCGCTGCTCCGGTTCCGGAGAGCCCTGTGATTCAGAAGTCTCCAGCTCACTGGGAGGACGACAGAGCCCTCCCCCTGCCCCCCTGAGGTAATATGGGGTGGATCATGGGGAGGGGACAGGGAGAGCGCGGGGGCCCCGGCTGGTGGCGGGACGAGTCACATGGGGGGGGTCACATGGGGAGGTCTCGTGCCCCCCCTTTAACTGGTGCCCCCCTTTGTGTCCCTCCCATGAGTGCAGCGTACCCGTAAGAAATGAATTCCACTTGCACCACTGCTCAGCTACCGCCTACACCTGTGGATGCCAAAAGTTCCTAGGTGTCCAAGTTTCCACCATTCAAGTTGCCAGGATACCCTAGATTTCAAATGGCTGGCTACGCACAATGCTGCCTCCGTCCTGACAGCATCCAGCAGCTCAACACCTAGCTCATGCCTAAGCCCCCATAGGATTCACAAAACAGGTGTTTCCCTGTCCAGCTCGCCTTCAGAGCCTGAGCCCATAAATATGCTCTGAGCAGGCCTAAACTCACACAGAAGGGGAGGTGTGGGGGTGTCTTCCTTCCCCCATGACCTTTAGCTTTGTCCTTGAAGCACTCTCCCAGGACATAGGACACCCAGGTTCAAGTCTGTGCCTGATGTGGAGCAGGCAAATGAACTGGGGTCTCCCACTTCCCAGGAGTGCCCTAAGCACTGGGCTATGGAGTATTCTGGAGCAGGTCTCTCTCAGTCTCTCCTGCTGAAGCTGTTCCACTGTGTATAAACACTCATTAGGCCAGAGAGGGTGTAGAAATGACTCTATAGCCCAGTGGTTAGGGCACTCTCCTGGGAAGTAGGAGACCCTGGTTCCAATTAATCTTTATTTATTTATACACTATGGAGCAGCTTGAACAGGAGAGAGACCTGCCCCAGAGAACCCCACAGGGTACTGAGTAGGGAGGTGGGAGATTCAAGTCCCCGCTCTACATCTGGCACAGGGGGAATTTGAACGTGGGTCTTTCACATCCTGGGTGAGCGCGCTAACCACTTGCCTAAAGGTTCTAAGTAGGGCAGCACTGTCTCCTCCCAGATTTTCCTCCTTGGTTAACTTGGGTCAGGCTCTAACTCTAGGAGAGGGTTCACACATATGAATCCCAAGTGGAGGAAGATGCCTCCCACCAGTCCGAATTTAGGGGTGGGGTTTAGAGCACACCCATCTCTTTAGCATTTCCTATTGGCTAGTTAGGCAGCTCCCAGCTCGCTGTGCTGGCTTTTATGGATCCCATTCTTAAAGTACGTCTACACTAGGCACATACACAGGTCAGCTAACCCTTCCCACACCCCTGCAGCTACACTCTATTTTTAGCACACTAGTTCGATCAGAGCTAGCATGGGTACATTTCCTTGAGTTGGGAATCACAGCCCAGCTCAAAGTGTAGACATACCTTTAGGCACCTAACTCACCCCAGAGTTGCACAGGGAACCTGGGCAGCTCACCTAGGGTTGTTAATTCTACCAGGCGGCAGGGTGCTTAAACAGCTTTTGAATCCCAGCTCGAATCAGGTCTTCAACGGATGTCTGCAAAGGTGAAAGGTTAGTGCTCTAAACCAGCTTGCAACATCAGCCATCGCCATCCTTCATTTCCAGCCACAGTCACCTCACTTTACCCTCTTCTCTATTTCTTGCATTTTGGAGAGGATCTTGATCTTTAGGGTTCGAGGCACAGAAGCTGATTGTTTCTGAGATGTGTGTGGCCAAAAATTACATCAGGCTCTTTTGTGTGTTTCAGGGGAAATTCTACTTCTTGTCCCTTCCATGCTCAGAAAAAATGCCCCATCCCCTCCACGCCCAGAAAAAATTGTGTTAGGAAAGTCCCTGTGAGCTAAGAAGGGTGAGAATGTACAACCATAGTTCTATGTACAATCATAGTAAGTGGGTATTAGTGGAAATCAGCTAAGAGCCACGAAGGCTGGTTTGTGGTTAAAGCTCTGCAGGGGGACTTGGGAGAGATAGGTTCAATTTCTAACTCTGCCACAGACTTCCTGTGTGACACACAGCAAATCACTTAGGGCCTGGGTTTTGAAAAGGTATTTAGGCTTCTAGCTTCTGTTGATTTCAATGGGTACTTAGATATCTTTGAAAATCTGGCCCTTGATCCTGCTGTGCCCGAGTTCCCCCATCTGTAAAATGATGATACCAATTTCTTTCCAGCCTTTGTCTTAATGTAGGTTGTAAGTTCTTTGGGAAAGGGACTGTCTCTTACTAGGTGTTTGTGCAGTCACTAGCCTGACCTCAGTTAGGGGCCTCTCAGCACTACTGCCATGCAAATAAAATAATCATTAGAATAAGTCAGCAAGAACAGCACCTGTTAGGTGCAGTGTAAACTGAAGGAAAATTTTGACTTACAAGTTATCATTTCTAAAGGACAGATTTCCCAAGAAATGAACCCAGCTTCAGAGAAACAACAGGATCGATTCCCTCCATGTCATGACTCTTTCATTCTGAAATGACCTGGGCTATTGTGCTTCTGAATGTCATTTCATCATAACCCTTCATACGCTCAGCGGAGACTGCTTGTCCTAATAAAAATCCATCCCAGAAACATCTAGAGCTGTTTTCTCTTTGATATAACTTTAAGCATTCTAGTTTGGTCTCTCTGAGCCTCAGTTTCCCCATTTATGAAATGAGACAGTGATACTTACCATGCTTCAGAAAGAACTTTGGAATTGACAGATCAAGAAGTGCTTATTAATATTAATACAAGAAGTCTGTTCTAAAGAGAGTGAATTTTAGTCTCTTCCCACTGGGGTTTTCCCAAAAGATCTGTACTAGCAGAAGAGACTTGAAGAAGTGGGTTAATCAAATTGTGTGCATGGACATTCATGATTCTCGGACTCAGTAGTGTAACTGTCCTAATTAAAGAAAAATTTTTCCAAGGACAGGAGTGCACTCAGTCTCTGTGTTTTGTTGGCCATTTACTGCACAAAGGGAGTTGTGGCTTCACTTTTCCTTCAACAGTGATAAAAATACACATACTGCACCCTTGTCCGTCAGTAGGGAAGGTATTTTCTCTGTATGCAGCCATTTTCCTCCTCCTTTAAAAAAAAAAAAGAATTTGATACTGATTGCAGGTGCCAGAGTGACATCCCCTATGCTGAAACCCTCCTTTTATCCACAGGCCAGGAGAACATCATGATTCTCACGAACTGGTGTGAAGTTCATACAACTCATGATTCAGAAGAGCAGCATGGAATAATCTCTCCCTATCCCTGCCAGGCAGTGCAAGACCGCTGTGCACCCATTGCTAGTTTGGCCTGCTGACCTGCACCGTGCTCAGACTGCACAAACAAAGTGCTGATCACAGGAGGAACTCCAGTTCATTCCAGATGCACGGAGCACACTGACCTAATGGACAAAGCAGTGTGGAAGGGGCCTAGTTTCTTTCCGTCCCCCAAAAGGGATCCCCTCCATGAGACTGCTCATTGGTGCCTCTCCGAAGGCGGGGACAGAAAGAAAGAATGGAGCCCCCTTCTTCCCACCAGCCAACCTGAGGCAGATTTCGTACATTTCAGACTAAAAAATAAATACTGTTATTATTATTTTTTGGCACCTTCTGACTTTCACACTCTTGGAGCTGGACAACACTGCAACACATTGTCGATGTGACTCAAAGCAGACCTGGAGTGACCTATTGGAGCTTGAGGTTAGCTCAGTCTCTGTGCTTTGTTCACTCCCTTCTGCCAGAGAGGGCATCAGCTAATGCCAACTACGATGGTGGCTTGTGTGTGATGCAGGAACTAGAGCGAGACCCTCAGGCTCAGCTGGCATAAGCTACTGACTCAGCAAGCTGAATATCGCCCTGCTGCTATTATTATATTGATACCGTGCTCGCATTCCAGGGCCTCCATCAGGATTGGGTCCTCATTGCTCTGGGTGCTGCACAAAGGAGGAGCAAAATGCCAAACAGAACGTATCGTAACAAAGGCAGCGTATCAGTTCATTCCCCTATTCTTAGCCAACACGCTGGACACGGAAGCTCTGGTGTCAGCTGTGGCTGGATGTGATCCCACACCCCACTGTTACTCTCGCTTTAACAAACGCGGTCCGTGTAGAGAGGAGCTGGAAGTGACGACATGTTCTACTGCAGGCGTGTAGAACATTTCAAAGGCACAAAAGGCATTTAGGCACCCAATTTCAAAGTCAATGAGTCGGCTACTTAAAAAATCTCCCCCATAGCTTTTATATCCTGCCTCTTAATAAGTAATTAAAAGCCAAAAAATCGTGAGTCTGCTGCTTTCATTACGTCATTACTTGAGATATCACCGCCCTATGAACTACTTTGCCTGTACAGCATCCTACTGTAAATATGCCAGACAGTGAAGTGCTTAGCATTACAAAGGCAAAGACATCAAGGAGGCTCTGATAAAATCTGCTGAGCAGACAAGCATCACTTTGGTTGGCACCAACCAGGCTGGGGTTTTATTCCACAATGATTAAAAGCATTTCAGGAGAAGTATGCTAGCACGTATTACAGACACAGGACCGGGCTGCCACTAGGTGCCAAAGAGTGAAACCTTTCATTATGGAGAAAGGAGATTAACCCACTCAGTATTCCAGGAAGGAGGCTCTTTGATGGTTAGGTCTGGTCAAAAAAATTGGAACATTAATATTTTTCAATGGGGAAAAAAAGATTTTTCATTCCCCCCCTCCCCAAAGATTGTGTCCCATTTCTCAGCCAGCTCTACTAATGGTATATTGTACAATGGAGACATTTCAGGGGTGGAACACAACAAGTGCACACAGCCACATTATACAATGTTTTAGGGCAAGAAATGAAGAGACAGTGTATCCAGCTGAAATTGCAGGAGGGAATTTAAGGGGACAGAAGCCAGGAATCTCTGAGGTTATATCCACACTACATCTTATGCCAGCATAGTTTATGTCATGCAGGGGTGTGAATTTATGTCACTCAGGGGTGTGAAAAAACCACCTCCTGTTGGCTTAGCGCATCCGTACTAGTAGTGCTACAGTGGTGCAGCTGCACCACTGGAAACTGTAAAGTAGCCGTAGCCCAGCTGCCCCTAAAGTGTGGGGCACGCCCCTGCGAGGGAGGCACAGAGGAACATTTGAGGGGCGCAGCCCTCACACGGGCATGGAGGCAACACCACCCAGCCCTGCTCTGCTCTGCTCCCGGCTCCACTCCGGCCCCACCTCCAGCCTCAGCTGCAGCTCCAGCCCTGGCCTTGTCCCCCAGCTCCAGCTGCGGCCCCACTCCCCGCCCCAGCTCCGGACTGCAGCTTCTGGCCGGGGCATGTACTGGGTAATGGGGAGGCGCAACCATAAAAGCTTGGGGCCACTGCCATAGCCTGAGTTGGGATTTGATCATGACCCTGGAGCTAACATCCCTACTCTTGTGAAAAGCTTCCTGTTACCTTCCATCTTCTTAAGTGGCCAGGACCCCAATTTTACATAACCGATCACGAGCTTTTTGTGGCAGAGAAAGTTCTTAAAATTTGCATAGCACCCAGCACAGTGAGGTCCTGTTACTGACTGAGGTGTCTGGGCATTTCTGTGATGGGAATAATCACCACATCTGAAAAGCTGCATCCTTAGCAGCACAGTGCCCTCCAACACTGACCGGAGGCACTGGGCTCAGAACTTCCTGAGGGGGACTAGTACCATCTAAGTCACTAACAACATTTCCTGCAGAAACTGGGTTTCCCATTGATTCCTTCTGTCATAATACTGGCAATCCCCAACGTGGCTTAATTTGTCTGATCAAATGAGAACGGAGCCTGGAAGGTGGAAGGCAAAGTGCCAGTTTGGAGTGAAAACACCTGTAAAGAGCATTTCAGTGCAGAACGAAACCAGTTAAAGGTTATTATATCAGAGGGTTTAAGGTGAGAAAAAGGCCAGGATCATCTAGTCTGACCTACTGTCTATCATAGCCCATTAAGTTGCACCCCTATATTAAGCCCAAAGAGTTTAGGGTTAGGCTAAAACATTTCAGTCCTTGGGAAGCTAAACTGTGTGCTACAAGCAGAGACCAGGAGAGATCAGCGTTAAATATTCAGACCATCCCATCCTTCACATTGGTCCCACACAGTTAGTCTAATAACGTACGTTTGGCACTTTGGATTTAGGCGGATGTACTTGATTGGAAAGATCTACACTCCTTATACAGATGAAGACTGATCCCCCTGTTCATATCAGGAATTGATTACAGAGACCTGTAAGGGACATTTTTCATGGATACCCCCACGGATTGTGATCTCTTTGGGGCAGGGACTGTCTCTTACTATGTGTCTAGAGAGTGCCTAGCACAAAAGGGTCCCAGACTTGGGAAGATACCTTTTTATAGTTGGGGTTCTGACAAAATGTCCTCCATGTCTTGTAGCCTCCTCGTCACTACTAAATCCAGAGGCCTAATTCAATTCCTGCAAGAAAACTAGAGAACGGAAAAAGCCATGCTTGTAGTACTGTCAGCCACAAACATTCACAAATCAGGAGGCAGCTCCCTCCACCATATATATATATAAAAAAAGAGTTTGACTTGATTTTAAAGACATTTTTAAATATATAAATTTTGGGTTCTTGGCCTTCTGTTTTTTGAGTCTCTAGTTGCTCTCAGGATACATTTTCAAGCTTTTCCATGAAGCAACCAAGAAGCCTAGAAATTATTTTAATTTTAAAATGAAAGCTGAGATTCTCACACAATCACTTGCCTCCAGGAGCTGGGCATTTAAGTAAAATATCAAATATAATAAGACCCACAGTAAAATTGTAAGTGTTGGCAATGCTGTGATTGTTTGTTAATTGCAGAGTTGTTGTAGCTGTGTTGGTCCCAAGATGAGAGAGACAAGGTGGGTAAAGTAATACATTTTATTGGACCAACTTTTGTTGGTGGAAGAGACAAGCTTTTGAGAGTCACAAAGCTCTTCTTCAAGTCTCTTCTGGCCTTCAAACAATCTCTCAACCTTGCCAAGCTCATCACCAGAAGCTCCCCACAGACCAGGACACACCAAGTCAAACAGGCACCAGTTCTTGCTAGAACAACAGATTAATTTTTTTAATCGCGATTAATTTTTTTCAGTTAATCGTGTGAGTTAACTGCGATTAATTGACAGCCCTACTACTAACCCTTTTGGTCCTATGACTGCAGAGGTGTTAATTGTCCATTTCATTTTAAGTGATTTTTTGCAAAATGTGTTATCTCCTTATTCTTAATAATTTATCCCACTTTGTATTTAGATGTCACATTCTGGTTACATTTTCCATTCCAGCCCTGAAGAAGAGCTCTGTATAGCTTGTAAGCTTGTCTCTTCCTTGAACAGAAGTTGGTTCAGTAAAAGATACCTTCTCTTTCTCACTGTTTGTTACTGGTTCTTTGGAGTGCAAGGTGCATTTTCCAACTTCAAGCACAGGACGTAAAGAAAATATTCTACTTACCAGCATCTGGTAAGTTGATGTTTTCAGAGACCAGGTCACAGCATGTTAGTGGGGTTAGCAATATTAGGAACAAGAAGCTGCACCCAGCCCATATTTATAATATTTCTCCACCCTGGTCTAACGACAGACAAATCCTTTTCAATAAAGGGAGGAGTGCTCCCCCCCCCCCCCCATATGTCTATGTGCAATGCTGATCAAAGTGGTGAACAAGCCCAAATCAGTTTTATCTCCTTGCAAATTAAATAGTAAGAGATCTAAAAAGAACATCTGGGGTGTTTACATATTAATTTCCTGGTTATAGACAATTAATTTAACCCAGTCCAAAAGTGGACTCTTCCAGAGCATGTGTGGTTGTGATGGAGACATTGAATGGGCCCTTTTAAGCTTAGATGCTGTGCAGGGGTTTCATGAATGTGGTGTAGAGCTGTCAGGAGCTGACTGATGGAGGGCTCAATCCTGCTTCTCTTGGCTTCAGCGGGGGCAGGAGGGAGCACATAAGGTCATCAGGACAGATTGTGTCTCCTGCTGATCTCTGAAAGCTGTTCTAGTGGTATACAGAGACCACACAGGAATCAAGTTGGCTGGGGCAGAATTCCCCTGGTGTGGAACGTTTCCCTCTTGCAAGCCCCAGCACAGAGAGTGTGTCAGGAACAGGTCTGGAGGTGGGCCCACAGCCGTGGAAGCAAACAGTGATTCTGGATTGTGCCATAGGTAACCCAGGACAGGCTGCTGTAAGTTAGAATAGCCATGGCACTTTCTGCCCCTGGGAGCAGCCCACAATGGGAGGGACATAATGGTTTCCCACCCTCAGGCTGTGCCTTGCAAGTGCCTGAATCAGACCCATCTTCTTGTGATGTGGCTACATTTCAGCCTCCAATCAGATACATTTTATCCCCTGTTTTCCTTTTCCCATTCTCTTTTGCAAATAAGAACCTGGGTCTTTTGAGCTGCAATGTTTTGCAACATTTTGCTAAGGGAAACCCCAAATAGTCAATGAACAGGAATCAAATGAAGGGGTTAATTCAGTTCTGATTAAAATAAACATTTCCCACAGAAAATAAAAAATAGGTAAACTGATTTAAACATACTGAGAAGTTTAGTCTTTTAGAAAATAAAAAAACAAGTCTCTTGGCACATTAGGGTTGCTGCCCCATCGTGAGCACCTCCATTATAAATCCCTCACAATGGAATTGGAAGTGTGAAACGTTTAAAACTCCTTTTGTGTGGAGGATAGCAAGGGGAGTTGTGAAATGGACCCAGCTGTGTGCTCTAGATCTGATTGCTCATAAGCAAGCAGCTTTAGTCTGCAGGGAGCTTCATCCCTCCTTCTGGAAGGAATGGATGCATTTCTAAATTCAGGGTTGTCAGTCAGGGGTGTGAAAAAACACCCGCCTGACCGACATAAGTTACACCAACAGATGTGCTGGTGTGGACAGCGCTATGTTGGTGGGAAACACTCTCCCACCAACGCAGCTACCCCTGCTTGTTGGGGTGGTTTAATGATGCCAATAGAGACCTGAGGCACAGATGGAGTCAGGTGATTTAGGGTCCCCCAGGAAGGCAGTAGTAGAGCCAAGTACTGAACTCAGATCTCCTATGTCTGCCTTACTTGAAAGGCTAAGTTCCCTTCCAGACCATTAACCCCCTGATAATCCTCTCACACCATCGTAAACTGAGAACAGCTGCACTGAAGCCAGTGGTGTTACCTTGGTGTAAAGGTGATTCTTGACACCTTAAATGACTGCTTCTTGGAGCAGCTAGTCCTGGAACCTACAAGAGGAGAGGCAATTCTTGATTTAGTCCTAAGTGGAACACAGGATCTGGTTCAAGAGGTGAATATAGCTGGACTGCTTGCTAATAGTGACCATAACATAATAAAATGTAATATCCCCCGGGGAGGGAGGAAACACCAAAGCAGCCCACCATGGCAGCATTTAATTTCAGAAAGAGGAACTACACAAAAATGAGGAAAACAAGGAAGTTAGTTAAAAAAAAATTAAAAGGTACAGTGCCAAAAGTGAAATCCCTGCAAGCTTCATGGAAACTTTTTAAAGACACCATAATAGATGCTCAATTTAAAAGTATCCCCCAAATTAAAAACCACAGTAACAGCACCAAAAAAGTGCCACCGTGCCTAAACAACAAAGTAAAAGAAGTAGTTAGAGGCAAAAAGGCATCCTTTAAAAAGTGGAAGTTAACCCTAGTGAGGAAAATAGAAAGGGCATAAACTCTGGCAAGTGAAGTGTAAAAATATAATTAGGAAGGCCAAAAAGAATTTGAAGAACAGCTAGCCAAAGAGTCAAAAAGTAACAGCAAAAACATTTTTAAGCACACGAGACGCAGGAAGCCTGCCAAACTATCACTGGGGCCACTGGACAATCAAGGTGCTAAAGGAGCACTCGAGGAAGATACACGGTCATTGTGGAGAAACTAAACAAATTCTTTACATCGGCTTCAAGGCTGAGGATGTGAGGGAGATCCCCAAAGCTGAACCATTCTTTTTAGGTGACAAACCTGAGGAAATGTCCCAGATTGAGATGTCAGAGGACGTTTTTGAACAAATTGATAAATTAAACAGTAATAAGTCACCAGAACCAGATGCTATTCACCCAAGAGTTCTGAAGGAATTCAAATGTGAAATTTCAGAACTACTAACTGTGCTATGTAACCTATCATTTAAATCAGCTTCTGTACCAGACAGAGATTTTGACTTTCTGATTTCCCTGGGGGTGCTCGACCGCTGCTCTGCCCCAGGCCCTGCCCCCACTCCACCCCTTCCCCCAAGGCCTCACCTCGCCCTGCCTATTCCTACCCCACCCTTCCCTCCCCTGCTCTGCCTCTTCCTGCCCCATTCCACCCGCTCTCTCGAGCATGTCCCACCCTTGCTCCACCTCTTCCTGCCCCCGGTTCTCCCCCTTCCTCCCAGCACCTCCTGCCCACAGCTGAATGGCTGATCAGCAGTGGGAGGGAGATGCTGGGGGTAGGGGGGAGCTGATTGATGGGGCCTGCTGGTGGGTGCTGTGCACCCACAATTTTTTTTCTATGGGTGCTCCAGCTCTGGAGCACCCATGGAGTCAGCGTCCATGGTACCAGATGAATGGAGGCTCCAAAGGTAATCCTGACAATTACAGGCTGGTAAGCCTAACTTCAGTACCAGACAAATTGGTTGAAATTATAGTAAAGAACAGAATTACAGATACATAGACGGACACGATTTATTGGAGAAGTGTCAAGTGGTTTTTGTAAAGGGAAATCATACCTCACCAATCTACTAGAATTCTTTGAGGTGGGTCACCAAGCATGTGGACAAGGGGGATCCAATGGGTACTTAGATTTTCAGAACTTTTGTACTGGAAACCCCTTTCATATAGCAAGCCTCTGAGTGTGACTCCCCCTTATAAATTAAAAACATTTTTTAAAATATTTAACACCATTATAAAGGCTGGAGATGAAGCGGGGTTTGGGGTGGAGGCTGACAGCTCGCGACCCACCATGTAATAACCTCACAACCCCTTGGGGTGTCCCGACCCCCCAGTTTGAGAACCCCTGATCTAAAGGATCAGTAACCAGTTAAAAGATAGGAAACAAAGGGTAGGAATAAATGGTCAGTTGTCAGAATGGAGACAGGTAAATAGTGTGGTCCCCCAAGGATCTGTACTGGGACATGTGGTGTTCAACATATTCATAAATGATCTGGAAAAGAGGGTGAACACTGTGGTGGCAAAATTTGCAAATGATATTAAATTACTCAAGATAGTTAAATTCAAAGCTGACTGCAAAGAGTTACAAAGTGATCTCAAAAAGCTGGGTGACTGGGCAACAAAATGGCAGCTGAAATTCAATGTTGATAAATACAAAGTAATGCACATTGGAAAACATAACCCCAACTATACATACAAAATGATGGGATCTAAATTAGCTGTTACCACTCAAGAAAGAGATCGTGGAGTCATTGTGGATGGTTCTCTGAAAACATCCACTCAATGGGCAGCAACAATCTGAAGAGCTAACAGAATGCTGGGAATCATTAGGAAAGGGAGAGATAATAAGACAGAAAATATCATATTGCCTCTATATACATCCCGGGTAGTCCCACATCTTGAATATTGCATACATATCTGGTTGCTGCATCTCAAAAAAGATATATTGGCATTGGAAGAGATACAGAAAAGGAAAACAAAAATGATTAGGGGTATGGAACAGCTTCCATACGAGGAGACATTAATACTGGGATTTTTCAGCTTGGAACATAGACAGCTAAGGGGGGATATGATAGAGATCTATAAAATTCTGACTGGTGTGTAGAAAGTAAATAAGGAGGTGTTATTTACTCCTCATCACACAAGAACTAGGGATCACCAAATGAAATCAATAGGCAGCAGGTTTAATACACACAAAAGGAAGTATTTCTTCACACAATGCACAATCTGTGGAACTCTTTGCCACAGGATGTTGTGAAGGCCAAGACTATAATAGGTTCAAAAAGAACTAGATAAGTTAATGGAGGATAAGTCCGTCAGTGTCTATTAGCCAGTATGGGAAGGGATGCAAAACCATGCTCTGAAGCGTCCCTAGTCTCTGTTTGCCAGAAGATGGGAATGGGTGGCAGGTGAACTATGGGCTCGGAAAGGCTAGCCCCTAGCCCTGCCTGCCCCTTCTGCCCAAGGCCTCGCCCCTCCCACTGAAGCCCAGAGGCCCTTCCCCTGCATGGCTGCCAGCCCCCCTCCAGCCCTGGGCCTCCCGAGCACACACCCACCCCAATGTGGGCCCCCTCCCCTGGTGCGCCAGGTGGGTGGGTGGGTAGTGCGGTCCCCATCCCCAGAGCACCGAGTGGATGGGTGGCACATCCCCCCCATCACCAGAGCGGATGCCAGCCCCCATTAGCCCCAGCCCCAGCCTGGGGCCCCAGCCATGGGGGGAAGAGCCCCCCACAGCACAGCGCCAGGAAGCAGGAAAGGGCTGGTAGCGGAGCATGGGCGGAGCCATGCAAGGCTGTTTGGGGAGGCTCAGACTTCCCCTGCCTTCTATACCCACTGCCCATAGCGACAGGTGATGGATCACTTGATGATCACCTGCTCTGTTCATTCCCTCTGAAGCACCTGGCATCAGCCAGTGTCAGAAGACAGGATACTGGGCTAGATGGACCATTGGTCTGACCACTATGGCCGTTCTTATGTTCTTAAGCAAAAGGACAATCAGGCCCTAACTGTATAATTTATTGTACCAAAAACTAGACATATGTGGTTCAGATAAGCACTCACAGGTTAGGATACTGATCCAAGCCTCTCTACAGTGGCACTGGAGTGGGATATAGATCAGAGTACAATTCCGGGCTCTGATACAGACTCCCCTCAAGGCCTTGGGCTAGTCAGTTGGTCTTTCTGTGCCTCAGTTCCCATCTGTAGAATGAGGAGGAAAATAATTCCATGGCTATTTAGAGTGTAAGCTCTGCAGGGCAAGGACAGTCTGTAACTCTGTGTTTATACAGTGTCTAGCACAACGAAAGCCCAGTCTGCACCGGGGCCTTGTGGCACTAATGTAATATAAAAAAAGGCCCGTGTTGGGTCTTAATTTACCCTAATTAGTTCACCCCTCCCAAACAGAAACACTTATTATTTTTGTAGGGCTCTGCATTGCTTGTATTCGGGATGGAAACCCTTTCCCGCCGTGCTGAGGAACAGTCAAAATAAGGAATCTTTAATCAAAAGTCAGCTACTGTGGCTCAAAGCCAGGTTTCATTCCCAAGGGGAAATGATCCAATAGCTTTCTAGTACAAATGGACTCGTGCCTCCATTGTTGCGAAGGCAGTTCTCTGGTGGAAGTGGGCCATTTACGAGAACATTTGGTTGTGAATATGTCTCGCTGCAGGCATAAAGGAACAAAGAACTGTACTGTATGATCTTGTACTGATGAATACATTTATCACTTTCCCTAAACGCAGTGGGACCAGCCAGTCCTGTGTACCCTGAGTACTCTTACAACTTGTTTCCCTATGAAATTGGAAAGGGGACAAAATCAGTTACACAACTTTCCAACAACAAACCTCTATGGGATATTAACTTAGCTACTCCACTGACTGTAGTTCAGAGATTCACAAATTAAGCAGCATCCCTCTTGATCAACATTTTTCTTCATTATGGCAACGTGATCACAAACACATTTTTAAATCCACCAAAGCAAACACTGACAGGGCTTTTATTCTTTAAAGATCTCCCTGAATAAGAATAAATCAGGAAAGTGCCTTTGCAAGAGCCCGATGAAAGAAGGGTATTCATCTCTGTAAACTCTGTGGGGAAGGAGCTGTCTTTTAATTACATGTTTCTATAGTGCCTAGAGCAATGGGGCTGACTGAAGTAAGGAAGAATGGTCCACTGAAAGGGCACTAACTAGAGACTCAGGCTGAATTCCCTACTCTGGCACAGACATCCTGAAGGACCTTGGGCAAGTCCCCTAGCCCCAAATCTCCAAATGTATTTAGGCACCTAACTCCCATTGATTTCAATGGGAGTTAGGCATCGCAATACCTTTGAAGATCTGGGCCTTAGCTGCTCCGTGCCTCCCATCTGTAGAATGGGAATAATAGCACTTCCCTACCTCACAGGGGTGTTGTAAGGAGAAATACCTTGAAGGTTATAAGGCGCTCAAATATTGTAGTAATGGGTCCAAATTCCTGCCAAGTGCTACTGCAATACAAATCATCATCATTATTATCATCTCCCTAATGAACAAAAGGCCCTTTAAGTAGAAGTTCATATTAGAGAAAATGTTCCCATTTTGGAAGAAAAGCTTCAAAGCACTAGATCAATGAACAGCTTTCAGAATACTTCCAACTGTGTGTTTAAACCAAGGTTTGCTCCCTCAGTCATGACACCTGGCAGGGGATTCAAGATGAGCAACCAACAATGGAGGCACTTGCAGGAGGGGGTTCCAGGCTGGGGCAGGGGGTTGGGGTATGGGAGGGTGATGGCTCTGGCTGGGGGTGTGGGCTCTGGGGTGGGGCCAAGGATAAGGGGTTTGAGGTGCAGGAGCGGGCTCAGGGAAGGAGTTTGGGTGTGGGAAGGGGCTCAGAACTGGGGCACGGCGTTGGGGTGCGGGAGGGGTTCAGGGTGCAGGGTCCCAGTGGGTTTTTCTTTGTAGTGTAGACTTACCCCAAGAGACTCAGGCCAAGATCTTAGGGTCTTAGGCTGAGCATTGCAACACAGAACTTTTAAGGCCTAGAAAATCACAGGAATGACAATGTGATCCAGAAACCCTGAGGTAGGCACCTTTACTCCCTATACAATGCACAGGGAGAGGCAGGTGCCTAAGAATGGAATCCACAAAAGCCAGGGGCTTGAGCTGCAGGGCTAAAAATAGCAGTGTAGACGGTCCCACTCGGGCTGGAGCCTGGGCTCCGAGACCCTTCCCCCCTGGCTGGGTGTCAGAACCCAAGGTCCTGCCCAAGCGGGTACAGCTACACTGCTATTTGTAGCCCTGCAGCCCAATCCCTGTGAGCCTGAGGCAGCTGACCTGGGCTCTGAGACTCAGCACCACAGGGTTTTCTTTGCAGGGTAGACATGCCCTTGGTGTCATTCCCCATCTGTCAAATGGCGATAATTGCACTTCCCTACTCTAGGGGGGCATTATGGAGATAAGTATATTAAAAATGGCGAGGTGCTTTACTATGGGAATGGGGCTGAAGGAGTATTTATTTTTTTGTAGGAATACTCTTTTCCTTTCCCCTCAAGGTTGCTCCAGTGGGTCTCCTCTCCCTTACAATGCCAGTAATGGCAGGCCTTTCACCAATAACCAGCAGTCAATCATTTCCAGCTCCACTCCCTTCTTGTTGCAAGCTCAGCATCGCAATGTTTATATGCACATTTCCCATCCTCACTTAGCCTGGTGGAGAATGAGGTGAGCTTAACAGGTGTCATTGTTGCTTGTTTCCATGAAACCCCACTTACCCAAACACACCCAACAACTAAATAGAAAAGTAATAAAAAATGAAAACTCTGCAATGCACACACAAAGACCCCGAAGCATGTTTTAACCCCGTCATGGATCCACAGGATCAATGCTATGGCCTCAGCTTTCGGAGGAACCCCTTCAGTGTGCCAGACCAGGGGTCTCGCTCTTCTCACGGGGTAAGCCATGTGGCTTCACCCCCTGCTTAGAATGGACCTCTGGGGGCCTGCTTCACACTGTGAGCTCCATTCAGCGAGTCCAGCTGAGACAGAGCGCTGATGGAGGCTTGTACGCTTTTTAGGGCTCAGTGCACCTCTCCGTGCGTTTGCAGTGTCACTCACACAGCACTGTCAAACAGTCATTTGGAACACAGCATAGGAAGTCCTCAGGTTAACACAGAGTGGTGAAGGTTAAAGCATCGCCCATTCTGGTTAGCTCAGAGCCCAGCCAAGCTATAGTGAATGCCATTGTTCAAACTCCATCTCTCTCCGTCTGACCTCCTTCATCAGACTCCCAGGTGTACCCACCTGCTTTCAGCAGCAGCCCACACTTAATGCCCAACTCCCACCCCTCAGTCCTTTGCTCCCCCGCTGGGGAAATGCTGCTCGGCTTCCTGCGGAGACACGGGGCAATCTATGGTCCTTGTTTGCCAGGTATTAATGACTGGTCAATTGGATCTGCCATTGTATTCTTAAGAGGTCCATTGATATGGGACCAAAGACCCAGACAGCGAGGTGCCATTCACACCTGTGTCTCAGCCTGCCCCTGATAGCAAACAGTCCTTTCCCACCCAAAAGGTAACAGTGCAACATATAGGGGAAACTGAGGCACAAACAGTCCTCCATAAAAACATTAGAGAAAATTCCCACTTTGTCACAACGCAAAAGAGGGAGAAATGCCAGAGACTCCATGAAATCCACTAGAGACCTTGCTATTGCTATTGATTTTATGTGGAAGGTGCTCAGATACTATGGTGACAGACATCCGTGCAGAACCCAGGCGCTACGTTGATACAAATAATAATAATTAATAATATAAACAGAGACAGATTTTTTCAGCTTTTCGGGCACAGCAGATAATCGTGAAGATAAGCCCCATAACATATATTTTATTCTAGGAAAAGTTACTGATGTGGCATTGAAACAATCCTGTCCTAGAGCTTGTGTGATCAGATTGTCTGGAGGTTGCCATGACACAGTGCCCATCAATGTCTAACTGTGACTCATCAGTCCACGGGCCTCCAGGAGCTCAGACTCATCCTTCGCTCCTCAGGTGAGCAACACTTAGGCACCCCTTCCCTAGCAATGGCTATCTGTGTTGTGATCACACCAAGTGGATTCCACTGTGCATACTCAGGCAGTCCCACATGTGGTTGTCCTCCCTGCCTTGCTGATGACTGCTCCTTCGGTGTCTCTTCACTGAAAGCACTGGGAATTGCAAGGTGGTGTTGATCTCTCAGGAGCTGTCCTAAAGCACAGCGCAATACAGATAATAGCTTTCATTTCCATAGTGACTTTCACCCTAAAGGACCCGAATTCTCAAGGCTTCAGAAATGCAACAAGCTGATCAAATTAGGTTATAAGAACCATTTGGAGTAGCTCTCTTTTTGATCATTATATCCCTAGGGATCTGATACTGCAGCCTTCAGTGGGACCACTCGTGTGAGTAAGAACTGCAGGCTCAGGCTGACATAGCAGGGAACAAAATGAGATAGCTGGGCAGCCTATGGGCGAAGTGACCATAGCAACATGCCCATTTGTTGTAAATCAAGCAGTAGGATACCAGTCTGCAATCAAGCCACAAACCAATTTCAGATTCACCATGGTGGTAGATCTTCTTTTAAACCTGGTGATCATTTTTAATGTACATCGCTGGCACCGAGGGTGACCAGATGTCCTGAGTTTATAGGGCCAGTCCCTGTCAAGGTTCCTTCCTCACTCTGAACTCTAGGGTACAGATGTGGGGATCTGCATGAAAACCTCCTAAGCTTACTTTTACCAGCTTAGGTTAAAACTTCCCCAAGGTACAAACTATTTTACCTTTTGCCCTTGGACTTTCGCTGCCACCACCAAACGTCTAACCGGGTTTATTATTGGGAAAGAGCCATTTGGAAACATCTTTCCCCCAAAAATCCTCACCAAAGCCTTGCACCCCCCTTCCTGGGGAAGGTTTGATAAAAATCCTCACCAATTTGCATAGGTGACCACAGACCCAAACCCTTGGATCTAAAGAACAATGAAAAGCATTCAGTTTCTTACAAGAAGAATTTTAATAGAAGAAAAAGTGAAAAGAATCACCTCTGTAAAATCCTGTGCTTCTTACAGGATTTAGTTGGGGATTGGTCCTGCTTTGAGCAGGGGGTTGGACTAGATGACCTCCTGAGGTCCCTTCCAACCCTGATATTCTATGATTCTATGATTCTGTGATAAGACAGGTTTCAGAGTAGCAGCCATGTTAGTCTGTATCCACAAAAGGAAAAGGAGGACTTGTGGCACCTTAGAGACTAATCAATTTATTTGAGCATAAGCTTTCGTGAGCTACAGCTCACTTCATCTGATGCATGCAGTGGAAAATACAGTGGGGAGATTTATATACACAGAGAACATGAAACAATGGGTGTTACCATACACACTGTAACCAGAGTGATCAGGTAAGATGAGCTATTACCAGTGGGGGAGGGGGGGAACCTTTTGTAGTGATAATCCAGGTGGGCCACTTCCAGCAGTTGACAAGAACGTCTGAGGAACAGCGGGGGCGGGGGGGAGGAGGGAGAGGGAGGGAATAAACATGGGGAAATAGTTTTACTTTGTGTAATGACCCATCCACTCCCAGTCTTTATTCAAGCCTAAGTTAATTGTATCCAGTTTGCAAATTAATTCCGATTCAGCAGTCTCTCGTTGGAGTCTGTTTTTGAAGTTTTTTTGTTGAAGAATTGCCACTTTTAGGTCTGTAATTGAGTGACCAAAGAGATTGAAGTGTTCTCTGACTGGTTTTTGAATGTTATAATTCTTGACGTCTGATTTGTGTCCATTTATTCTTTTACATAGAGACTGTCCAGTTTTGCCAATGTACACTGAATTTTCCACTGAATGCATCCGATGAAGTGAGCTAGCTCACAAAAGCTTATGCTCAAATAAATTTGTTAGTCTCTAAGGTGCCACAAGTCCTCCTTTTCTTTTTACAGAAGACAGTTTCTGTCCTTTTACACCAGAACACTGACTGATGGATTTAATCTTCATTTACATTGGTGTAACTGAGAGCAGAATTTGGCCCTCAGTTTTTACTCACTCCTTACTCAGGCACAGCTACTTTAATGGCAGCTTTGCCAGAGTCAGCAAACATGGAACAAAGACCTCAGGATTTGGCCCATAATGTTAGTTAGGACCCTTGCAGGAATTTAGATCTGAATTCAGACCCAAATCTGAACCTCCATAAAGTTCAAGGTGTTTGGACTTGAGAGTTGTGGTTTGGGCCAGTCACAGAGTCAGGCGTGAATCATGGAATTGCAGTCTGGACTAGTATTTGAATCTGAACTACCCCTAAATTCAGGGATGGTCAGATCTGAGTTTCAATTTTGTTCCTCATTATAAAGACAAACCTGATCCTGGATGTTTGGATCCAGACTCAAAGTTCAGCTGGGAGCAGTGGAGGTATCAGATCAGGAGTTCTGGTTCAGGCTCATCTTTAATAGAGATGCTGCACATTTACCCAATCAGCTATACTGTAGCAAAGCACTTCCCAATGCCCAGCCCTAGTGACAGCAAAAACTGTGGAATGCATTATTGCCATGGAGCAGATGTTGCTAGGAAACCAAACAAGTAACAAGTTTATCTTCAAACCGGGATCCTTGGAAACTGGAATAAGCTGGGAGGAATATTCTTGACTCGGAACCACAGCATCTCATAATTCCTCCCAAACAACATTTTAGGTTCAGCCAAACCAAATAGGTGATGTGTGCACGGGGATTTGGACGCTATAATTTTTTCCAAGAACACTTCATTTGCAAAGAATGCTAATTATTTTAAATACATACAGCTTTAAAAAAAAACCCTAAAAAAAGACCTATAAACAAAGGTTTGTTTGAAATAAAATTTTAAGCAATAAGGCACAGCCAGGCATGGGGTACGGGTGCTCAGCACGCATAACGAAGCATCCCACCCCAGTCCTGATGGCCCTAATTGTTTTACCTGGTGTTGAGAAACACCAGTCAGCATCACCAAGCAGTTCTCAATTGAATTTTTTCAATACAAAAGGCAAAGGTTTGTATCGGGACAGCTACACTGGCAGCTGAAAAATCAGAATAGACAAATAGGCATCTTAGGTAATTGAAGCTAACCGAGGTAAAAGTCATAATATTTTGTTTGTGATAACACAGTTAGTTGCTTTGGTGACAATTATGATGCATAAACATAGGACTTGTGGCACCTTAGAGAACCAATTTATTTGAGCATAGGCTTTCATGAGCTACAGCTCACTTCATTGGATACTGTAGCTCACGAAAGCTTATGCTCAAATAAATTGGTTAGTCTCTAAGGTGCCACAAGTCCTCCTTTTCTTTTTTCAAATACAGACTAACACGGCTGCTACTCTGAAACATAGGACTATGACTCCAAGTAAGAAATAAGATGAAGCTCACTGGAGAGGCAGGATGGGCCAGTTCATAGGGCACTGGACTGGGAGTCAAGACATCTAATAATCAATTATAGTGAACTGGCTGATCACGTGTACCACTGCCCTCTACTGGAGGGAAGCAGAAGTGCTGATGTGTGTCATGTACCCTACGCTGGTAGCAACTAATGGCAACTCTTCTTTCATTCTAGTGCCAGGTGCTTTTCGAACAGGAAGTTCTGAGTTCTATTCCTCCTGGTGATGTGAAGTTGTAAACAGAGCTGAGCGAATAACTGATTTTTAGGTTCAGTGGCTGAACTGAAAAAATCTGGGGGGAAAAAATTGGTTCATTTTTGTCTGTTTTGTTTTGGAGTTGGGGTGTTTTAACACTTTTTTAAAAAACAATACATCCAGCTATATTTCAAAATGAACCATCCGTTTGAAATGAAAAGTCAACATGTTTCATTTTGAGAACATCAGAATGAAACATGTTGACTTTTTTTTTTTCCTTTTGGGAGTGGCAGAGTGGGAGGGGCTGAAAGTACTCACCAAATTTGACCTGAAGTTGTGAATAGCTTTGGTCAACCTGAAACTGCCTTTTTCAGTGAATAAATGATTTCTCTGAGAACTTTCATCCTGCTCTACTTGTCCGTAGCTATGGTATACAGCATGATGACAGCCCTGGGGATCCGAGATGCGGTTGGATTGAACAGAATTAAAAAGAAAAGGAAGATGACAAAAAATGTGTTTTAAAAGATCTGTAGATTGATTGTTTTAGTGTTTCTCCATCCAGTGCCAGTGGCTCTTTAACTGGTTCTGAGCTGCTACTGTGTGTCCTCAGCACTCGCATATTAATCCACGTTTGTATTTAGTATGTAATGATGCTATCGACTGAAAAAGAAGTTCCACAATGTGCCTTGGTGCGAATTATCCTCCATATTCAGTCCTTCCGCAGGCAAATGGCCAGTGGGTTCTGTTGGCATCAGGGGGAGTTTGTATGCAGTCCTGCTCTGATGTAAGGCCTTCGGTATTTTCCCCTATCTTTATATGAGTGCTGCTTTCAACCCTTAAAAGAAACAGACCTGACCCACATTCAGCTCTGGGTTCAGAGCTAAAGGTTTGATTGGAGGTCTTGACTCAGGCCCATTTCTAATGTTGAGGATGGCAGAAGTATTTAGACTTTGTCTATACTGGGGATTAAGCCCAATTTCAGCCCTGGTGGCCAACCATAGTTTAGCTGCACTGAGGCAAACCAGTAATACAGGCAGGGTACAACAAAATAAGCCACGATTTGCACCTGTGCAGTTTATCCCCATTCCAAACTGGGTAAACTCTACCAGTGCAAACCCAGCGTTTCCTCTCTGCCCCGGATTTGTCAGCTACTCTGACGGCTGGCCACCAATGGCTGCCATTGGAGCAAAGCTCCTGTGCTATCAAGGCCTTAGCTTCACCTTGCATCAGAAGAAGTTGGGAAAGCAGCAAGCCCAGCGCAGCGACAAACATGCATAATTAAGAGATAATGTCGATGAGGTAGAACATTATCATAGGGTACTGGTCTCCGTCTGCTACATAAATACCACGGCAAAGCTGAGACGTTTATTTGCGAAGAGAGAGACATAACATTGACCCCGTGACAATGGTCTCTTACAATTACCTTAATTCTGTTAGGTCAGTGACTTAAATACTTGTGCAGGTGTCACTGGGGCTGATGGATGCCGGAACAGTAGGCTGGCAGTCACTCATTATTGCCTCCTCGTTGACTTAGAGAACCATGTTATGTCTAAGCTGGGCAGAATTCAACAGATCCATAAACACACAGGCAGAAAGCACCAGAGGGAGGTGAGAAAGGGTGCTCTTGTGGGGAAAGCATTGATTTGGGCCTGGTGTTCTTTGCTTTGCGTTCATCTGTGACCTTGGGCAAGTCATTCCACCCTTCTGTGGGTGTGTCGGCACCAGGAAAAGAAGATGTGTTTTTACTATATGTTAGCAAAGGTGACAAAATCCTAGTGTAGACAAGGCAGTTGCAGTTTTAACACATTATTAATTATTATTATTAATAAAACATTATTATTGGTATTACCATAGGGCCTAGAAACCCTAGTCATGGACCAGGACCCCATTGTGCTCAGCGCTGTATAAACAGAGAGCAAAAAAACAGTCCCTGTTCGCTGGTCGAGGTGCACCAGTGTTTACCCAGGTCAGCAGTGACTGAAAGTTGGTACTATCTGGTGGCCTGTGTGAAATGTCATAGGAGACAGAACCCTTTTTTTGGCAGTGAAGCCAAGAATGACTAGGCATGGGGAATGAATTATCTATCCTCTTGCTCCTCAATGTGGTCTCCCCGGGTCAGGGATGAGGCACAAGGGTGGGGTAGATGGGCAGTTTAGAAGAAGCTTTTCCTGCTACTCTACATAATATTCAAGGGTGTCAGTGTGGCAAGTTTCACAAGTACCAGATTCATTTAACAGAAAGCACGCTGTGGTTTACATGTCAACTGCTTTCCCCTGTTGAAATGTGAAAGGCTTTTTCTTTTGGAGAAACTGTTTAAAATTTGCCTGACTAAAGCATCCCCTTGCCTAAATATTACGCTAATCCATAAATAATGTGCCACTTTCCAAAACCACCCATCTCACCAGAATGGTCACGGATGGTCTGGGCCTCCCTAAGCCTCTGACTGCCAGAAGCTGGGACTGGACGACAGGGAATGGATCACTTGTTAAATTACCCTGTTCTTTTCGTTCCCTCTGAAGCATGTGGCACCGGCCACTGTCAGAAGACAGGACACTGGGCTAGATGGACCATTGGTCTGACCCAGTATAAGTGTTCTTAAGTTCTGCTTGCTCACACTGTAAGGTCTCCAGTGCACTGCTGGAAAATGTAGCCTTCAAGAACCTTCCCTGCAATTCTGAAAAATAAATAACATTGTCCAAGAGAGAAAGCCTATTTGTTTGTACTGAGAACATTCCTCCCAGTTTATTACTTTATACATTTAAACATGACACCTCAATGCTTACTCGGTCTCTGGCTCTCTGCAGGTCCTGCCAGGACATCCTCCATCACCTTGCTGCAGCTGCCCGCCCCCTCCCGATACTTATTACATCCTCCAGCTGACACCTTTCTTGCCGAACAAGGAGTGAGAACTGAATGGTCATCCCAGCCATAGCGCTCAACACCCACCAGCCATCTGCTGAACAGCTGCTCGGCAGGCCCTGCCCATCAGCTGTTCGGTGGGTCAGTGGGAAACGCTGGAGAAGGGGTAGAGAGGGGTTGGGAAGAGGTGGCGCGAGGGTGCGGCCTTGGGTGAAGGCAGAGAAGGGGTGGAGCACCCACTGGAAAGAAGCAAGTTGGTGCCTGTGATCCTAGCCTCCACTTGAGAAACAGACTAGGCAATGGTCTGGAGAGCCAGGGCCTTATGAGACTTTGAGCTTATTTCCCACAATTCCCTTGGGCTCCCAGAAGGCCTTTTGAAATCTCCCACAAGCCACTCTTCCACAGAGTAGTGCAAAAGCAAAAATATAGTATAGTACAAAGGCAGTCTCATCATAAAACTGAAGCTGAAGTTTCTTGACTAGCAAGCACACACGCACTGCATTAGTCGTATTTACACAGGTGTCCTCCCATTGGTTCAGTTCTCTAGGGTACACACAGCCAGAGGATCACACTTTAAAGCAGGTCTCTGATGGCAGGGATTTGACTTAGATAGAATAAAACATGACCATTGCATGACTCAGCTCTGCGTACAACTACCATTCTGAACTGTCTAATATATTTCCCCTGAACAAGTACAATTCAATAGCTCTAGACATAACAGGGTGTTCTTTTTTACAGATCACGGTGGTAGACAGAAGGACTGACGCAATGAAGCTAGCTGCCTGGATCCTGTTTTCAGGGAGACCATTTAACTCCCAAGTTCTAGGCAAACAGAGATTCTAAAATCGTGGGCGTGCGCCAGGGGATGGATGGTGCCAGCTGTAATATATACTGCTGGCCAGTTCCTGGAGCGACAGTGGAGCTGCCTGTGCCTGCCCTTTGTGGCTGACTAGTGAAACAATACTAGAAGGGTTACCGGAGAGAGGCCAGGCAGAAGTCCCTGCATAGCTGGGATATGGTACCATGAGCAAGGCTAATGTGTGTCTGAGCAGTTCACCATAGACTTGTCTTGGAAAGTTGCTCATTCTAAGGGAAAGCTTGAATACATGCAAATTGCTCCCTGTATGCAAACCTGGGAACAAAAGGTACTCAGGCCCAGCTTGCTAAAGGCATTCAGGCACCTAACTCCCCCCTCAATGGGAGTTAGGCACCTAAATACCTTTAAAAATCTTGCCCTTGGTACATAACAGGAAGTGCCCATCACAGTGAAGTGTTGGCCCCTAAGTCCCTGATGGTTTGCTGCAGCTGAGTGGAAATTGGCTGATCCGTGCCTTAAAAAATGCTATTCCACAGAAACCCCTTCACTCTTGCTTTGAGTGTCACCATGAGACATGGAATGGAGGCAGGGAAAATATGGTGACTGGCTCGCTGGGTACCAACTTGCGGCTAGAAGGCCAATGGCCAGTTAGGAAAATAACAACTGGCTTTATTTGGTGTAAGAGACTAATTCCACTGAGTTTAAAGAGCGCGCTGTAGAAGGAGGATTCCACCTCTGTTTGGTTTCACAGAAAACCCACTCACTAAAGCCCCTGGAAATTCAACCACCAGACTGATAGCGTCAGGGGAAAGCTCAGACTGGCTCACCATATACAGACTGTACGCTGGTCATTTCTGCTAGCTGCTTGTGGACGCTGTTACCAGATAAAAAATAATCCTGGCCCTGGGATTTGCTGGGGATGGGTGGGAAGCCAGCAACTGGAGGAGGAACCTGGTATCTTTCGTCTCTCCATTGCACTGGGATTCTTATGAGGCAGCAGTGGGCCTTACCCAAAGCCCATTGAAATCAACGAGGGTCTTGCCATTAACTTCAAAGTGCTTTGGCGGCAGAGCCTGGAGAAATAGAATGTTGGGCCAAATGCTCAACTCATGTAAACTGAGTTACACTGAAATCAAAGGAGCTCCGTTGCGTTATCCCAGATGAAGGCATGAAGAGGAGGAGGAGGAGGAGGAATATGTTGACAGATGAGGACTATGTTGGGCCAAATCTTCAGCTAGTCTAAATTGCCTTGGCCCCTAATCAGTGGAGCTACCTTGTTCTGTTGTAGATGAGGAGCTATGTTAGTTCATGCACACAGGACAAAATGGAATTTTTTATGCCACTTAAAAACAGTGATCCACTGGTTAGGGTACTAGCCTAGCACCTGGAGACCTAGGCTCAAGTCCCTGCTGGAGCCCTGGTTTCTGAGCCACCTTGCACAAGTCATTCTCTCTGTGTCTCAGTTCCCCATCTGTAAATGGGGAAAGCCTACCTCATAGGGTGTAGAAGGGGTAATTCCATTAACGACTGAGAGGCTCAAATACTGTGCTGTTGGTAAGACAGATTTTCCCCTTTTGCCGGGCTCAGCAGCCCTGTAGCTGAAACGGCACTAAATTCTGCTCTCATAGAATCCTAGAATAATAGAACTGGAAGGGATCTCGAGAGCTCATCTAGTCCGGTCCCCTGCACTCGTGGCAGGACTAATTATCTAGACCATGCCTGAAAGGTTTTTGTCTAACCTGCTCTTAAAAATCTCTAATAATGGAGCTTCCACAACCTCCCTGGGTAATTTATTGCAGAGCTTAATCACCCTGAGAGTTAGGAAGTTTTTCCTAATGTCCATTTGGACAAGTCAACTTCTTTAGCTCACTTTTTGAAATTAAAGGCTGAATGTTCCCACTTGGGCACATTGCTTTTGTGACATTACTTCCCACAAAAGTAGGGCATACGTGGTGCATAGGCCTTATTCTGGTCCCCTGCAAGACGTGAATTTCAGCCCTGATGTGCCATGTTCTGCTCTTCATATCTGAGGAGTTTTTGAGGAATGAAGAATCTTGCTGACATTTGTGGCCTGATCCAAAGTCCACCAAAGTAAGTGAAGAGACTTCTATCAGCATCAGTGGGCTTTGGACAGCATCGGTCTCTTTATTTTTGTTTGATTGCATTTTTCTTTCTGTTACCGCCATTGCTGTATGGATTGTATTATTAAAGGAACAAGTGCATTCTTTTCCTGCCGCAAAGGAACGATCATCAGGGATTTATAAACTGGGTTGTGGTTGATGACTATTCTGATCACAGAGCTGGCACGGCCAGGGTCTGTCTAGTACCTCAGTATACCCAGTGCTGTCAGGCTATGTGCAGCTAGAGTTATAAATGGGTTATTGGCAGCATTTCTGTTACGAGGTCAACTGGGAAGAATGTCACAGCTCTACAACTGTCATGTCAGGGTCATTCTCTGTAAGCAGAAAGGGCTTGCAATGGGGCATTTAAAAATAAAATGGGTAAGTAACACACAATGCAACTATCCGCATATCAGCACAGAACAGACCAAACTTAACAGCCAGCATATAAAGACTCAGAGCCAGTTCTGCCCTCATTTACACTGGCTATGATCCAGAGTGACTCCGTTAAATCTGCAAATAGAATTTGACCCAGAATTTGACCCAGAGGTGGGAACAGAATAGCGGGTGGGAACAGGAGTGAGATTTTCCCAGTATGTGGTTGAGAGCTGAGTTTTTCAGTATTATATGTTGCCTTAGTCCTATGAGAAAAGACAATTTTACATTCCACAGTTAGTTATTTGTGGAGGCCCAAATTCTCAGATGTGGGTGCCTAAAGTTAGGCACCTAAACAGAAGTGGCCTGATTTTCAGAGGGGCTGAGCACTCATAAAATCCACCAAAGTCCATGGGAACAGCAACACTCAGTACCTATTAAAGTTGGGATCCAATTCAGGGGCTTGGTTTTGTACAGTGTTTACCAGCTTCCTCTGCCCCACCGTGAGTAAAGGTCTTCATTTTTACCAGCCTGGGAGGCAGAGAGATGTAGACAGGGCTCCAACAAAATTCAGGTCCCAATTTCCTTTGCTAGAATAGCCAATTACTGTCATTAGTAGAGCTGGTCAACATAGGCCACTTTTCAATTTTTGGATGAAATTTAGATGAAAAAAATGTGAATTGTGAAAAACTGCCCTTTTTCAACCAGCTCAAGTCATTAGCTAATTATGTTAGATTCATCAGAGTGCCCATCTGATGCACTGGATGTACATGAAAAGATGCATCGCTTTCCCTCATTTCCTGTCATTTATTTCTCTTTCCTTCTTTGATTCTTCTCTGAGTTTTCTAACAACACAACACAGAGAACCAATGTAAAGCATTAGTGTATGATATGATGAGTAAAGCTTCATATTATCCTTGTATTTTTTCTTATGTCATTGGAATTATTATAGTTCTGTTTGTTTTCCTTCATACAATCAAAAGGGCATGAGAAACCTTAAAAAAATGCCCAACAACATTGCAAGTATTAAGAACCAATACACGCCGTGGTTCAATTAGATTCAGTCTGCTGCAGAACTGCCATGTTCTCAGCACTGCTGATAAGGCTTGGGATTGCAGCTGTCTATACGCAACAAGGAATTTTCTGTCAGCTGGTCAACAGTGTTGCTTCTTAAACCATTGAGAACTCTCGCTCAACCTGTCGCATGCTGCTGGTGTTAGCAAAGTGTCTTGTGTGTGCCAAAAAGGAGAGAGAGCTATTGATGCCATGTGTGCCTTTGCAAAGGAAAATGAGAAAGATTAAATGCTATCTCACCCATCTCTTTCATATTCGTATTCCCATGTGGCATGTTCATAGAGAGAACCGAGCAAATTATCTCCTGAAGACTTAGTGATGAATTTGATTCAGCCACATTTTGTCCCATGTAAACAATAGCTGAAAGCTAATTTCAAAGCCAAGGGTTTGAGGATTAGAGCTGGTTGGGAATTTTTTGATGACATTTTTATTCTGCCCCAAAATGGCGATTTGTTGAAACCCAAACTGCTTGTGAAACACTTGACTCAAAAAATGTTTGCTAAAATAAGATTCTAGATTTTTGAAATTGCAACACTGTGGAACTCGAAAATATTGGTGTTTTGATCTAAGCCACTTTTTATTTTGAAATTTTAGTAAGTTTATATCCAAAAAAAAGGTAAAAAGGCAAAAAAGGTCAAAACTGAATCAAAATGTTTTGAAATTAATGAAACAAAATGTCTTCATTGGCCCAAACCAAAATAATGTTTTTATTTATTTTTGGTTCATGAAAACTTGAGATTTCCACTTTTTGTCCTGATTCATGATGGGGAAAAATGTTTAAATGTTGAAAATTCTTGGCGGATGGGAAAACTATTTCCCACTCAGTCCAAATGAGGATTCATGGAAACTGAATTTGGAACGTCTATCTGAAGTGCTGGCTGGCACACTCCTCTGATCAGGGGACAGAAACAATCCCATGTAACTTACCAAACCAACAACATTTTAACAAATACTGCTCGGATAACAAAAAATTGAATGTCTCAAAAAACTGTCCTGAAGGTTTAATAACAAAATTAACCAGCAATTAATTGAATAATTTTAAAGCAAAATACATTTGAGAAAATTTCCATCTGTTCACAGATAGTTCATGAGCAGGAAAAGAGGCTAAGTTCATTGTATAAAATTATTTGCTGCAAATTACTCAGCTCTACATAAGGTGATCCAACAGTGATATTTAATCAATAATAGGGAAACAATCTCAGGGGTAGATCCTCAGTCATAGCTCTGAAGCGATGACAATTTACAACACCTGAGGATCCGTCTCCAGTGACAAGAGTGATTACACTGAAACCACAATTTTGTCCAAGCAGCTCTGTAATGAGCTGAGTGGCCATTCAGCAACCTCCACCTGTGTCATCCCACTGAAGTTGCTTCTCGACCAGCTCCACCAACTTTCAGATGAAGTTGGGCCCAGCTGTCTCTGTGCTGGGCCTTAGATATGTATAGTACCCTGTTTTTTAGCCAACTTTTTGTTAAATTCAGAGCACTACAAAGGACAGGGCATCCCAGATCAGATTCCTTAAACCACTGCCCACAGGGGTGAGTGGGGCCTGATTCTCCATTGTCTGCTTTTTGTGAAGTCATTTACACCACTGCATAGCGGGTGGGAAATGGTACCCCAAATTGGAACGTGATTGTTTTGCTTCCACATTGCACTGTTGTAAAGGACCACACAGGGTGAAAGGCAGTGGAGAATCAGGCCCTGAGAACTTCATAAAGAGGTGGCCAAGAACCCTCTGGGAAGAGGATGCAGAACCAGCCCACCGGAACCAGTTAGGGTGACCAGGTGTCTGGTTTCCAGTCGGACCACCTGGTTAAAAAGGGACCCTGGCGACTCCAGTCAGTACCGCCGACTGGGCCGTTAAAAGTCCGGTCAGCAGTGCTAAGGCAGGCTAGTCCCTACCTGTCCTGACTGGCATCGCGCTGCATCCTGGAAGCAGCCAGCGGGGGGGGGGGGGGGGGGGAGAGTGGGGGGGGGGGCCACAAACTAATCACAACCCCTTAGTCCACATTACGTCTCCATGTAGAGCCTTTAGATACCAGTAACCATTTCTGGTGACTTCACCAGTGTTTATTGCATAAATACCAATTTCAGGGTTTTTTTTATATTGGGGGTGTTTTATCAGTGTTTATTGGTTAAAACTGAAAATCAGAAGCCCTACGTATACAGGTTTCAGAGTTGTAGCTGTGTTAGTCTGTATCAGCAAAAACAATGAGGAGTCCTTGTGGCACTTTAGAGACTAACAAATTTATTTGGGCATAAGCTTTAGCCCATGAAAGCTTATGCACAAATAAATTTGTTAGTCTCTAAGGTGCCACAAGGACTCCTCATTGTTCCTACCTATACAGTTATTTACATACCCACAGAATTTGACCTAAGAGACATATCCTGCCGAAGACACTCCGGTAAATCAGGAGTATCTCCACTGAAGTCCATGAAGCTACACCACTGCCAGTGAGAGGAGAATCAGTTCCTAGGACACTGGCTCTCTCACTCTCATTTTGTTCGGGAGCTATCCTAAGAGTCATGAAAAATCAATTTCAATAGTAAGAAATAAGGGAGGGGAGGGAAACAGTTTCTTCCCCAAAGAGGGGATAATTGGTTTATATAAGCCTCATCAGCTCTGACGAAGGAAATCTGTGCCATAAACTGTTCCATGCTGAGCGCTCATTTGGCTCCTTGCATCCAGTACCTATTCATGTGCACATTGCCTTTGAATCCAAATTGCAGTCATTTCCATAAGCCCCTCACCTCAGCCTTTGAACGCTATAGGGAAACAGTGAAATCAAATGCTCTGTGCCTTCCCTCCCTTAATAGCTCTTAGCACGCGTTTCAGCTTTAGTCACAAACCAAACGCTTTCTAAGTCACATTTAATGTTCCCAGTTATCTGCCAGTCATTCTGACTGTTGATAGCATGGCACGTTTCGATAACTGGGAGCATCAGATTTTACTTCAAAAGCGGCCTGCTCGTGAGTAGACCGGAAATGTGGGCTAAGTTCTATTAAGGGGGGGAAAGTAGAGAGCATTTGATTTCACTGTTGTGTCTACGGACAAACGTTGAACCACTTTAGTCATACCAGTATAGTTAGAGAAGTACTAGCCCTGAGGTGCGGCCACAGGCATAGCTGCATGAAAGTGTTTTACAGCTATTCCCATAGCGGAAGAGGAATGAGCTGTACTGGTATTAGGGGCCGTACTAGTATAACCACACTGGCAATAAATGAACGAATGAATGGTCAGTTCCCCCACCCCTGCACTCAATACAGTTATACCGGTACAAAAACTTGGTAGACCATGCCTAAAGTGTTCCAGATATAAGGGGTGAAATATATCACTGTGCTCAGGGCACAGAACAAGGCCCATGAAACAGGTAAGTCCTACAGTGGTGGACAGGCCTCACGCTGGCACCCTCAGTGAGGAGATTCAAACTCAACAGGGATTGTCAATCAGAACGCTCCTCGACTCCAGTTTATTGAGCTTCAAACGGTGCAAGAGAGCTGGCAAGCCAAGTTCTACTCTCCGGCCCCAGTGTTGATCTGCGCTGACTTCATCAAAGTCAAGGGGGTTCCTGTGGATTTAATCCACGTGGAGAGGATTCTCTGCCCCTTTGCATATTGTGCTAGGCACATGGAACACAGGGACTGGAAACCACCAGCAAGTCTCCTGCTGGGGATTCCCACAGGGCGTGGAAATCCCCCATGGGAATAGAACCAGGACAGCCAATTCCTACATCTCCCATGAGCCAGGGGCTGCGGGGGCATGTTGGAAGTGAAGAGAAAGAGTGGCCAGAGCGCACTGTGTTCTGGCTATCCTCAGCAGGCAAACTGGCTCAGATACTCAAAGATATTTAGGTGCCTCACTCTCACTGATTTCAATGGGAGTGAGGTGCCTAAATACCTTTGATGATCTGGATCATATTCTCCTGGGAACCATAGTCTGCTGGTGCAAATTAGAGCAGCTGCTAGGCTGCTCCAAACCTCTTGGGGCTGGGGCAGAGAGTCAGTAAATTGAAACTGCCTCCCTGCTGCACCTGCACACAGCAGAGACCCTGGCCCTCTAAATGAGCACAGGATTTGGAGTGGTGCATATTCCCTTGTTTACCATCTCGCTGGCAGTGTCAAGAGGCATCAAAGTGGGTTTACACCCACTTTACATTGCCAGAATGGTGTAAAGTGACATCGTGTAAATGAGAATCAGGCCCAACAAATACAATAGTTAATTTAAGAATGATATAGTGCTGCAGAACAAAGCATCAAGCATTTTACTAATGCATCGCAGGGAGAATAAGCTCACATCTGCATTGTGTGTGAGTGTTTCTCTATTGTATTATTTTCTCCCCAGTTTCTGACCTTGGGACCAGTCCTACTACCATGGAATCCACTGGGAATTTTGCCCACTGACTTCAGTAGGAGGCAGGGTAGGATCCCAGATCTTTTACTGATTCCTACTCTGTATTCTCTTTTCTCCATACGTAGGAAATTCCTAGGGCCTGAAAATTCTCCTTTTTTTAAGTTTGAGAGAACATCCCCCATCGTGCTCAACATTCAGCTACTTAAAAAAAACAGCCTCTTGCTGGTTCAGACTCCACCACTGTGAGGACTTCAGATGAACCCGAGCGTGAGAACACAAATCAGAGGGAGGGGTGTCATGTGAGATTGCACTTCTGTGTATTTGTCAGAGCAGATGCACAATCAGAACACTCGCTGTTACA
This sequence comes from Eretmochelys imbricata, assembly GCF_965152235.1. NCBI lineage: Eukaryota > Metazoa > Chordata > Testudines > Cheloniidae > Eretmochelys > Eretmochelys imbricata. Next base: position 256,743,551 of record NC_135573.1, read on the forward strand.
TTTTCAGGGCTGTCTCCTTATTAAGGTATAAGTAGCTTATTCTCGCATGTCGAATGCAAAGTCCAGATGGTAGCTGGAAAGGGCAGGCCCATCAGACACATACCAGCTGTCGCTTGTAGCAATCACTCCAACCTCCCCCAGAATAGCCTCTCACTGCATGCAACTTCTTATTTCACACTTTTGGGTTTTTTATTTCTTTATTTTTTTGAGCAATTGAGTCTTGGTCTGAAATTAAGGAATACCATCACCTAAAATATCACACAGATCTAACATCTAGTTTAACAGGAGGAGCTCAACAAGGTTAGAGAAAAGTATATAATTCTCTGTTTTTCCCCCGTTTGTGCATTTGATAGCATTCGTTTGCATACAGCCAGTCTCTCTGTTCCCCTGCCTTGCTAGCTAGTCAGGTGGTCCCTGTGCTTATTTCTTCAAATAGCAACAGCAGAGAAAAACATTTAAAAAAATAAGGAAGATGTGACCGTAAGGCCACAAAAGCTGAAAGGAAGATTCAGGGCCAAGTGCAAAAGCTGAAATTACTTTCAAGTCATCTTGTTTAAATTAACTATATTTCAAGTTATCTACAGCAGCTTTAGAGAAAATGGTCAAACACTCTGCTGAATAGGAGCCTGATCAAAGCCCATTGACTTTGGGCTTTAGATCAGGCCCCAGGAAAGGCCTTTATGACAATAACAAAGTTACAGGGGTGAACATGACATTTTGATGTCATTGCTCCTTTAGGATTTTTGTGTTTCAGGGGTAAGACAAACGTTTTAAACTCACTTCAACATTTTCTTTGATTTGGTTTAATCTTAACCGATTTAAGCTAAACCCAACCCAACCTGGTGTAAATTGGAATAAGAATGGCCACACAGCCTTTTGCACCGGTTTAACTAAATAGGTTTAAAGTCACCTTAAGTTAAACTGGGTGTAAATTTTTGTGTAGACAAGGCCTCTGTCCCTTTCTCTCTGCTCCACAAAGTTTGAAAAGCTCCCACCTAGAACCTGCGCAGTCTTCCTCCTCCCTGGCTTTCTGCTATAATTTTAAGGGAGCTGTGCATACATCCTTATTTTTGTTGCAAAGAAGTTTTTTGTACAAGTTAGATAGTGCTTCCCCTTATCACACAACAGCCATATAAAGAGGTTAGGAGTGACTGGCATGCTTATAACAAGGAATACGTGCATTACTGTGCACTTATCAACACTGAATTTCATCTGCCATTTTGTTGCCCAGTCACCCAGTTTTTGAGATCCCTTTGTAACTCTGTTCAGTCAGCTTTGGATTTAACTATCTTGAGTAATTTAGTATCCTCTGCAAATTTTACCACCACAATGTTCACCCTCTTTTCCTGGTCATTTATGAATATGTTGAACACCACATGTCCCGGTACAGATCCTTGGGAGATCCCACTATTTACCTCTCTCCATTCTGAAAACTGGCCACTTATTCCTACCTTTTGTTTCCTATCTCTTAATCAGTTACTGATTCATGAAAGGACCTTCCCTCTTAAACCATGACTGCTTACTTTGCTTAAGAGCCTTTGGTGAGGGACCTTGTCAAAGACTTTCTGAAAGTCTAAGTACACTATAACCACTGGATCATCCTTGTCCACACTCTCAAAGAATTCTAATAGATTGGTGATGCATGATTTCCCTTTACAAAAGCTGTGATGACTTTTGCCCAACATATCGAGATAATCTATGTGTCTGATCATTCTGTTCTTTCCTATACTGTCAATCAATTTGCCCAGTACTGAAGCCAGGCTTACTGGCCTGTAACTACCAGGATCACCTCTGAAGTCTTTTAAAAAAAATCAGTGTTACATTAGCTATCGTCCAGTCCTGGTACAGAGGCAGATTTAAGGGATCTCAGTTAGTAGTTCTGCAATTTCACATTTGAGTTCCTTCAGAACTTTTGGGTGAATGCCATCCGGTCCTGGTGACTTATTGCTGTTTAATTTATCAATTTGTTCCAAAATCCCCTGTAGCGATTCTTCAGTCAGGGACAGTTCCTCAGATTTGGCACGTAAAAAGAAGGGCTCGGGTGTGGGAATCTCCTTCATATCCTCTGCACTGAAGACTGATGCAAAGAAGTCATTTAGTTCTCTGTAACGGCCTTATCATCCTTGAGTGCTCCTTTAGCACCTTGATCATCCAGTGGCTGCACTGATAGTTTGGCAGGCTTCCTGCTTCTGGTGTACTGTACTTACTTTTTTTTTGCTGTTAGTCTTTGTGTCTTTTGCTAGTTGCGCTTCAAAATCTTTTTTGACTGGCCTAATTATACTTTTACACTTAATTTGCCAGAGTGTATTCTCCTTTCTATTTTACTTACCAGGATTTAACTTCTAATTTTTCAAGGATGCCTTTTTCCTCTAACCACCTCTTTTACTCTGCAATTTAGCCAGGGTGGCCTTTTTAAAAAAAATAAATAAATTTGATCCTCTTAATGGGGTGTGTGTGTGTGTGTGTGTGTGTGTGTGAGAGAGGAGGTTTTTCTTAATTGATTAATTGGCTTAATGCCAGAATGGCACAAAGTGGCTGAAGTGGACCTGAGAATCAGTACTATTAATTGGAAAACGAATGGCTGAATGTCACGAGCAGTAGAATTCTAAGGTTAATTAGGCATCTCCACAAACATTCCTCATAGTAAATGGGCTTGTTCGAATATTTTCAGGGGGTGAATGCAAATGGTGGGGGTGGGGGGGCGGAGGGGTGAGTGCCCCCCCAGATTTTATTTTTTATTGAGAATCTGCAGCACATTTTTGGAGGTGTTTGCCCAACTGTGCAACTGAATCACGATCATGGGCCAGATCTGTTGCTGGTGTAAATCAGTACAGCTCTGTTGAAGCCGTTGGAGCACCACCATTTGATACCAGCTGAGGATAGGGACTACAGATTTTGGGGACCAGGGTGTTCTTTTGTTATTTTCTTCCTCATCCCCCCCCCCCCCCCAAGAATGAAATAAAAATGAAAACATTGATTTAGGGATTTAGGGCCAGATTTTCAAGTGCTCACCACCCAGCAGCTCCTATAGCGAAACTTTTGGCCAGATTTTCAAAAAAGCCCGGCATCCAACATGCTGAGCTCTTTGGGGAATCCAGATGCAATTTTGGGGTGCTGAATCCCTAAATTCTGGCCCCCGTGAAAACTCTTGACAATGCCACAGATCTTGCTGTGCCCCAGAACTAGATCAGGCACAGATCTAGGCATCCTCTAAAATCTGGGGGAAATTCAGATCTCAGATCAGATCCAACTGCCACCTTCTCTACAATGGGCCGGATCAAACCCCAGGTCCAAACACCTGTAACCTTTCTGAGGCCTGAAGTCTGGGTGTGAATAGTGTGCCTTAGCCCCTACTGCTCATGCCCTCATCAGCCTTTATCTATTTAAAGGACACACCTTCAAATTAGGTTCAAGCGACCTATATATCCTGCTATATAAACTAACATTGAACGACGCAACCAGACGGGACTCTGCCATTGAGCATTATGACCACTAGCATTTGGTTCACATCAGTAATCTAGTCCAGTGAATGCTTATTCATTTTTAATTTTGTTGCTCATATGTTCAGATACACAAACACACACCCACCCCTTCATGTGCAATGGAGTTTTACAGCTGGGAGCTTTGAATCGTGTCTGGTCATTGTTCATGATTTACTTCAGCTGGCCTACCAGCTGAAGTATCCCAGGGAAAAGCTGATCTGGGTTTCTAGTTAATAACTTATCTCGACAGCGCAGCTATCAATCTCCCCCCCCACTCCCAAAACTCCCCCAGTGCAGAGACTTAGCAACAGAAACCATTTTGGCTCCATCCTCGCTCCACTAAAGGTCAGAGACTTGTAGTAATTGACAATTAGTGCAGAACTGGATGATAAGTGCAGGTGGGTTTTTTTTTTTACTTCCCCTCGTCTAATTACCGGCGCGAATTCACTTCCCACAGACATATCTGAATCCTCAGGGATCTCAGTGAGCTGAAGACTACTGATATTTTGATTGATGTTGTGTTTCTTAGATGGATGGAGTTTGTGGAGCATGAAGGAGAGGAAATAAAGGACGGTTGGATTTGTTTCAGAAACTCTGGAGTAAATAAATACTAACGTGAGAAGACACTGAGTGTCTAATCCCAGCAAATAAAATAATGGTGCCCTAGTACCTTGATCAATATGGTAGTGGTGGATAATTAAGAGTTTTCTGCTTGTTGTGGAAGAAGCTATGAACAGAACCACGCATGCAGTACCTGACCCCAGCCTTTGGCCCAGTTGCTCAGAACAGAAATGGGGGGAGAGTTTACACCACCTTTGCCCTCCCCTATTCTGGGGCTGGCCAGAGGCTTATTCGGCCCCTGAAACAAGTTAGAGCAGCCTCAGGGCTAACATAACTTGCAACCAACTGCCTATCTCTCATTCAGGCAGATGGGAATGCCCAGAGAGCAGTAATGTTCAAGCCATGCCCCCTTTTCTCCACCATGCCTCTGAAATTGAGGGTTACAGCTTGATGTATATTTAAAAGTTTTGACAGCATAGCTCCTAACTGACATAGCTGTGTCACCGAAAGCTCTAGTGTAGAAAAGTCCTTTTGCCAGTACAGCTTATTCTGTTTGGGCAACTGGTTTCAGTTACGCCATCAAACACACTTTTTGCCAGTTTCAGCTATATCTCCGCTAGGGAGGCTGTGGGAATTGCTTTCACTGTATATACCAGCAAACCCTTTTAAGTGTAGAGAAGGCCTACGAGAAGGGCTGGTGGAAAATTTTCCATGGAAACTGCTTTTCAATGGAAAACTGAGTTTTCAACTAAGCAAAATTTTTCATGTCAAGTGTCTGCTTTCCATTGAAAACTGGTTTTTCATGGAAAAGCTGAACTCCTGGAAGCCAAAATACATTAGTTTTCAACCAAAATTTATTGGTATTCAAATTTCCACTGAAAATGAAAAAAAAAAAAAAGATGAAAAATTCAGCTGAAATTGAAGTTGTTTTCATTTTTGTTCATATTTCCTGTGGAAAATCATCCCATTGTTTTGGCCAGCTCTTGCTGCCAGCTTGGGGTATGGTGTAGAACTGCTGTGCCAGCTTTGCAGCACTCTGGGATTTCGCCTACACCAAGGAAATTCCTGGGTAGTGCTATGTGTCACTGGAGGTGCTCAGGGAGAGGTAGCCTGGTAACATTAGGAGCTCAGGTGCTGCCTTTGCTTTTGCAATGGTGGTTGTGGATGACTAGCTGTGATGTTATCGGATTAAAATATGACCATATAGATCATTGTTGCAACCACTGTTATACATTTGCAACAAATCTTGTACAAAGGTTATCAAGTGAGGTGTCTATGGAAAGGTTATGAGTTGCTCGTTATGATTATGCTATCTGTATGCATGGATCATGTTTGTATTTGAAGTTATAATTTGAAGCTCTATACCCGGATTTCAAGAGTTTGCTCCTGAGGTACTGCTCACAAGGTAGCTAGCCAGCACATCTTGGAGGGCTATTCAAATTAAGTGGATCATCAAGAAACACTTGGTTGACCATGGACCATGGGTAACACCCATCTGCCCTGAGTGAACTGTCATGTAAACGTGCTGTCTGGAGCATAGGTAAAGGCTTCCTGCAATGACTGAGCGAAATTGGGCATGGACATGTGACTTGCCCACGTGACTCCAGATGCCATCTTGTTGCTGTCATTTTCCACAGTAAGAACATTGGGTGTCTGTTCACATGGCAGAGAATATAAAAGGCTTTGGAAACCCCTCCATTTTGCCTCTATCCTGCTCCAGCCTCTTTCTTGCCCGAGCCTCTGGACTATGAATTTATACTAATGGGAGCATTCCAGTCAAGGAATTGAGGATCTTCCAATGATTTGGAAGCAATCAGAGACTCATTAAGCCAGCAGTTCATTCCACCATTGCTACAAGCCAGAACCAAGAGCTTTGCCGTTACTGAATGTATTTGATTCCTTTAACCAATTTTAACTCTCACCTTTCTTTCTTGTTATAAATAAACCTTTAGATTTTAGATACTAAAGAATTGGCATCAGCGTGATTTTTGCTTAAGATCTAAGTTATAGATTGACCTGGGTGTGTGGCTGGTCCTTTGGGATCAGAAGAACCTATTATTTGATGTGACTGGTTGTAAAGAACCACTCATCTCTGAATCCAGTGTTTTTGGTGGTGATATAAGAACTGGAATGCCTAAGGAAACTGCCTTTATGTCTTCTTGTTAGCCAGTGTGGTGAAACAGTTTACTTTTGTTGCTGGTTTGGTGTATCCTATGGGGGATTAGCCACCAGTCTTGGGCTGCCCTATTTCTTAGCAGTTCGTCCTGAATTTGGCATCCTCAGTTGTGATCCACTGAGGCACGGTTACACTAGCGAAAGGTCTTTTATGGATGAGCTGGATGACAGTCACAGTGGAAATTCAAGTCACTGGGCTAGGTGGCACGTGGCGCAATGGGCGGAATGCAGTGGAACTGTGCCAGCTTATGGCAGTGGTGGAAGCAGCTCACCATACTTAACAACTGGAGATGCAGGGACTTTTCAAAGAACATCTGACTTTTCTGGGATTAACTTGAATTTTGAAACGTGGACTCCCAGAAAGAGCTGGGGACAGCAATGGTGCTTGCTAGACTTTAAACCTAAAGACAGAGCTCCTGCTCATTGCTACACATGTTCAATGGGAGGTAGAAGTTCTAACTGTAACGCTGTTTTACAATGTGCAATGAGAATAATAGCAAGTTAGAAACAAAATAGAAAGGGAAAAGTTCCTGCGTTCTGTTTTGGTAAGTTGCAAAGTCAACTGTCAAGAGATATTGGGTTGTATTACTAATATCCTGCTCCAATAAATGATCAGATGCAACCAGATACAGAAAAACTTCCTAACTGTCAGGGTGGTTAAGCACTGGAATAAATTCCCTAGGGAGGTTGTGGAATCTCCATCATTGGAGATTTTTAAGAGCAGGTTAGACAAACTCCTGTCAGGAATGGGCTAGATAATACTTAGTCCTGCCTTGAGTGCAGGGGGGACTGGGCTAGATGACCTCTCGAGGTCCCTTCCAGTCCTATGATTCTATGAATCCCTGCAACTATCATTTGTTATTCGGTCCATAGCTTAGCTTTGGCTGAACGCCATTTCCAGTTACTTGGTATTCAGCTAAATGCTACAGTTTAGTCATTCAGTACACCCCTTGTAGAGGCATTAATCAAACAAGTCAGGCACAATCATCACAGCCCTGTATGTTATGCCATCATTTACACCAGTGCGAACTGAGATCACAGTGGGAGCCTTTTATGCTTCCTTTGCATTGGTGGAAATGGTGACACAATGTGCAGGGCAATGGCAAATCAGACCCAAAGAGCTTGATTCCCTTCTCACTAATAGTTCTACACTGGTGTCATGTTACTTCTGATTTACATCAGTATGAGAGGAGAATCAGGCGCAGGTAGTACAGAGTGGGTCACTCTGAGAGGGAGGTGATGAGCAGATGGATTTGATGGAGAAGAGGTGCAATTCAATAGCTGAAATGCAACCACTCAGAAGTGAATTTTGAGTCATGTGTGACCTGGAACCTCCCCTTCCCCCAGACAAGCACACCCACAAACGCCGAGGACGTTCAGATCCAGAGCTTTGGTTCAACCCATCACAGAGATGAAGCCAGTCATGAAATATGGAGGTGGGTTTGAATTCCAACTGCCCACAGCTTGGCCTGGGTTTAGCCCTTCCAGTTCGTCTTCTTACAGCACATGATGGGTTTGATTCTCTGTTTCTGCTCCATGCTTGAGGGCAGTGCGGAAAAAAAAGATCAATGGCCGAAGTGGACAAATGAGTCTCTTCTTCAGCATAGTGGAAAGGGACATCTGAGGGTGGGAGGGGCAACAGGATAAGAGCCTACATTAGATGAGGCTGCAGGGGAGTGAAGTAGGCAAGCTATTGACTGCGAAGACAAGACATTTTGATTTATTGCAGTGGAGAATGAGGAGCAAGTAGAGGGAGTCAAAGAGGGAGGTGATGTGGTTGGATTGATGGGCAAGAAAGATGCATTTGCAGCGGCATTTTGTATGGCTTGGAGAGAGGGATACGGGTATTGGAGAGCCCAGAGAGGAGGAGGCCAAGAAGGGAGATGACTGGGGCATGACCAAGACTATTAATTCCCATGGGAGCAGGGACTGTGTCTATTCTGTAGGGCAATGGTTCTCAAAGCCGGTCCGCTGCTTGTTCAGGGAAAGCCCCTGGCGGGCCGGGCCGGTTTGTTTACCTGCCATGTCCGCAGATTCGGCCGATCACAGCTCCCACTGGCCGCAGTTCACCGCTCCAGGCTAATGGGGGCTGCGGGAAGCGGCGCGGGCCGAGGGATGTGCTGGCCACCCTTCCTGCAGCACCCATTGTCCTGGAGCAGCGAACTGCGGCCAGTGGGAGCCGTGATTGGCCGAACCTGCGGACGTGGCAGGTAAACAAACCGGTCCGGCCCACCAGGGGTTTTCCCTGAACAAGCGCGGACCGGCTTTGAGAACCACTGCTGTACGGCATCATATATCTATCTATATGTGTGTGAGTGTGAATTTTCCATAGTATTTTCTGGGTCAAACATTTAATAACTTTGGCCTAACCCTCTCAGTATAAATGAGATCTTTCAGAATTTATTTCCTAAGCATCTCATGTTTGTGAATAATACCACAGTGACCTGAGCAAGATCACTCAGGAAGCTTGTGACAGATGAACCTAGAACTGAGATCTCCTGAATCATAGCTCTGGGTGATTGTACTTGTCACGCACAGCCAGCCAATATATTTACGTATCAACCCAAGAGCGCTTTGGAAGGATTGCCCAATGAGGTCTTTCCTTTTGGCTGTTATGACGGCTCAAGCTGGAATGGAGCTAGTTATTCCACTGGCATAAACTGGCCAATTTACACCCACTGAGGGTCTGGCTTTCAATTTCTAAGGCCTTGTCTACACAGGAAAGTTACACTAATTTAACTTAAATCTGTTTGTAAACCGATACAGTGAAACCGATACAGTGAAACTGATGCAAACTCCTGTGTGGACACAAGTAATGTGGTTTAAAAGCAGCTTATTTTGATTTAACTTAAGCCTGTTTGACTTCAGCTAAACTGAAAAAAGCCACTCATGCTAAAATCAGTGAGTCCACAGGAGAGCTTGCTATATGGATTTAAATTCACACCTAAGGTTACACCAGGACAACTGTCGCATGTTGACAGGGCCTTGTTTGACGGTTGGTTGCAAAACGCGCTGTGAAAATTGTTTTAATTGTCTTTGGCTAGAGCCACTAACATTCTGAAATGAAAAGGGAAAACCAGGCATCACGCACTAAGCATGAATATTGTCAAATAGCATGTTTAGATAAGGATTAGTTATGAGTGGATTTCTTTTCATTCCAGGTTTCAGAGTAGCAGCCGTGTTAGTCTGTATCCGCAAAAAGAGAAGGAGTACTTGTGGCACCTTAGAAACTAACAAATTTATTTGAGCATAAGCTTTCGTGAACTGCAGCTCACTTGAAGTGAGCTGCAGCTCACGAAAGCTTATGCTCAAATAAATTTGTTAGTTTCTAAGGTGCCACAAGTACTCCTTTTCTTTTCATTCCAGTTTCTCTTCCCTTTTGTATTGGAGGCTGGGCTGTCATAAACTTGCAAAACCAGTTCACATCCTATTTCTGAAGGCTAAATAAAATGGTCATGTGATTTCTTTTTATTTCCATGCTTGTCGCGCTGCCCAGGTATTTACATGACATGTGATTATGAGGAAACTGTTTAATTTCTGCAGAAGCACAACCCAGGATTCCAACTCTTGTGATCTGACTGGGAGTCTCACCATATTTTGTGCTTTTCATATTTCCCCAGTTGCTAGAATTAAGTGACTACATGAGGAGCTCAGCTTTATTTATTTTTAAAGTATATTTTCTAGCCCCCATGGTTAAGACCACCTCTAACAGCTCAGAAACCAGAATGCAAATTAAAAGACGCCAAAATGCATTATTAAAAAAAATCTCCTGATTTCCTGGGAGCCCAACTTGAGATTTTTGAATGCCTGGGGTCAGCAATATGGAGGGACAACTCCATTTCAGACCCGATCTTTCTAGGTGTTGAGCCTTTAAGCGCCCAGGGAGTTCAATGGGAAAACTCAGCACTTAGCAGGAACTGAAAACCTGACAGGATCAGGCTCCATGCACGCAGCTGACAATAACTTTGTTGCGGGAGAGTATCGATCTATCTTGGGTATTTACATGGCCCCCTTACTGGGGTATCTGAGCATCTCACAGTCTTCAGTGTACTTATCCTCACAACACCCTGTGTGGTAGGGAAGTGCTATTATCCTATATTATAGTTGGGAATCTGAGGCATAGAGACTCTACTGAGTGTCATACAACAGTCTATGGCAGAGGAAAGAACCTGGGTCACCTGAGGCTAGCTTCCTAAGCTTGGACCATCCTTCCTTGCTAGCTACAACTGAAAATGTTGGTGAGATGAATTACCACCTGTTTGCTGCACTTCTGCATCCTAGAAAGCTGAAGGGGGGGGTTATAGGAAATTATTTTTTTTTTGCAGTTCTCTGTCCAAGGTAGGTTTTTATTTAGCACCTATTGTCATGGTAGCTACATGATGCATTCATTATCTAACCTGGCATAACAGATCTTAGAGGGTGTGTGAACCCTCAGGAATTCCAGGTATTCAGGGCCTGTTCCCATTGAAGTCCACCCATTTCCACACTCATTACTAAAGGACCCGAGCACCTTATAGATTCTGGAAAAGATAACATGGCAATATTCCCCATCGACTTCAGAGAGCCAGATTGGGTCCCGGAGATTGGATTTTAAGAGCTAGTGAACACCGACAGTTCCAACTGAGGTGCTCAGCCCCTCAGCAAATCAGCTCCGAACTATAATCTTCTATCGATTCCTCGCCCCCTCAAAAAATATTCAGCAGAAACAAAGCTTTCATTTTATTTACCAAAATACAGTTTTTAGCCTTTCTGGTTGCAAAGCCTGCCCTGCAAAAGTAAACTGCTGCCTTTGAGTCTGCAGCCAGGCAGACGGCAACAATAACACCGGCAGAAGAGGGAGTTTCCCCTCATTCATCTTCATGGGTTTTCGCTCTGAAATCTGATTACGACCACTGGTGCCAAGAGCACTAACCATTTCACTGCTGCTCATCCCATCAAAAAAATAGTAAAGTCCACATGGCTGGCTGGATTGATCAGACCTGGGCAGGATGCAAATGAGGCAGCCAGTTTTCTGTATGCCAATAGTCTAATATGCTTTGCCTTCTTCTGATAGTCAAGGCCTTTGCTGCAGGGATGTTTATAGTGATATGAGTTAAAACACTTTGGGTCCTTTCTGAGGTATAGCGTGGGGGATGGGCGCCGAGGAATTTGCTGGGTTTTCTCCAAAACATGCTCCAGCAGCCGGGAAGGCTGCTCAGTTTAATCAGCTAAAAACATTTTGTGAAGGACTTTCCCCGAGTTTCTCTGTGATAATAGTATCTAATATTCAAACAATCAGACTATGTCAAAGTAGAAGAGCAAAAAGGGAAGGCAATTGGTGGAAATTCTACAGCTATGGCTAATCCCCACAAATTATTATTTGTATCACCTGGGTTGCATCTTGAGGCCTCAGTCAAGATCAGGGCCCCATTGTGCTAGGCACTGTACAAAAGCATATTAAGAGACAATCCCTGTCCTGCAGCTCTTACAGTCTAAACAGACAAATGGTGGGAAGGGAAACAAACACACAGAAAGGTGGAGGGACTCACTCAGTCACACAGCAGGTTAGTGGCAGCCTGGGAATAGAACCCAGTCATCCTAGGCCACTGCAAGTCTTTAGCCCTTATTATTGTGAAGAAAACCTTCCAAATGCAAATCAGATGTAAACCAATGCAGGGATATCTGCATGAGCATGCAGACAGTCTGAAGCAATAGCAAGGAGAGGCATGAACTGCTCTCATTCATCTTCCTTGTGCACTAACTCTGAAACCAAACAGTGACCATTTACATTGTTGTAGGTGTGTTGGTTCCAGGATATTAGAGGGACCAGGTGGGTGAGGTAATATCTTTGATTGGACCAACTTCTATTGGTGAAAGAGACAAGCTTACACAGACCTGAAGAAGAGCTGTGTGTGAGATCAAAAGCTTATCTCTTTCACCAATAGAAGTTGGTCCAATCAAAGATATTACCTCACCCACCCTGTCCCTCTAATTTAAAGGTAAACACTTAACGATTACTGTGATGATCAGAACAGGCAAGCCAGAAGAAGGACGATCATATTATTAGTGGAATCTGGTTTTGGTATCACGAGTGGCGCCTGGGAAAAGAACCACCCCTTACATTTCCCATCCTGACTCCTGAGTGATGGGCTAGGAAAGGTTTCAGGAGTTGGTCCTTGGCTGCAGTGCTGGAGGTATCTGGGGTTGGGTGAGTTTACTTTTCTCTTTCATGGTGAAAGCATTGATACAATTCCCCAAACCTCCTTCCCCAAGCCCCACCAAGAATAGGTATATTTCAGAAAGCCCTGAGCTAGAGTCCGCAGCCAAGAACAAAGTCTTGGCCTAACCCTGCATTTAGGCTACGGTAATAAGAATCAAAGCTATAAGCTGGGGGCTCATCAGCTGGAAACAGAGGAGGAGTGCAAGGGCCAAATACAGGATGATTATGAGTTACTTATATATTAATTCCCACGGGAGCAGGGACTGTGTCTGTACTGTACTTGTACAGCATCATATATATATACACGCACAAGGCATATATATGATGCTGTACAAGTATATATAGGCCTTCCATTCCCCTGGTGAGTCTTCATCTGGAATTGTGTACAATTCTGGTCACCCAGGTTCAAGAAAGGTAAATTCAAACGGGAACAGGTGTAGAGAGGAGCTCTGAAGATGACCAGGGGAATGGAGGGCCTATCTCATGGCAGGAGACTGTAAGACCTTGGCTTGTTTAGCCTCGCCAAAAGAAGGCTGTGAGCAGATACCATGACTCTATAAATACATCAGGGGGTAAATACCACAGAGAGTAAAGAGCTATTTAAGCTAAAGGACAATGTTGGTACAAGAACAAATGGGGATAAACTGGCCATGAACAAATTCAGACTGGAAATGAGAAGATGGTTTCTAGCTATTGGAGGGGTGAGGTTCTGGCACAGTCTCCCAAAGGAGCGTGTGTGTGTCGGGGCAGGGGGAGGAGGGCAAACAACTTCATTAGTTTTAAGAGAGACCTGGACATATTTATGAGTGGGATTGTGTGACGGGGTCGCTTGTGATGGTCGGTGTGTGTGTGTGTGTGTGTGTGTGAGAGGGCTCTACAACCCTAAGGGTCCCTTCAGGTTTGTCTATTATGTTCCTAAAGCTCTTGTTTCAGGGCTTCAGCTGATCACCTGCAGGGGGCAGGAAGGGATTTCCCCTCCTCCCCACAATGAATTCAGGGGGGAGGCGGGGCGGGGGTTTGGTCTCTTTCCTCTGAAGCATCAAAGATGGCCCTGGCTGGAGACAGGGACGCTGGATGTGGAGGGCCAGGGCTCTGAGGTGGCACTGAGCATTCTCTCTCTCTCATGTGCTTAGCTGGCTGGTTCTTGTTCACGTGCTCAGGGTCTAACTGATCACCGTATGCGGGATTGGGAAGGAATTCCCCCCTCCCCACCCAGTCAGAATGGCAGTCACCTTGGGGTATTTTCACTTTCTTCTGTTGTGTGTGGTTGCGGGTCACTTGCCAGGATTACCTGGGTGTGTTTCACTTAAGCATTTCCCTGGATGACAGAGGATCTATCATGGGAGAAAGAGCCTTTTGGAAGGCAGTGTGGGCCAGTGGCTAGTGCATCAATTTCCCATCTGTACAATGGGGATAATAGCACTTCCCTACCACACAGGGGAGTTATGAGGAGATACCCATTAGAGATTGTAAGACGCTCAGGTACAGTGATAATGGGAGGCCATACAAATAGCTAAAATAGATAGATTATCATCTTATTTCTAGAGGGCAGTTCCCCTATCTACTGCATGCTTTGTGGAGGACTAGCTGGCTCGAACCTTCAGTGGTGTCCGTCCTGTGAACCTTACACAAACCCTAAATTCACATTTTTTAAATGTATAAGGGGCGAGTGTAGGTTGAGCACAACTGTATCGCAGGAATTCGTTGCATTAAACTATTGGAGGCAAAGGGAAGGAAATTAATAGTAATAATTAAAAAAACCACCCAAATCCAACCTCACAATTACAGCCAGTGCTGGCACTGGCCAGTTAACTCCTATTTGATTTTGGTTTCCTGTTAGTTGTGAAAGGTGGTTTCCTTTCAGTTTCTGCTGTGCTAGCTCAGTTTCCTCTCTCTAATTTTCTCTTTCCTAGCAGCAGGAGGAATGCAGAAGCAGCAGTTGTCCAACTCGCTTTCAATTTCAGACCTACCTTTGTTCGTTTTTCAATTTCAGACCTACCTTTTTGTCAAAGTGAGTCATGTATAGGACTCCCAGACAAAGCCATTGGGAAGCCAGAGTTATGGTTGGGGCAACAATGCTTGGGACAGATTTAATAATTTTATTCAGATGATGTTGAAGTAAAAAGAAGACGGCACAGAGTTTAGGCATAGAAGTTTCTGGTTATCAGGGAATAAGGTACAGATTATCAAGGGGTGCGAAATTCAGTTTAGGAATGGGTGGCGTAAGGATTACATAATCTGCAATCTCCCCAGTTGGGGGTAAAAGTTTAACGGGTCAAAGTACAGACATTGAGATATGGGGGTATGTTGTCCATATAATGGCTATGTTCAGGTGTGGAATATAATGAGCGGATACGATGATGGGGATGGATCTACCCTCATTTGGTGGTATTTAATGTTCAGTGAGTTTATGGTTCCAGTTCATATGGTCCAATGGAAAATGCCTCTCAGTCCCTTTCCCATAGTGGATGCACAATGTCGTACCGGCTCACACCTCCTGGTACTGTCGGTGGCCGGTGATGTGTTCGATGTAGATGTCTCTGAACCATCGGATGGTGTCTGAGACATGAGGCGTGGCATGAGCCATGTGTAGCGTTGACCGATCTCACAGGTCCACAGCACATGCTCGTTGCAGGGGTCCCAGGAGCCCAGGGCTCCGACAATCAGGGCATCCATCTGTACCTCCTAGCCCTTTGCTCTCAGGGTGTCAGCCAGAGGGGCATATTTTTCCAGCTTACGAGCTCAGGCTTCTCAGAAGGCCGGGGTCCTGTTCTCGAAGGAGACCGTGATGTTGACGAGGATGATCTTTTTACAACTGCATGCAGTATCTCTGGGGATCACACAGCATTAAGTTTATGTCTCACTGTGGGCCAGGGATTGTATGCAACTCCAGGGGGGAGGGTTCTCACAAGTCCTCCAGGAACCAGAACCAGTGGGAGGTGATTCAGGTGAACCACTTAGGTTGTGAACACTTCCAGAGAGGTACCACCTCCTGGGGAGGCTTGCACAGACTAGTTCAAACTGGATTTTCCAGGGACCAAAAGATGAAGAAAGGGCTTTCGATATAACACGGCTGGGTTTAAACTGACTCAGGACCTCCTTTCTGATCCAGGTAATGGGCATGACCTTCTGTCCAAGAGCCCCAATACTTGCAGAAGGGTTGGAAAGACTTCAGCCTGCTAGGGCCCATCGGACTGCTGGGTGACTTTGGGAAACCCCAAGCACGTGTATAGGAACCTTTATTGCATGTTGTATGTTTTCTCTGTAATGCTTTTCCCAGAAACATCAATGAGCTTGCTGAGAAAGAGCTGTGTGGTAAGTGCTGGCATACACAGTTCATAGCCCTTGGACAGAAAGCCAAGGGCCGATGCTGGAGATATCACAGTCTAATGCAGGGAGCTGTGGCAGCCTTAAAACCCCCCGGCCTGAATGGGGAGGGACAAAGTTCCCTGCCCAGAGACAGGTGATAGCTGAAGACCTGAGATGTGACTGGGTGCTGCTGGAGGGGAATACAGAGTGGGGTGCGGTCACCCTGAAACAGCGACAGTGCCCTATGAAGCAACATGAGTAGGATGCACTTGTTTGAAAGTGCAACGACGCATTAGACACTTCAGTTATATTTCCAGCCCCTAAGTGAGGGGGAGGAGAGTGTTGTGGTTAAAGCACTAGACTGGAATTAATTCCTGCCTTGGCCACAGGCTCCCTGTGTAACCTTGGGCATGTCACTTAGGACTAGATTTTTAAAGGGGTTTAGAGTAGGAGCCGTGTTAGTCTGTATCCGTAAAAAAGGAGTACTTGTGGCACCTTAGAGACTAACAAATTGATTAGAGCATAAGCTTTCGTGAGCTACAGCTCACTTCATCAGATACATGTAGTGGAAAATACAGTGGGGAGATTTCATATACACAGAGAACATGAAACAATGGGTGTTACCATTCAGACTGTAACAAGAGTGATCAAGAAAGGTGAGCTATTACCAGCAGAAGAGCCGGGGGAGGGGAGGGGGAGGAATAAAGACTGGGAGTGGATGTGTCATTACACAAAGTAATATTATTTCCCCTTGTTTATTTCCCCTCCTACTGTTCTTGTAAAGTGCTGGAAATGGCCCACCTTGATTATCACTACAAAAGGTTCCCCCCCCCCGTCCCTCCCTCCCTCCCTCCTGTTGGTAATAGCTCACCTTTCTTGATCACTCTTGTTACAGTCTGTATGGTAACACCCATTGTTTCATGTTCTCTGTGTATATAAAATCTCCCCACTGTATTTTCCACTGAATGCATCCGATGAAGTGAGCTGTAGCTCACGAAAGCTTATGCTCTAATAAATTTGTTAGTCTCTAAGGTGCCACAAGTACTCCTTTTCTTTTTAAATGGGTTTAGGCTCCTACTGATGTAGAGAGGAACCTAGTGGGATTATCAAAAGCACCCAGTTGCCTAAATGCCATTAAAATCAATGGGAGTTAGAAGTCTTGGTGCTTCTGAAACTCTCACGAGGCACCTAGCTACCTATAAATGCCACAATACCTTTACAAATCTGGCCCTCGGTCCTGCTGTGCTGCAGTTTGTCATCTGTAAAATGGAGACAACACTTCCCTTCTCCCACCGTTCTTCTGTCTTGTCTCTCACTATATGAATGTACAGCACCTAGCACAATGAGGCCCTGATCTCAGCGGGGGACCTGTTGACACAACTGCAACACACACAATAATCATTAACACCCAAAGTTCATGGGGTTTAGAATCAGAGACATAATAGGTTTGAGATGCAAACTCAGCTCCAAATGGATCCATAACTAGGACTTTAAAGCAGGGGTTTGCATCGGGCACACTGTTATTGCAAATGCATTGATTTATAATTTTAACTGGTCTTCTAAGGATTTGATTCCAAATCCTCGAAGACCACTTTAAATTTATAGTATCACACTCTCGACAAGTTACATACAATCCTGGCCCACAATAATCCATAAACCATTCATTTAATACAATTGGCCCAAAAGATACTTACACTTAATTCAAAAAGGTCTCCCAAGGATATATAAACATGCACTTACATATAGCATTTCAGTTCATCTGGCAATGGATGCCCAGGGAGGTGATGGTGCAATTTGATGATGACAAAGTTGTTATTTTTTTCTCCAACTATTAGCCTGGTGGGCTGCCATGGGAATTTGCTTGAATAAAGATTGAGCACTTGTCCCTGTTCCTGTTTAACTCAGTGCAGAACTCCATTGACTTGAATGGGAATAAACCAGCCCTTGGGTGAGAACTGCAGGATGTGACCTATTGGCTATCTAAGCTCTCAAGCTCTCTCTCTCACTCTCTGTGGCTTATTCCCTTCAATGTTAGGCATTTATGGGGCACTTAAGCCCTGAGGTTGAAATTCATTCCATGCAGAGGCTCAGAACAAGGCCTGTACACCCGTCCAGGCCTTGCCTACTCTAGAAAGTTGTACTCCTTTGACAATACTGGTCTAGTTAAGCAGAATAATGCCCCCCCCCCCCCGCCATGTGGATGCAGTTTTATTGGCATAAAGATGCTTTATACTGGTACAGCTATTCCCTTAAGGGATGGGCAATAACTTTACTGGTATAAGGCTCCTCTAGACCAGTACAACTAAGCCACAGTAAGGCTTGTACCAGTACAACTAGCGCTAAAAAAAAAATCGCACCTTCCCCCCCACCCCACCTGACCATTATATTGCACAATTTTCGAGTGTAAACCAGGCCCAAGTCCTATGTACAGCCCTGATTCTGTAAGCTGCTTCATGTGGATACAGGGGTTCACCCGCCTGCAGCAGGACTGGGGCCTAAGGGCTCAAAATAGGGCCTACGTGGTGCAGATGCCTCATGCTGGACCTCTGGCACAGGGGCTGACTATCAGTTCCCACGGGCCTGTGTTGAAACCCAAGGAGCTGAAGTACTCATGGCACAATGACCTGAAATTCACTAACGGTTATGAATTATTTTCTACCCATTAACAAAAAGCACCTCAGCAATCAGACCCACTGATACATTTCCAGAGAGGGATGTTAACCTTTAAAAGAACAAAACAGAACAACTGAAAACCATCTGCTTGTTCCCTTCCTCGGGATGAATCTGGTTAAATGATGTGAAACTATGACAAAGGCTCTTGTTCGAAGAGATGGGAAATATTGCTCAGGTTCAGCACCTTGTAAGTGTGCCGTCAACAGTGGCATTTGAGGTGTGAATTTGGCAGACACACTGGAACTCTGCTGTGGGTGTTCGTACAAAATGGAAAGATGTCTATCTCCTGCGGCCAGGTGGAGCTGCTAGCAGCAAAGAGAAGAGCGGTGATTTATTGCGCTTTTGCCATTCTGATCCCTGTGGCCAAAAGCAGCACAAATGCAGGTGGGTTCTTTATTTGTAGTATTAAAAGCACTTCAGAATAGCTATTGAAAAATCCCTGCTGGAGAGAGCTCCTAGGAGCCTTTGGATCAGAACCAACAGAGGACACTTAGACTTTTGGAGGGAGATTTTTAAAGGGCCTGTTGGGTATTTCGTGCCCAAATCCCATTGGAAATCAATGGGAGTTGAGTGTCTAACTCCCCTTTGTGCCTCTGAGTTTAAGGCCAGAAGGGTCCAGCGATCACCTAGTCTGACCTCCTGCATATCACAGGCCACTAAACACAACCCAGCCCCTTTGCACCAAGCCCAACATCCAGAATTAGACCAAAGTATTACAGCCATCAGAAGACTAGACTATTATCTGCCACAGGCAGGGAACAGGAGGGACCGAGGTGCACCAGTGCCTGAGATCACTGCAATGGCAGGGAATTGATTGGATGAGATATACCCAGATGATGCTAGTAAGTGACCCAGGCCCCCTGCCGCAGCAAAAGGCAACCCCCCCAATGTCCCTGCCTTTTTGACCAAGGGAATCATTCTTTTCCGACTCCCAAGGGGTGAGTAAGGAGACCCTGAGCATGTGAGAAAGAACTGCCAACTAAGCTCCTGAGAGAGAGAGCACCACTCCCTCTTCTGTTTCTCTGGCCTGGTCTACACTACAGGGTTAAGTCAAGTTTATCCACGTTAGATCGATTTAAAAATGACTGCGTCCACACAAGTAACCCCGTTCCGTCGACCTGAAGGGCTCTTAAAATCAACTTCTGTACTCCTCCCCGACGAGGGGAGTAGCACTAAAATCGACCTTGCTGGGTCAAATTTGTGGTAGTGCGGACACAAATCGATGGTATTGGCCTCCGGGAGCTATCCCAGAGTGCTCCATTGTGACTGCTCTGGACAGCACTTTGAACTCCGATGCACTAGCCAGGTACACAGGAAAAGCCCTGGGAACTTTTGAATTTAATTTCCTGTTTGGTCAGCGTGGCGAACTCAGCAGCACTCAGCAGCACAGGTGACCATGCAGTCCCCCCAGAATCTGCCAGCAGCACCCAGGAGACGTACAGTGACGGTGAGCGGGCTCCATGCTTGCCGTGGTATAGCGTCTGCATGGGTAACCCAGGAAAAAAGGCGCAAAACGATTGTCTGCCGTTGCTTTCACAGAGGAAGGGAAAAAGGGGGGGGGCGCCTGATGAGATGTACCCCAAACCACCCGTGACAATGTTTTTGCCCCATCAGGCAGTGGGAGCTTAACTCAAAATTCCAACGGGCTGTGGAGACTGTGGGAACTGTGGGATAGCTACCCACAGTGCACCGCTCTGTAAATCGATGCTTACCATGGTATTTAGGACGCATTCCGCCGACTTAATGCACTTAGTGTGGACATACGCAACCGACTGTATAAAATCAGTTTCTAAAAATCGACTTGTATAAAATTGACCTAATTTCGTAGTGTAGCCATACCTTTACTAAGTTGTCTATAAACTGACTCAGAACACAGAGCCCACATGTTTCTCCTTCTGTGCTCACACACCCCTTTCTTGTTGTGGAGCTGGGGAAGTACTGAGCATCTGTAATTTTTTAAAAAAAGATAAAAGCCCTGAAATTGGTGTAACCCACAAAGAATTACGTGGACTTTGTAAACAATTCAGAAAGAAAAAGTAGGTCACATGCTGAGCTACTGAACTTGGCGGTGTCTTTTTAAGTGCTATTGTGACACAGTCTGTGTGTAATTGAAAGGAGAAGTGTGAATTGCAGATTTCACTCCTGTGCCCAATACAGTCACTGGCAAAACCCTCATTGATTCTAATGGAGCAAGATTGGTCCCTTTGGGTTTGATTTTTCACAGGGGCTGAGCGTCTCAATTCCAGTTGAAGTCAGTGGCAGTTGCAGATGCTCAGCACATCTGGAAAACAGGCCTTGTGAATTTCTGTGGGAAATTCCAACATTTCAAACAAAGTCATTCTAAACTGAACAAAAAGTTGACATTTCAGAATTTCCCATAGAACGAAAATTATTTTAAAAAAATCAATTCAGGGCCAACAGAATGTTTCATTTTGATAATATCAAAACATGATAATACAATACAAACTATTACATGTAACACAATATATATAAAAATATATTTACAGGAATATTTGACTAAAATATAAATATAGAAAGTAAACAAAACAATAAAGTTGAAACAAAGTTATAGAAACATTTCAACATTATCAAAATGAAACAAAAGTCACAATGATTCCTTTTGATTTTTTCCCATTGAATATGTCATCAAAATGGACACGTTCCTGCAAAATGCTTCAATTTTGATGAAACTGTATTTTCCAACGGAAAACTGTTCCATCAAATTTCACTCGGCCATTTGTACTAAGAAGCATACAACACTACCTGTGTTTGTTTTTAAAGAGAGAGACAATGGCAGTCATTGCAAAGAAATAAGAGAAGTTTGGTGCCTATCCACATTCAGAGCTGGCAGAAACAATTACTCACAGTATCCTTTTAATACAATTCACAATTTCCCCACTATGTGCAGGTACTTTTCAGATGTCGGATGAATTTAAGAATGAGCTGATTTCGTGGAAGGGATGGAGACATTGAGAAGAGGCTCATTCATCCTCAGACATGGAAAATCTAGCTAAGCAACTAGAAGTGTTAGATTCTTTGCCCAAACCAATTGTTGTAGCTACTGTACCCTCACCCCCGCACTCCACATTAACAGATGCACTAACCAGTTATTATACCTCACTTGGTTGTAGTAATCCTTCTGTTGTTCAGTCCTGATGATTAATTGCCCTAATTAGTCATGCCCTAACCCATGCTCATCTAATCGCACATGCTGTATGAAAACACATCCATGCACCCACGTGTGTCTCCCAACACCTCCACTAGTTACAAAGGCCATGTTTTTTTCTGCATACTTTAGAACAGTGGCTCTCAACCTTCCCAGACTACTGTACCCCTTTCAGGAGTCTGATTTGTTTTGCGTACCCCAAGTTTCACCTCACTTAAAAACTACTTGCTTACAAAATCAGACAGAAAATAAAAAAGTGTCCCAGCACACTATTACTGAAAAATTGCTGACTTTCTCATTCATATCATATAACTATAAAATAAATCAGTTGGAATATAAATATTGTACTTACATTTCAGTGTATAGTACATAGAGCAGTATAAATAGGTCATTGTCTGTATGACATTTTAGTTTGTACTGACTTTGCTAGTGCTTTTTATGTAGCCTGTTGTAAAACCAGGCAAATATCTAGATGAGATGTACCCCCGGAAGACCTCTGCGTACCCGTGGTTGAGAACCACTGCTTTAGAATAAAAGCAAAAGTATTTGAGAATAGGAGATGGGGAGCCTGGCTGGCACCACAACAAGACAGGGTCATGTTCTTCTTCCAAACTTCTAACAATAGGAGGCAAGAAAAGAAGGGCTGCTTGCTTTCTGCCCCACGTCCCTGCCTCCTGTCATTAATAGTCATCTGGGGCATATCCATACGCTCTAGGAATTATTTTGGGGAAGTCCTCTGGTCTGTATTATACAAGAGGTCAGACTAGATGATCACAATGGTCCCTTCTGGTCTTGGAATCTATGAATCCACATTATTCAGTCCCATCAGCTGCCTGGTTCACATGTTGTGGTGTTAAATAGCTGTCACCTCCTTTCCAGAGATGGCTGTAGGTGAAGCGATTGCTGTGTGTTTACCCTGGGGAAGAGGGTACGGCATGCTAGGACCAGATTTTCAGAAGGCCTGACCACCACAATTTCCATTGTATTCTGGGGGCCCCGTGCTGCTCAGCAATCTGACAATCAAGCTCCATATAAATAGATATTAGTATTGGCCCCTGTCCATGCACAGATTCATTCCGGGCTTGTCCTCACTGCAAAGTTAACTTGAGTCATAACTTGAGCGTTGTCCCTAACTCCACTCCTGTTCACACACAAAAACCTCTGTGCAGTGGTGCTGGCCCCTCAGGGGGTGTAGGCTAAAGCTCCAATTAGCACAGCTCATCAGCTGCCAACATGACCACCCTATAGAGTGGATGCAAACTAGCCATCTCACTATTCCCCCCATGTGCCCAGAAAGAAGAGACACCCGACTCAACATGCCTCCTCCCCTTTCTCTCTGTGTGAGCCCTGACTCTGCAGAATGCTCTCCATGGGGTCCTGGAAAAGGAGAGAGGGGATGGTGCCTCTTTGCACCTCTCCCCAGGGGAGAGGGGAGTTTTTCACTTGGAGCTAGGAGGCACAATCTGTCCTCTAGTAAGGACTTCAGCATTGGGCCCAGTTCTCAACCCCTAAAGTCAACAGTGAGGTAAGGTGCTGCAGTACAATTAGAAGGGATGTACATTTTCTAAGGTCATTTTCTCAGGGGCTGGTCCATGACTACCAAGCTCACCCCTTCAGAAACTAAGCTACCTCAAATCTCATCCCTTCCTGCTGCGGAGCAGGGTGCCTCTTTCGAGCTCACCTTCACGAATACCAGCTCACTGCACATTGCAACAAAATCTGATCCCAGCCTTCCCTCTGGGGAAAGGAACGGAGAGGATATCATGCCTGACATATTCCAGGCACGTCACTGAACGCACTGCTGGAAAGCACTCAGAGACCACTAAGATGGGGGCTGTGTGAGGTAAATGACTGCCCCTTTTGGAATGGCTCCATGAAAAGCACACAACATACACTGAGAAGCTGAGTGTTTTATTTCCCTTTTCAATCTTTTCCCCCTTTCACATGTTTCCACCTCATTTTTCTTTGCTGAAGCACCTTAAATTTGGAGTGCAGTCAGGAAGGAGACATGGCACTCTCCATCTGGAGTACTATACCTTGCCACTGCAAGTATGGACTCCAGGCTGCAGCTTGACTTCCCTCAGCCTCCCACCCCTGGAAAACCCACCCAAGAATGGAGTCAAGTCCTGCTACAACTTGAAGCACCGAGGAACCTGAACATTCACTGTGATGTTTGAATCCCAGCCAAAACTGAAGGCAAGATCACGTGATGGTCCTAAAGCCTGAAAACATATGGCATTAATTCTGCTTTCCCACAGTCCCTAAAACTGCAATTAAATCAACCCCCACTGACTGGAACCCCATAACTCAGCCATATGATTGATTGGAATAAAGAAGGTTTGGGGGAAAGTTGGCTAGGTGGAAGAAATGCGCTATACACACAGCCCATACACAGCCAAGTTTATTTTATTAACATGCCACTGGCGGAAGGACAGGATCAAAGAGGATGTTCTTTAGAGAAAGCTTATCTTTGGCACCCATTTGGCTTCTAACAATAAACTCTGCCACAATCTGTGTGGGCTGCAAGGATGTAACTACAAGCACAAAGTGAAAGCTAATCTGCCTGTGTGCTACAGTAGTCCAGTGGGGAAACAAAATGCCTTTGCTTTTCCTTTGGTTACAGATAAATGTGGCCAACGAGGGGTCAAAGATCAAAAGTCATGGAATTGTCGGCATGGATTACAAATTTCCCACTTGTCAAGAAGACCGCTGGACCACACCGGCTCTCTTGGAGACAGTAGATTTCATTTCTGGACTGTAAACAGAGATGGGCTCCAGCCGTAAGATTTGGATCTGGATTTCAAACATAGCCCAGTAGTTTGAGAGGGAGAGGTGGGGTAGTGTTGCTCATTCTGTGTAATTCATTAGGTAGATTGCTATGTGTCTGTCCATGTCATTGCTATAGCACCTTCCACCACAGTATCTAATTGCTAAAATCCAGTCCCTAACGGTAAATGGGACCAAGTGAATTTCTAGTGGACGTCTAATAATCCTCATCCTCAGCACTTCTGCGTTTGGCATACTTTAACCCAATCCATTCTCACAGCCAGGCTGGGGCGATGAGTCCCGTGAGCATTGTCCCCACTTTACAAAAGGAGAAATTGGGATTCTCAGTTTGTTTGCACCTTATGCAGTCGCTTACACCTGTGCAGAGTGGCTGTAAAGTGCGACCTACCACTCTGAGCTGGTACGACTATCTATAGACACGCCTTGCACAGATGTAAAATGAAAAGCAGCAGAGACTCAGGAGAACCCATCAAAAGGAATTCCCATTGATTTCAGGGATCAAGCCCTCACTAGCTTGCCTATGCCTACCCACACAACACATCAGTCGAAAGCTGGATGCATATGTTTCTCTGTTTTCTGCTGAAGGACCTGACCTTGGGTGTAGGGGAGTTGGATGGAGAAGATTTGATAGGAAAGAAAAATTCAGCATTCTGTTCCCTCCATGCTGATCTTTTTGACTCCTGCTCCTCCCAAAATCAAACTCATTTTCAAAGAAGTTTTATATAAAGGGTTTCAAATGTAAGCAAACCAACCAAACAAACATTTGCATAACCTGTCCTCTGGGTAGCCAGAGGGCTTCAGTCAGTGCTGGTTGGAGAAACTTTGATGGACCCATATTTCATTAGCGTATGCAGTTCCATTGAAATGGAAATGCTTTACAAAATCAGATCCGTTTGCCAGAGTTTTGTTTTGGAACAAAGCAAGGAAAAAAAATGTTCCAACAATATCAAAATGTCCCATTTTGACATTTCTGGAATGAAACATTTTGATGTTTCATTTTGAAAAGTTTCGAATGTATTATATTATACAGTATTTTGTGAAATGAAAAGTCAAAATCGATTTTGCTGAAACATTGAAAATTCAATCTACCTGAATCTAAAATTGTTTTCAGATTTTTCTTTCAAGGAGGATTCCAAAGCTTTTCAGGTTTTGTTCCAATTTGGGACAAAACCAAACTTTGAAATCTCAAAATCATTTGCGAAATGGAATTTTCATTTTCCACACAGCTCTAGTTTCAGTTTCCACATTGGTCAACACTGAACTTTCCAAGCACATTAATTTTACACCAACTTTTTTCAAAAATCTCTGATTTTTTTTTAAAAAGTGGGCCTGCGTTGGAGCCACGAGGCCGGCTGAGGAGGTAATCCTTATCTGCGCCACTGGGCATTTGCCATTTCACCTGCAGTCACTGTTTTATACGTGCAAAAGCACATTTAGCTCCTGAAGTTTCAGTGTATGCTATTGAAAATGCAGCCCAACAGATTATGGGCCTTATTTAGGGTGACCATATTTCCTTATGCTGAATACGGGACACCTGGTAAAATTACTCATATTCAAGCGAGTTCAACGGCAATCAAGCAGAACTATGCAGTACAAACGCTCAGATTAACATCAAGTTGACTGAGCTCTTATTAAAAAGAAATACTGCCTAGTTGGAGTCTTTTTATTTACCTTCTTATCTTTAAAGCTTTAGGGTTCTCGAGGGGAGAGATGACACACATACACCTCTCTCACACAGTGGGGTGACCGACTGACCTGACCCTTCCTGCCCGGCGCTCTCTGCCCTCCATGCCTGGCTCGGCCCCAGGGATGGAACTGCCTCTCCTGGTACCTGGCCTCTGCAGGGTCACATGCCCCCCCACCCCAGATTTCTGCCAGGGTTCACAACAGAATGTGGCCAGCAGCAGCTTTTCGGCCCTGTGCAGGAGGGAAGGGACGGGAGCTGCTTCCAGATGCAGGGGAGGAGAGGGCGGGGAAGGGATGACCTGGCCTATGTCTTTGCAGAGCTCATCTCTTCCCCCCTCCATCCTCCCCTCCTGCCCACACAGTGTCAAAAGGCAGCTAACACCTCCAGGCTGCCGCTGGCCACGGAGATAACTCAGCCACCTCCTATCCCGCGGCTACAGCGTGGGCAGGAAGGAGTTGATCCCTCAGGATGCATTGAGCATCAGGACCCAGGGAACCTGACTGCAGGGGCTTCAGCAAACCTGTCCAGAGAGATGGCTCAACAAGGGAGGGTGCCCAGGGGACGAGCAGCCCCGCACTTCCTGGAGGCAGGACCCAGGGCAATGGATGGGGGCGGAGGGGTGTGAAGAGGATGCTAAGCCCCAGCCCAGAGGGCTGCTGTGGAGCCTGCAGGGTTGGGGCACAAACAGGCTGGAAATTGCTTCCCCCTCCCACTCCAGAGCTTAGCTGAGGGGCGGAGAGGCTTCCCCGTGACAGTGCTGTGCGGGGCTTTGGCACATGCAGGGTTGGCTCCTCCTGGCCAGTGCTCCGGGCTGGAGGGTCGTGGGCCTTCCTGGAGCACCGCCAGCCAGAGGCAGTGGGGGAAGGAAGGAGCCTGGTGGCCAGGCTGTTGGTGAGCTGAGCGCTCCGACCAGGGGCTGGTTCTCCGTACAGCGCTGGGAGAGGGATGCGCTCCACCGCGGGGGATATGGAGGAGAAGCAGGGCTGGCTGGGGGGGAGGTGAAGGGGCAAAGTAGGGAGAGGAAAGTGAGAGGGGGAGCGAGTAAAGGGCCTATGGGTGAGCAGTGGAGGCGACACGTAACTGGCCACTGCCTGGCACCTGCCCACACTCACTGGCCACCGCAGCTCACAGCCAGTGCCGGCCGGAAATGAGACAGTGAGCAAGGCCCTGCTGGCAGAGAGCCAGCACACAGCGGGGGCTGCACTGACGGACCAGCAGGGGGAGCAGCCGGCCCTGAGTGCCGCAGCTTTGCCCCGCCACCAGCCTTGCACACCCACCCCCACCATCGTCCACTGGACCCTACCACTCACCGCTGGTGGGCGGGCGGCTGGCGAGCAGGGATCCGGCCAGCAGGAGGCCATCAGTATTGATGGGGGGGGGGCAGGGGGAACAGAAAATACAGAAATAGTCAGGACACCTGCAGGAGGGATTAAACAAGGGACTGTCCCTTTAAAAAATGGTTTCAACCCAACTTTCTTTAGAGTATGTGCAATTTTTGAATTTCCAAAGACTGAGTTTTTGCCAAGAACTAACTCATGCACATGGGTGATCAGAACGTTTAGAGATGGTGAAATTAATCTCCAGAGTCCTAGCACACATCTTTGTGTTAACCCTCTGCATGGATCTTGGGGTGGCCTCCTCATAAGGTGAATTTCACCCCAAAGGACATCATTTCTAAACACCAGGTTTGCTAAAAATCTCCAAATGAAATCAACTAGATTGTTTGTAGCTGGGTCCTGCAGGGACCTGTTCTTGGCCCAGTGCTATTCAATAGATCTTTAACAATCATTTGGATGGAAATACAAAACCATTCCTGGCAAAGTCTGCAGATACCACAAAGACGGTGAATTGGTGAATAAGAAAAGAGGCAGATTAATTATACAGAATGATTTGGATCACTTATTATGCTGGGTTCATTTGAATGTGCATTTTAATAAAGCCAAAGGCTAAGTCACACATCTCGGAGCAAAGACTGTTGGTCACACTCACAAAATAGGGGACTGTGTCCTAGAAAGCAGATTCTGAAAAGGACTTCAGGGTCATGGTGTTTCATCAACTGCACTTGCAGTGTGATGCTGTGGCTAAGAGAGCTAACATGATCATAGAATATCAGGGTTGGAAAGGACCTCAGGAGGTCATTGAGTCCAACCCCCTGCTCAAAGCAGGACCAATTCCCAATTTTTGCACCAGATCCCTAAATGGGCCCCTCAAGGATTGAATTCACAACCCTGGGTTTAGCAGGCCAATGCACAGCCCACTGAGCCATCCCGCCCCCCATGATCCTTCAGTGTATAAGGGGAATATCAAGTAGGAGTAGGGAAGTGGTATTGCCCCTGTATGAGGCATTAGTGAGGCCATTACTGGTATACTGTGTCCAGTTCTGGTGTCCACACTTTTAAAGGTTTCTTAAAATAGGACAGGATTTAGAAAAGAGCCCAGAAAAGAAATTTGTGCTCTAAAAATCTGCATTGCAGGGAGAGATTAAAGAAGCTCAATCTGTTTAGTTTATCTAAGAGACAGTAAAGAGATGACTTGGTGAGGGTCTATATATACCTATTCCGGGGAAAAAATTCTGATAGTGGAGGACGTTAATTTCGCACACAAACACATAGTAAGATTCAATGGCTAGAAGCTACATTTTAAAAAAAAATGAAAACTTAATGGAGAACGTAATTAACTGTTGGCACAGTTTACCTAGGGTTGCTGCATTCCTTGATGTCTTTAAACCAAGGTGGGATATCTTTCTAAATGATGTGCTCTAGTTCAACCAGAAGTTATGGGGCTTCATTCAGGACTTCCTGGGTGAAATTCTGTGGCCTGTGTTATGCAGGAAGCCAGACTAGATGATCAAAATGGTTCCTTCTGGCCTTAAAAATTCATGGACCTATGACTAATGCCAACTTTGGATGACTTATGCATGTTTTTCAGACAGACAAGCGACAAAATCTTAATATATTAGTTCTCATTCTGAGCCTAAAGAAATAAATCAAACCTCTGAATTGTCAGGAACAATCCAATATTAAAAAAATACATCCCCCAGCATATTTTATGAAACATGATTACTATGTTACTTATTTATCGAGCACTGTACATCTCGACAGTGTTTTACAGGCACATAAAAGACCCCCCCGAAGAGTTCAGTTAAATTCAGGCAGACAAATCTGACACTCTTTGTAGCAGCACTATGGGTTAATGATCGTATTTCCCTTTTTGTTTTCTTGCTTCCTTTTAGATTTTATTGCAGTAAAGTCAGACACATTTTAAACTCTGGACTTCTAGTTAATCTATCTAAGAGACTTATATGGCCCCTGTTACCAGAGCTTCACATTCTTTCATGTATTTATCCTCATCCCACCCATCTTAGGTTTGGAACTGGCACTAAAACTGCTTAGAAATTTTCCGCTGATACGTCTTCCTGATGGAAAATGACTTTTCGATTAAACAGATTTCTCAAACAAATTTCCATTTTGGTAGAAAAGTTTTGGGGTTCCTGTAAAAAACACCCTCCCCCTGCCCTTTTTTGGTTTTGTTTACACAGAAACTTTTGGTTACAGACATTGGACAGGGGGTGGGGGAGGGGGAGTTCTGGTTTTCTTTTTGGTTGACTTTTTTTTTGGTAGAAAAAAATAAATGTTTTCCTGACCAGCTTCAACTGGCACCCATCGTTGTAGTATGTGAGTGCCTCCCAGGTAAACAGATTGGCACGAGAAAGTCCTTAGGTGATTTTTCTATAGGCCCCAACTCAACAGAGCACTTAAGCATCTGCTTTACTTTAAACAGAGGGTAACTTCCTCCCGTGTCCTCTCCTGCCCAGCACAGGGGAAATGGCAGAGGAGGAAAGGTGCATCAGAGAGCTCTGCTCCACCATGCCAATCTTTCACTGGGGGACCTTACCCAAGTGGCATATGTTAGAGCAGCTCCTAGGTTGCTCTAACAGAAGCTGGGCCAGGCAGCACAAAATCAAGGTGCTGTAACTGGCCGCCTGTGCTGAGTCAAGCACCTAGCCCAAGTTTTTTTTTAGTTGTACTTTTGGATGCAAATGAATAAAAAGATCCTGGTGATATAATAACAGGTCCAGGATCCTTCTGGTACCAAATCTCCACCTATTTAATGTCTCATCTTTCAACACATTGTTTGTCTCATAGGAATTGGCCCAGTGCTGTCACAGAGTTCATCCAAGCCTACAGAAGAACTAAAATGCATATGGCATGGTGGGGAGAGAGGACAAAGAGCAGAGAATTATTATGATACGAGATATTACCGTCCCAAGTACAGTGGGGAGGGGAGGCACCATAAAATGACAGATTTAGATAGTGATTGTTCCTCATTCAAATAAAGAACATTTCTCATAATCACCATCAAAACCCATAAACCTGATGTATTTAACTAGAGGCAGCTTCTTTCTCTGCCCTGGAAAACCCCATCTCTGGCTGGTGTGGTCAATAGAAGAGGACATTTTACATCCTCCCCAACAGTGATGAGCTGCCAAAATGTTAACAACTGGTTCCCTCCTCACCCCACGAGGGGGTCGCCGACTTCCCGCAAATCAGCTGTTTGGCGGGAAGCCGGGGAGGCTGAGAAGCAAGTGGCGGCTTCGCGCTCAGGCCCAGGGAAGCGGAGGTGAGCTGGGGCAGGGAGCGCTTCCCCTGCGCCCCACCCCAGGTTACCTGCTGCGGTGCGGGCAGCCCTCCTCGAGCCCCCCCCGCCCCAGCTCCCCTCCGCTCCTCCTCCTTGGGCCTGAGCGCGAAGCCGCCACTTGCTTCTCAGCCCCCATCCGCCCCCCCCCCCCCCCCCGGCTTCCTGCACAAACAGCTGATTCACGGGAAGTCGGGGGGGCAGAGAAGCAGAGCAGGGCGGTGCGTAACTCAGGGGCGGAGGCGGAGCGGAGGTGAGCTGGGGACGGGGATGGGGAGGGGAACTGCCGGTGGGTGCGCTGCACCCACCAAATTTTCCCCTTGGGTGCTTCAGCCCCAGAGCACCCACGGAGTCAGCACCTAAGGCACCACTTTTGGCTGGTTGTTAAATTTAGAAGCCCTTTTAGAACCGGTTGTCCCGCTCCCTCGCGGGACAACCGGTTCTAAAAAGGCTTCTAAATTTAACAACCGGTTCCAACGAACAGGTGCAAACCAGCTCCAGCTCACCACTGCTCCCCATTCCATGATTACTAGGCTTCACAACAAGAAGAGATTTCATTCATACACCAACCCCTAAAGAGTGTTTCTTCTTCTAATGGCAATTCATATCTTATATTAATTAATGTATTGTTAATTATTTCAGAGTCCCAAAGTGTTCTAGACCCCTCTCTCCAGTCCCCATGGTATACATTGGAAATTTGGCCTCTGACTCAAAGAGTTTACAATCAAAGTTCCAGTGGGACTCAACCATGTGGTAACAAAACAGTGGCGAGGGGAAGAGAGAAGTTGATCAATAAAGATGTAAAGCTCCATAGCAAAGGCTAGTGGATAGCATGGTAGAGCAAAGAGATTTTTAAAAATAGCATAAATAAGTGTCTTAGCTAATTCATTTCTCGTAGCACCATTATAGAAGGGGGGTTTTGAAGAGGGATTTATATAAGGATAGGGGAGGGGTAATTGCTTGGGAGAGCAGGTCTAAATGAAGTGTGGAAGATGTGAGGAAGGATGGCCTAGTGGTTAGGCACCAGGCAAGGACTTGGGAGCCTTGAATTCAATTCTATTCCACCACAGACTTCCTGTGTGACTTTGGTCAGCCTCTCTGTGTCTCAGCTGTTCCCCGCTGTAAAGTGCAGATAACAATACTTCCTAGGGGGTGCTGTGATGGTTAAAGGCATTAAATATTGGGGGGCACTCAGCTTCTTCAGTTCTAGGGACCAACTAAATACTAAAGATAGATAAAATATTCCCCGTGCGAGTCGCAGTGCGGTTCGTAAATCTTGCATTTTCATCATACTTGAAATATTGGCACCTCAAACCTTACCTTAGCCCTGGGGATATAATGCTACCAATAACATAACCTGGGTCCTCCCAGAGCAGGTAATGAGAATGCAAAAAACATATCTGGGATCCACCCTGCTGCCTGTAAGTCATCCAGTGCACTTTAATTTTGTTTGATTGC
The DNA here is from genome assembly GCF_965152235.1 of Eretmochelys imbricata. Classification (NCBI taxonomy): domain Eukaryota; kingdom Metazoa; phylum Chordata; order Testudines; family Cheloniidae; genus Eretmochelys; species Eretmochelys imbricata. The sequence goes on from NC_135573.1 coordinate 256,775,683, forward strand.
TTGGACTGACCATATGATTAATTATTATTATTATTGTGTGTGTTCCTGTAGCACCTAGGAGCCCTGGTCATGGACCAGAGCCCCATTGTGCTAGGCACTGTACACACACAGAACAAAAAAGACAAAGAGTTTACAAGCTAAGTAATCACATGGCCCTCCGTAGTGATTCCTGTTGGCTGTGGCAGCAACACCCACTCCTGGAGTTAGACTGGAACAGCTGAAGTTCATGCTACTGCTCAGCTCTGCAAACAAGTCAGTCAAGATTCCAGGGAATGAACGCTCCTGATGGAACCCTAATTTCCTCGTGCACTTCAGGATCTCATGACAGATTATGCAAGAGCTGCAAAACTCCTCGCCTCAGCAGTATCAGCACCAGGGGCAGCGTATTGTTTTGTGCAGCTTCTCTCTGCCTCATGTGCTGTGAATTGTCATGCTATCCATCATCCCTCTGTTCAGCTGGAGTTATGGGTGTTGCTGAGTTTCATTTTCAGTGCTCTTTAGACCCCAAGTTTCAGGTGTAATTTAATTAGCCTTTTTTTAATAGGTCAGACAAATTGAACGTGGTATCGCAGATCACCGAGATGTGGATTGCTGGATAAATGAACACATGCCACAAGCCCATGTTCAAATACTCTGTGTGAAATTAATAGGAAATGCCTGCATGACCAGACCATGTAACCAAGTCTTTGCTCAGGCTTTGAAACAAGCAACCCAATGTGTACTCTAAAGCCACAACCCTGCAAAGACTTACACCCGTGCTTAATTTTGCTCACACGAGTAGTCCACTGGGTGTGTAAAGTTAGACATGTGTCTAAAGCTTTACAGGATCAAAGACAAGGTTAGCATTTGCAATCTCTCTGCTCTGGTGATAACTGAAGCCAAGACTCTGGTGATAACTCAACACAGCAGGCAAGCATATGAGTTTAGCTTTACCATGCTTCCAGCAGGAGGATGCTGAGAAATTTGCTGTCAGGCCCGGCTGATGCTGTATTGATTTTATAGTACTGTGTTAAATATATACCTGTGTTCTTGCTAACATCATCTTTTAGGAAGCAAGCATCCTGACTGTCCCACAGAGGAGTTGTTACAGTGAGGATGAGTGCGTTAAAGAGAAAGGTTGATCTCGTCACTAATGATGAGGTGTTGCATAGCAATCAGCACCCAAGGCCAAAAGCCAGGAACCCCTGGGTTCTAATCTTATCTCTGTTGCTGATACCCTCTTGGGCAAATCAAGTAAGGCAAAGACTGTCTCTCTGCAGCAAAAAGAAAAGGAGGACTTGTGGCACCTTAGAGACTAACCAATTTATTTGAGCATAAGCTTTCGGGAGCTACAGCTCACTTCATCGGATGCAAGTTCGTGTAGTGCCTAGAGTATGGGGGCTCTGATCTGAGCCTTTGGGTGCTACTGTAACATAAATGGCAAAAAATCGCCCTGCCTCGTTCCCCTCCCCACCTGTAAACGGAAGACAACAACATTTACTAGTGTTACACTTGCTGCGAGTATTAAAGTGAAGTGATGATTCCAAAGTGTTAATACGCTGTATAGTGCGAATATAAATGCTAAGAATTGGGCCAAATCCTAGAGCTCCTCAAGACGTAGTCCTGGGTTATTAAAAACCAAATGGGGGTTGCATTTTCGGGGGACTTTAGCACAACTACTGCAGGTGTTACATACGGCACATTCAGCAACCCCGGTGCAATATTGCCCCCAGCAATGCCCTGCCCTGAAATACAGGGTTTTTTAAATAACTGAGATGATATCAGTGTATTTTAGTAGCAATATTGACATTATTTTCCCATGAGTCATAAAGCGGGACTGGCAGTTGGCACTCCAAAACCATCTGCTAATCTTGTACACCATTGAAAAGACATGACCGGACATATTTTAAGGAAGGCACCACCCATACATTATGTGGCAAATGAGACCCAAATTATGTGGCTGGATCTTCGGAATTACGAAGTACTGTCCTTCTTCCTCCTCTGTGTACAAGCCCTCTACCCCTCACCTCTTCCCAACCAGCGCAATCAGTCCAAGATCCCTTGGTATTTACATTGATGTTAAATTCCATTTGTTTTCCCTGCCCCCAAGTTTTCAGTTTTCAACCTGCTGCATGTATTTATATTGAGACATCTGAATTACAAGGCACACGCTGTCAGAGTGAGTGCGGAGGGGTAGAAAGCAGCCGGGAGGGGCAGCTGGCTGCACCACTCTTCACCGTGCCAGATTCACCTGGCTGTAACAGTGGTGAAATGCTGTGTTGTGTTTTAGTATTATCATCACTGTGGAACACATATTTAGTGCCATAAATCTGCACATTGCTTTCCAAACACAGGGGATCAGGTGCTGTGCTGGGCCTCGGGCACACAGAACTTGCAGCCTGGGTGGAAGGTGACTACACTGACTTTTAGCTACCTTTCAGTCCCCCCAGGCCCAGGTTGCATCCGGGGCTTAAGCAGGCCACAATGTAACTTCAGCAGCCTGGGATCTGTACATGTTACAGCAACTTCCCAGTGCTGCAGGCTAAGGCCCCACCCCCTTCATACCCTAGTCCTGCCCTACCTCAGGGCTTGTGAGGGAGTCCTTGGCAGGCAGATCTAGCGCTCTCTCCACAGTGTCTGAGTCAGGGAATCCTTCCCTGATTGGATATGGGATTTCTAGGGCCCCTTTATGCAGCTTTGGTCCTTTTGCCTAGCACAAAGGGGCTAGGGTGGGGATGAGGGTCTCACTCAGGGTCTGATCCTGCAAACACTTAGGCAAATAGGTGACTTTACTCGTGGGAGAAGCCCCTTTAATATCAAAAGTAAGAGTAAAGTTATGTATATGTTTACAGGATCAGGTCCATAGCCATACAGAAATATCCTATAAAACTCTGCCTGTGAAATTCAACATTCATTCTGGAGCACAAAACAACTCCACCTTTCATTGTTTATTTTTAAGCAACTGAGAATGGTGGATAAAAGCATGGAGTATTTCACATCTTGTGCACACACAGAGTTTGATCCAGTGTAAATGAGAGGACAGCTTGCCTACGGTTCAACAAACACTCCCTGAGCCAAAACAAACTGTGGAAATGTCTTATAATAAAGACCGTGTCATGAGAATCCAGCATTTTCTGCAAGCGTTATGTTACATGTGGGAATTTAGGCTTCCCAGGTATGCCAGCTTTCAGGATTTTATTGTGAACCTCGCCATACTCAGTGTTTTTCCTAAAGCCCCAGGTCCTGGAATCGTGTGATTATATGAGTTTCTCAATTTTCACTTATTTTTAAGGATGTTTCTAACCATGATGGGCAATACAAACCCCACTGGGCTGGAAAGGGTTAACAACTGCGGTTAGCAGGATCAGCCTCACCTGCTACACCTGCAGTGGGTGTCAGGCCTATGGAAAGGCGGTGAAAAGGGAAGACTCAGCCAGTTGTGGCTGATTGGGAAGGAGAGCAGAGCAACTGCTCTTGGCTGAGGAGAAAAGCTTGGCTGAAGCCAGGGAGGACCGTGGCTGGTCAGAGCCTCCCTGGAGGGAAGCAGGCTTGCTGCTGGACTATTTGAGTTTATCAGGGACCGGCTGATGGTTGTTAACCCAGGCTATGGCGGGCAGGGCAGGGAAGGCAGTCCCACTTGAGGGGAAGGGTGGGGACTGAGAACTAAGCCCAGTTGGGATAAGGAAGCCATTATTTTGTGTTTGGTTTGAAATTGGGACTTTGGGACTGTGACCCTGGAAGGGGGTGAACATTTGTAGTGATCTGGTCAGAGAGCTGGGCTATGCCTCTAAACCACCAGAGTGGGCTGGAAATCCTGCTGGGGAAACTGAGGTAGAGCAGCTGCAGCATGGTGCCCTGCCACAAGGAGATGCACAGGGACTGGTGACCCAGCGACACTACCCTTCCCAGTTGTGGAGAAAAGCTTGACAACATGTACCTTAAAGAATCCTAATTTTTAAGCCAGTCTCACGATTTCTTTGGTGGGGGGGTCTGACTCATAATTTTTGAACCTGTTTTGCTGGCAATATGGTGAATGAGCAAAGCATTTGTAGAACTTTAAATCCAAGAGTAGGACCGTGTAGGAAGCTGGAAGTTAATGAGATTACTCATGTGCTTACATTTTTACACACGCTTTAAGTGCTTTGTTCAATGGGGACTCAAACCCCATCGTAACGCTACCAAAACAGTCCAGGTAGTGGTGTTCACTTGCCACCATCCTTAACTGTGTTTCTGAGAATGATTTATACCTAAGGATTCAAAAACTTGACAACAACGATTACAGAGTGAAACAGCCCATCACAGTCCCACAACAAAGGATTCCCATCAACAATGCGTCTTTACGCTCAGCATTTTCTTCAACATATTTTATGGTAACAGTTTTGATCTATGATGCTTGAAACAAATAAGCTTTGGAACAATTGTCCTTTTGTATGCTAGGCACTGACCAATCTGACGCTATTTTGATCCAGCAAAATTTGGAACATGGCTGGCTGCTAATGATCCACCAAAGTCGACCTGGTTTAGCATTACTGAGCCACAGCCTGCATCTACAAAACCCCATAGAATCCCAGCAGAGGGGCTTCGATGGGGTCCCAGGGAAGGTGGCACCAGGCACTAGGGTCAGTGCTGTCCACTTTCCATGACCCAAAGTGGGAATTATACCTGCACAGAGTCTGTTCAACTCATATAAGTGAAGCAGTCTAGGCCCTAAACAAAAAGCTTAAGGAAGGCAGGTCAGAAACTACGTCAGCATGCTCTTGCACAAAAAAAAAAAAAAAGCCAAGCTGGAATCACCACTCCACCACAGGGAGTTACATAGCACACAAAGAGTGCAATTAATAGAACTAGTCAAACTTTGAAATCACATTTTTTTCTGATGGAAACAAAGGGACAAATATTTTGCAGAAATGATCATGAAAAATGCATCCTGGGTTTTGATCTGCTGCAGAGCAGATTGAAAAATCTGCATTTTTTTTTTAAATGAAAAAAGGTGGTTTTCTGAAAACCTCTGTTAATGGAGCAGATGGTCAGGTCCCATGCAGCGAGTGGAAAATTCCTGAAGTTCCCACTTAGGGAACGCAATGGTGGAAAATCTGCAAGTGGGAACTTGTAAACCTTCTCTATTTCCTCTATGGGATTTTCCTATACCTGATGTGCCAGGGTCTCAAATTCTTTAGCAGTCACAGGAGGAACAAGAAGAAGAGAAAATATCAAAATGGGTTTCTACTCCTTCACTAGCTGGGTCAAAGTTGGGGTGGATTTGGAAGAGGTGAAGAAAATGAAAGATACAACAAGATGTTTTAATTGGAAATCCTAAACGAGTAGCTAGCCACAAAATTCCACTTGCATTTCCCTCTCCCACAGAAAATGATAGCGACGGATGATTGCCATATACAGAGAGACCATTTCAAATGGCTGTCAAATGACAAGACTATAAGGAGGGCTGTGTTCTAAATAATGCAAAATTATCTTCTCTCATGAGCCCTAATTGCAGTATTATGAGTGCTTGACGTTAATTCAATTGTTTTCCTGCCTCACTGTTCTCTTCTAAGATGAAAGCACCCGAAATAGTGAATAACACAATATGGTGGTTTGGTGAATTGTGACCACGTGGCCTAGTTAAAGAGCTTTACATGCTGTACCTGCAGGTCAGATGAAACGCTTCTTGCAGTTGATTTGAAGTACCTGCGCTCAAGTGACCTACATACTAGACAAATGTGACACTGCATTGCTGAATCCATACATGTCAGGTCATATTACCTATTATTGATGAATGTGGTTGTTAATCCTAACATATTGTATTGGCAGGTCTTTCACTGTCTCTACTGGTTTGGCTCGACTGCATTTCTTTAAAGGAGAGAGAGGTATCATTGAGAAATATTTCTTGTAAACTGATCTGAAAATGTACTATGGGCCAGTTCCTGAAGCCCTTTCTTAGAACTTAGCCAAATCCTGGTGCCCCCACGTAAAAGGCTTTACACAGGAGACCGTGGTAGCAGTTTGGGGGTTGTGGAACCCCCTTCCCAGTCCCGTGCACTGGAAGAGCACCTGCTGTTCCTAGAGGCTGCCATGGAAACCATGGACTTCATGGCCAAGTTGCTACCTGTCCTTTTGTCACTCCCCTTTCCAACAGCCGCCCTGCCTTGCTGTTGTGGAGCACAGTCCCGTGGTGTGCATGGGCTGTTAGGTCCCCTGGCACAGCTGTAATTTACTGGCTTCTTTGGATGGAATGCGGAATCTTCAGCTGTGTGTGTCATAGGCCATATACAGAGGTGCAAGAAAGTGGAGTTCCCACCCTGCTCTGAATAGAGTATTCACACACTGGATAGAGTCCAAACTCACCCTTTTCTATTAGGGCTTGGCTTCACTGGTAACTCAGGTAACAACAGAGTAACTCAGATGCCCCCAAAGAACATCAACCTTAGCCTGAGCTTTCTCCCCAATCCTGGGTGTTATGTGGGTTTCCTTCCAAGCCCTTCTTTGGCCCAGCCTCCAATTCCTTCTGCCTCTGAGACATTCCTACCCCTCTTAGCAACTGCTTGAAATTGACAAGATTCATCAGCCACCATGCAGGATTCCAGTATCTAGAACCAGATTCTAGCCCTTGCTGTGGTAACTTGATGCCACAATGGCCCTCAAGGAGCAGGGTAGGGCTGTATCTACTACCCCGAGCACTGGGAGATGAAAGGAGAATGAGGAAGTGACTGGAGTTCTCTGCTGCCTGGCAATTCTAGGCTGCGGGGAAGCTGCCATAAGTTAGAGCAGCCCTGGTGTTGCTCCAACTTGCACTAGAGCTGTTTTAGCCCCCAGCGCAGCCAGAGCCTGAGAAGTACAAAGGTGGCTTAAAATCAGCTTCACCCCCATCCCTGGGGGCTGCAGGCAGGAGACACAACCCAGAATTGGGTCCCTGACATCAGGATGGCTCAGCAGAAGACACCTGCCTCTCGACGTAGGGGTTAGACTCTGCCACCTTTTCGAAAGGGATGTTCCTTCAGCTCTCGAGCTCGGGACCTTTGCTTTTGGAGCTAGAGGATCCCAGGTCTAGCCCCACTGGCATCTCAAGCGCTCGGTCACATCTCAACTATTCTGTAGTGTCTAGGCTCTCCCTTGACCGCAACGCTGGTGGTATTTTGCAGGACTTGGCCCCACAAAATGGTGTTTTATAGTAGAACAGAGCCTTCTGTGCATGTTGACAGGAAAGAGGTAAAACCATTGCAGGTGGGAGAGTCTGGCTTAGCAGTTAAAACTCTGGCCAGGTTTCTGTTGCAGCTGGTTTCAAGGATTCCTCGGTTGCCATCTGTTCTCAGTCAAGGGTGAAGCTGTGTGGTTTCAAAACATATGCACTGACATTAAAAGGCAAAAAACACCCCATACCACTTCAGAAAAAGAGCAGCAGCCACCCTGCTTGAAATGAGGTAGCATTCAGGGTGATTTATGTTATTTGGTGTAGTCAGAGCCTCATTTGGTTTCGGGGATGGTGCTTAACGTACATTTGTTTCTAACAGTTGTCCTCTTTTGAGCAAAAATGTCAAGCAAAGCAAATCAGGTGAGTGATCCCATTTCCAACTGAAATCAGACAGTGGAAAGATTTTGCAGACTTTATGCCCTGGCTCGTGTGTGGATGGAATCAGAACTGCTCACAGGTGTGTGTCATAAGCCCTATAGTGCCACCAGCTAAGTGAAGTAAAGATTAAGCTCAAATCAAAGGGGACCTGTGCTTTTGGTGCAGGAACAGCTGGGTTTTATCCTTGCAGCTGCCATATAGTGGCCAGTGTGTGCAGCTGTGATGGCCTAGGAGAATCTGATCCACTTTATGTAAAGAGGAAGCAGGAGGGAGGCTCTCATTAAAATAGTAACATTTACACAACACACTCTTTCCTTGCTGAGGCTTCTGCCCAGGGACCAAAGCCCAGGAGATGCTGGATGCCTCCTGTGTGGGGCGGAGCATCTTCTCCCGGGAGTCCAGGACACCCAGCACCTTGCAGGGTCACGCCCCGGGTCAGGTGAGTTAGCCTTGGAAGTTTTTGTTAATGTGGCTATATATTAAGTTAGTATAGAAATGGCTATTGCCTTGCACCTTGCATAGCCATTTCAACTCATGCAGAGTGCTACCAGCTCAGAAAGGCAGTGATTTATTCTGCACAAAGTGGTGATAAACTCAAGTCATTCCCAGCAGCCTTAGCCCTCCCCCACAGTGTGATATTTCTGCATCAGAGCGCTGACTCAAAGCAATCCCTTTGCCTAGCGCTGCTGCTCTTCTGACTCAATCAGCCTGAGCAGCACAGATGGGGAAGGAACAAGGGACAGTAATTTGGGCTGCAGTGAAAGCTGAAGTGGGAAGCACACCTAACTCAACTCAGTCATTCACTCAGCATTTCTGACATACAAGCATTGTCTGGTGGATTGAGCCAAGGGCACTGGTCTTCTTAATGATACTCCATTACCAAGTGGAAGGAATAGAATAGCCATCTGCAAGTATACACTGGTATAAACACCAAGGAGGTGGAGGTGGGATTGAGTTAGGGGAGCTCCAGGGTAGTTTTACTAAGCACAATAGGATGAAATTAAAGGGGAAATGAAGTTAGAATATCAGGGCAATTTTCTTAATGGTGAAATCTATTAGATCAGTGTTTGTTGAAGTGTGGTGCTTGAAGGGCTAGGCAGGGTGTGTGTGCAGGTGAGTAAGGTAGAAACAGTTCTCCCAGTCATTCTCCAGAGTTAGTTTTCATAGAAGTAATAAGTCCCTCGCTGTTATGGTTGTGGAGAACGCCTTCTGCATGTGACCCCAGTGCAACTAATACAATGACATCTGCTTGAGTTTGCAGAGAGCCTGAAACAATAGCTCTGAGGTGTGAACTTTCACATTCATCTCAATATTAGTGCCCCAGCCCCAAGACCCTTCTGTGCTCCCTTCTGCCTTCTCCTGCATGCTCTTGCCAGGAAGACAGCTAGGATTCTGCCTGTTAGTACTCTGGGTGCTGATCTGAGCGGTACTTCCAACTTCTTCAGAGAGCTCCCCTCCCAGCCCCTGTCACAACAAAGAAGTGAGGAAGGGGCTGGAAATGACTAAAAATCATCTGAAAATCTCCTCACTTAAATGGTAAGGAGGGGCGGGGGAGGAGACAATTGGGGATTGGTCAACACACAGTACAAGAGCACATGCGGAACAATCCCACACCAGACACGAAGAGATCTGTGCCATCTCTTGCAACTACAGTCAGAGGAATCCTGGAACTGGCAAATACATCATTTTGTGCCAAACCACATTCCGACCAAACTACATTCTTCATTAGTCATCAGTTGCCAATTGTTAGTTGATAAACACAGAGCCAAACATTCCAGCCCCCAACACCCTTGACCTCTGCAGAAGTTCATAGCATACCAAACTGTTACAGTTCAAGATCTGACCCACATGGCTGGATCCCTTATCTTCATAATGGACCAATCCAAAATTCCAGACCCAAACACCCAAGGACTCTGGCTGGTTTATCTGGATCTGCACTTTGCCTGTCTCTGTCACGTAGCTCATTTCACGTAGCGGGTGCTGTGTGGGAGATGACGTACAATGCAGGCATCTGAAACTGCTGTAGCAAAGAGGACACATGTCTACCTGCAGGCTGTTTTAGCCTCTGCAAGGTCACACAGGTTGTGGACCAGGGTAGGAGAAACAGCCCAGCAGTTTGATCCTAGAGGACCAATCCAGATTTATTTAAGAAACAACGAGGGGCTGGTCACACCCACCATAAACCATAGTGACCAAGTATTGGCCAGTGTCTCCCATTGCCCCTGCAGGAGTTTGCTTCCGGTCTCTCCAAAACCCACCCACACATCTCACTGCTCCAGCGCTTCCTCTCTGATTGCAATTCCGAACGAGTCAATTACCCCTAGCTGGGTCCTCCCACGCCCATGGCTGGGCTCCTGGGCCATGCTCGCAGGGAGCCCTGGCATCTGTTGAACTTCTCTGCTTGGCCACTTTCTTCTGACAACATGGCACAGTCGCTCCACGTTGTCGTAGTGTCAGGGCAGAGAAACATCAGTGGCCGAGTTATTCCGACTGACTGGGCAGAGCGAGGTTGTCTTCTCCCTGTCTGACATCATCTCAGCTGGTGCAAGCTAACACTTCCCCATGGCGACAGTCACCAATGAAATCCCTTCCTCCCAGGAATGCCCAGGAGGGGATAGAGTAGGAGGCAGAAGCAAATTACATTCACTTTCTATCCTGGACAAGGGATAATTAATTACCATCAATGTTACAATTACAATTAGTGTTTCAGAAATGGATCTTAGGAAATTAATATGAAAGGGAGATAATGTTCTTTATTTGAAAGATCTCTGTGTAAAGAGGCACTAAGTATTTCTCTCTCTCTTTCTAGTCCACTGGTTCTCAACCTTCTTCCATACTGGTGTTCCCCCAGGATCTCCCTTCCATCTAACTGGGATCTATCTAGGACCCCTCTTCCCCTCAGTGGTATGAAAGGGGTTGGGGATCATGACTCCCAAACTGAGAATCCATGATCTAGTTTAGACACAGCCTTAATGGACGTAAATCATAAAAAGAAAAGGAGTACTTGTGGCACCTTAGAGACTAACCAATTTATTTGAGCATGAGCTTTCGTGAGCTACAGCTCACTTCATCGGATGCATACCGTGGAAACTGTAGCAGACTTTATATACACACAGAGATCATGAAACAATACCTCCTCCCACCCCACTGTCCTGCTGGTAATAGCTTATCTAAAGTGATCATCAAGTTGGGCCATTTCCAGCACAAATCCAGGTTTTCTCACCCTCCACCCCCCACCCCCACAAACTCACTCTCCTGCTGGTAATAGCCCATCCAAAGTGACAACTCTCCACACAATGTGCATGATAATCAAGGTGGGCCATTTCCTGCACAAATCCAGGTTCTCTCACCCCCTCACCCCCCTCCAAAAAACACACACACAAACTCACTATCCTGCTGGTAATAGCTCATCCAAAGTGACCACTCTCCCTACAATGTGCATGATAATCAAGGTGGGCCATTTCCTGCACAAATCCAGGTTTTCTCACTCCCCCACCCCCATACACACACAAACTCACTCTCCTGCTGGTAATAGCTCATCCAAAGTGACCACTCTCCCTACAATGTGCATGGTAATCAAGGTGGGCCATGTTCAGCACAAATCCAGGCTTTCTCACCCCCACCCCCCTTTTCCCGGGGACATACACACACACACAAACTCACTCTCCTGCTGGCAATAGCTCATCCAAACTGACCACTCTCCAAGTTTAAATCCAAGTTTAACCAGAACGTCTGTGGGGTGGGGTAGGAAAAAACAAGGGGAAATAGGCTACCTTGCATAATGACTTAGCCACTCCCAGTCTCTATTTAAGCCTAAATTAATACTATCCAATTTGCAAATGAATTCCAATTCAGCAGTTTCTCGCTGGAGTCTGGATTTGAAGTTTTTTTGTTTTAAGATAGCGACCTTCATGTCTGTGATTGCGTGACCAGAGAGATTGAAGTGTTCTCCGACTGGTTTATGAATGTTATAATTCTTGACATCTGATTTGTGTCCATTTATTCCTTTACGTAGAGACTGTCCAGTTTGACCAATGTACATGGCAGAGGGGCATTGCTGGCACATGATGGCATATATCACATTGGTGGATGTGCAGGTGAACGAGCCTCTGATAGTGTGGCTGATGTTATTAGACCCTGTGATGGTGTCCCCTGAATAGATATGTGGGCACAGTTGGCAACGGGCTTTGTTGCAAGGATAAGTTCCTAGGTTAGTGGTTCTGTTGTGTGGTATGTGGTTGTTGGTGAGTATTTGCTTCAGGTTGTGGGGCTGTCTGTAGTCAAGAACTGGCCTGTCTCCCAAGATTTGTGAGAGTGTTGGGTCATCCTTTAGGATAGGTTGTAGATCCTTAATAATGCGTTGGAGGGGTTTTAGTTGGGGGCTGAAGGTGACGGCTAGTGGCGTTCTGTTTTTTTCTTTGTTAGGCCTGTCCTGTAGTAGGTAACTTCTGGGAACTCTTCTGGCTCTATCAATCTGTTTCTTCACTCCCGCAGGTGGGTATTGTAGTTGTAAGAAAGCTTGACAGAGATCTTGTAGGTGTTTGTCTCTGTCTGAGGGATTGGAGCAAATGCGGTTGTATCGCAGAGTTTGGCTGTAGACGATGGATCGTGTGGTGTGGTCAGGGTGAAAGCTGGAGGCATGTAGGTAGGAATAGCGGTCAGTAGGTTTCCAGTATAGGGTGGTGTTTATGTGACCATTGTTTATTAGCACTGTAGTGTCCAGGAAGTGGATCTCTTGTGTGGACTGGACCAGGCTGAGGTTGATGGTGGGATGGAAGTTGTTGAAATCATGGTGGAATTCCTCAAGGGCTTCTTTTCTATGGGTCCAGATGATGAAGATGTCATCAATATAGCGCAAGTAGAGTAGGGGCTTTAGGGGACGAGAGCTGAGGAAGCGTTGTTCTAAATCAGCCATAAAAACCATCAACCATCAGTTTCCTCTTCAATTCAACTTCAAATTCAACTTCAATTCAACTTCAATTCAACTTCAATCCATCAGTGATCTTCCTGATAACACCATCCTGGCCACTATGGATGTAGAAGCCCTCTACACCAACATTCCACACAAAGATGGACTACAAGCCGTCAGGAACACTATCCCCGATAATGTCACGGCTAACCTGGTGGCTGAACTTTGTGACTTTGTCCTTACCCATAACTATTTTACATTTGGGGACAATGTATACCTTCAGATCAGCGGCACTGCTATGGGTACCCGCATGGCCCCACAGTATGCCAACATTTTTATGGCTGATTTAGAACAACGCTTCCTCAGCTCTCATCCCCTAAAGCCCCTACTCTACTTGCGCTATATTGATGACATCTTCATCATCTGGACCCATGGAAAAGAAGCCCTTGAGGAATTCCACCATGATTTCAACAACTTCCATCCCAGCATCAACCTCAACCTGGTCCAGTCCACACAAGAGATCCACTTCCTGGACACTACAGTGCTAATAAACAATGGTCACATAAACACCACCCTATACCGGAAACCTACTGACCGCTATTCCTACCTACATGCCTCCAGCTTTCACCCTGACCACACCACACGATCCATCGTCTACAGCCAAGCTCTGCGATACAACCGCATTTGCTCCAATCCCTCAGACAGAGACAAACACCTACAAGATCTCTGTCAAGCTTTCTTACAACTACAATACCCACCTGCGGAAGTGAAGAAACAGATTGATAGAGCCAGAAGAGTTCCCAGAAGTTACCTACTACAGGACAGGCCTAACAAAGAAAATAACAGAACGCCACTAGCCGTCACCTTCAGCCCCCAACTAAAACCCCTCCAACGCATTATTAAGGATCTACAACCTATCCTAAAGGATGACCCAACACTCTCACAAATCTTGGGAGACAGGCCAGTCCTTGCCTACAGACAGCCCCACAACCTGAAGCAAATACTCACCAACAACCACATACCACACAACAGAACCACTAACCTAGGAACTTATCCTTGCAACAAAGCCCATTGCCAACTGTGCCCACATATCTATTCAGGGGACACCATCACAGGGTCTAATAACATCAGCCACACTATCAGAGGCTCGTCCACCTGCACATCCACCAATGTGATATATGCCATCATGTGCCAGCAATGCCCCTCTGCCATTTACATTGGTCAAACTGGACAGTCTCTACATAAAAGAATAAATGGACACAAATCAGATGTCAAGAATTATAACATTCATAAACCAGTTGGAGAACACTTCAATCTCTCTGGTCACGCAATCACAGACATGAAGGTCGCTATCTTAAAACAAAAAAACTTCAAATCCAGACTCCAGAGAGAAACTGCTGAATTGGAATTCATTTGCAAATTGGATAGTATTAATTTTAGGCTTAAATAGAGACTGGGAGTGGCTAAGTCATTATGCAAGGTAGCCTATTTCCCCTTGTTTTTTCCTACCCCCCCCCAGATGATCTGGTTAAACTTGGATTTAAACTTGGAGAGTGGTCAGTTTGGATGAGCTATTGCCAGCAGGAGAGTGAGTTTGTGTGTGTGTGTGTGTCCCCGGGAAAAGGGGGGGGGGTGAGAAAGCCTGGATTTGTGCTGAACATGGCCCACCTTGATTACCATGCACATTGTAGGGAGAGTGGTCACTTTGGATGAGCTATTACCAGCAGGAGAGTGAGTTTGTGTGTGTGTTTTTTGGAGGGGGGTGAGGGGGTGAGAGAACCTGGATTTGTGCAGGAAATGGCCCACCTTGATTATCATGCACATTGTGTAGAGAGTTGTCACTTTGGATGGGCTATTACCAGCAGGAGAGTGAGTTTGTGGGGGTGGGGGGGTGGAGGGTGAGAAAACCTGGATTTGTGCTGGAAATGGCCCAACTTGATGATCACTTTAGATAAGCTATTACCAGCAGGACAGTGGGGTGGGAGGAGGTATTGTTTCATGATCTCTGTGTGTATATAAAGTCTGCTGCAGTTTCCACGGTATGCATCCGATGAAGTGAGCTGTAGCTCACGAAAGCTCATGCTCAAATAAATTGGTTAGTCTCTAAGGTGCCACAAGTACTCCTTTTCTTTTTGCGAATACAGACTAAAACGGCTGTTACTCTGAAACCTGGAGTAAATCATGTAATGTTAGAGCCCCAGAATCATTAGAGGGTTGTATCACGGTCCATAAAATAATTGTAACATAAAATCATAGACATAGAGGGTTAGAAGGGACCTCAAAGGGTCATCTAGTCCGGCCTCCTGAGGTGAAGCTGGACCAAGTATATCTAGACTGTGCCTCACAGATGTTTGTCTAATCTGTTCTTAAAAACTTCCAATAATGAGGATTCCACAACTTCCCTTGCAAGCCTGTTTCAGTGCTCGGCTACCCTTATTGTTAGACATTTTTTCCTAATAGCTAATCTAAATCTCTCTAGCTGCAGATTAAACCCATTATTTCTTGCCCTACCTCCAGTGGACATGGAGAACAATTGATCACTATCCTCTTTATAACAGCCTATAACATCCTCTTTATATTGGAAGACTGTTATCAGGTCCCTCCTCAGTCTTTTCTCAATATTAATTATGCCCAGTTTTTTTAACCTTTCCTCATGGGCCAGATTTTCTAAACTTTGTATCATTTTTGCTGCTCTTCTCTGGACTCTGCCCAAGTTCACATTTTTCTTATAGTGAGTCGCCCGGAATTGGACACACTTCTCCAGCTGAGGCCTCGCCAATGCCAAGTCGAGCAGGGACAGTTACCTCCCATGTCTTGCATACGACACACCTGTTAACACACCCAGAATGATATTAGCCTTTTTAGCAACTGTATCACATTGTTGACTCAGATTCAATTTGTGATCCACTGTAACCTCAAGATTCATTTTTTAACAGTACTGCTCCTTAGCCCGTTATTCCCCATTGGGTAGCTGTGCATTTGATTTTTCCTTCCTAAGGGAAGTACGTTGCACTTGTCTTTACTGCATTTCATCTTGTTAATTTCAGCCCAATTCTCCAGTTTGTTAAAGTCATTTTGATTTCTAATCCTGTTCTCCAAAGCGCTTGCAACCCCTCCCCGCTTGGAGTCATTCACAAATTTTATCATACTCTCCATGCCATTATCCGAATCATTAATTAAAATATTGAATAGTACCAGAGCCAGGAATGACCCGTGTGTGACTCCGCTAAATATGTCCTCCCTGTTTGACAGCAAACCATTGATAACTACTCTTTGAGTAGGTTCTTTCAACCAGTTGGGCACCCACTGATAGTAATTTCATCTAGACCACATAGCACTAGTTTGCTTATGAGAATGTCATATGGGGCTATGTCAAAAGCCTTACTAAAATCAAGATATATCATGTCTTCTGCTCCCCCCCACCACACCCATCCACGAGGCCAGTAGCTCTGTCAAAGACAGAAATTAGGTTGATTTGGCATGATTTGTTCTTGACAAATCCATGTTGGCAATTACTGACCATTCTATTATCCTCTAGGCACTTACTAATGGATTGTTTAATCATTTGTTCCAGTATCTTTACAGGTATCAAAGTTAGGCTGCCTGGACTATAATCCTTGGGTCCTCCTTGTTGCCCTTTTCAAAGAGAGGTGCTACGCTGGCCCTTCTGCAGTCCTCTGGGACCTCACCCCTCCTCCAGGAGTTCTCAAAGATAATTGCTAACAGTTCCGAGATTACTTCAGCTAGTGCCTTAAGTGCCCCTGGATTCAGTCATGCTCCCATTTTTCTGAGTACAGAAGGTGAAGGAAGATCCACATAGACTGCAGCCAACATGAGCAGGATCCCAAATGCACATAACCCAGAACATCCTGGTATTTGCAGAGCTGGGATGGGACCATTGCTCTATCTATCTTAGGTACCAATGACACCATTAGCATAGTACTGGCTCCCAATGTAACTAGTAGAGTACGGTGTGTGGGAGGTGGGGCGGCCACTCAATCCCTATGGGAATGTCACCACCTTTTTCTGAAAATGGGTTTATTTATCACGCCGGAATTATTCAGACCCACAATCCAGACGTAACACGCCTTTGGAAAAACCCTTCCCTTTTAATTACTCGCTTTATTATCCACAGGCCTCTTTTGTGGCACTGTCATTCCCGATCACGAGCAACACCTCCTGACAAGGGCATCGCTTAGGGGAACCCAAATATTGTGACACCAAGGCAAAGGCTCCATTGGCAACTTAATGGAAGCCCCAGGCTGCATTAAATTTACATCAGGGTTTCCATCAGAAATAAAAGCACACAGCCATAATCTTTCTTTGTGTGCGGATGCAGGCAGGAATTCTTTAGTGTCTGGATTCACCTGCAGTCAAATCTCATGGTAATCAGCTTTGCCCATGCCCTGCAGCTACTGGGAGAAGGGGTTTCACAGGCTGCATTTTAGGATGCTGCAGGCTGTATTTTGCACCTTGGGCATACCAGATCTCAGTGCAGGTTCCATGCTGCCAGAACTGACTCACACCATCCGAATGCAAGATCAAGCTAGTTGCAACCCACAGGGCAATTTCCATGGGAAGCAGCTGTGAGGTGGGGGTGGAGAAAGTTCTTGAGGAATTCTTGCAGAATTTCCCTGGAATAGTTATTGTGAGAGTGAGACCAACCTCCTATGGAATGGACAGTAGGTGCTGTGTCTGGACACCAGTGAGGCCAGGGCTACCCACGAGGAGACTGCCCCACCCCAGCGCCAGGTCTAGGGTTCTCTCAGCCCTGTATCTAGGTTCTTACTCCATGGCCCCAGCACTGTGATAACCACAGCAATCCCAGTTCCAGCTCCTGGGTAGAACAGCTCTATTGGAGCTAAGCTGCCACTAAGTCCTGAGCCCTCAAGATCCAGGGAGCTTGCCAGGTGCCTTAGGGGAGTTATGTAACAACGAATTGTTTACCCTATCCAGCACCTCAGAGCATCAGGCCCTAAAAACACTCAGGTGTCCCTGTGTTTTAGCAGGACAGGCGTCAGCAAATCAGCCGACGTGGCCTCACTGCTTTGAAGTCCAAATGATATTCTGGGCCAGTATTAATCACAGGCAAAATTTCAAGTAAACAAACATGCTTTAAAATTGGTAGATGGTTTTACTGGCAGGCAATGAAGAGCCAGGATGTGATCCAAAATCTGGCTCCAGTAATAATTAGCCAGGCTTTAAGTTATGGGAATTTTGTCCCAGGTGTGAAACTCCCTCGTCTCCTGTCAAGTAGAGTGAGTTTAATATTCCAGCTAAATCATCCCACCAAATTACGCTTCCCTATTTAGAAGGATGATTGTATCATCATGAACCAGTCAGTGTGCAGGTGCACAGCTGCTCTCTACTGGATGGAATCAGAACTGCTCAACTATGTGTCACAAAGCCTATAATGCAAAGAGTGATTCTCCTTCAGCTCATGTAGTAGAGTCCTGCGTTTTCTATCTCCACACTTGCTGTGACACTCCGAGTGACCATGGTGTGCAGAATAGTGACAACCAGGAAGTTTTGGAGAGATTTGGCCAAGAGGACAGCTACAGCAGAGGAATTTAATACAGTGTGCCTGCCATAGGGCTTTCATAGCCCCTGCGACAGAACTGCACTACCATAAGAAGAAGAGGCAAACATCTGCAACAATCCTAAATACAAGGCACTCTTCAGAGCATCCCATTACCCACTGTTCCCACCAGCACACAGACATGGGTAGGGGGCAAATTCTTCCCTTGGATGCCTGCAGCCATCAGTGACAACAGTGCATGGTTCCGAGAGGGGAATTTGGTTGAAGGCTAAATATATTCATGGCCAGTTTATACCCATTTCTTCTTGTGCTAACACTGTCCTTCAGCTCAAACAGCTATTCACCTTCCCTGGTGTTTACCCCTCCCCCTCGATGTATTTATAGATATAAGATTGCACAAGCATAGCCGATGGCAGAAATTGGACCTCATTGCTCTATTGCATTGTTTGCTTATATCATGCATATTCAACATATTCTAAAAGTACAGTTGTATAGAGTACAGTAGTATTAAAATGCTGCTGTGAGTTAGGAGAAAAACTGAAAACTTTGCTGGTAACAGGAGTGTAGGTGAAGAGGAAGGGAAGCATTTTATCGGAGTCCATAATGTGGTATCTGGTTCAAGAGCATGTGCATCCCAGAGTTCAGACCAGAGGAGAGATTCTAGACAGGGACTGCAGAGAATGTCAGCTCAGGTCAGTTTAGGTCACTTCAGTTTAGATCAGCAACTCTGACTTGAAGCTAAGCTTCAGAACCCAAAAGGCACATGTGCCATTATCCTGACAGCTTTCAAAACAGATGCTTTAATTTGAACAGAACGTGGGGAAAAACCTCCAGGTGAGCAATTTCCTTCTTCTTCCAAGACAAGACAAAGCAAAATGCACGAGGCCTGAGCACATAACAACAGCAGGGCTGGCCCTCAGCTGGGGAGGTCCCTGTGCAAAGCAACACGTGGCACCTCACACACGAAGTGGGAAGGGCTCACGTGGAAGAGAGTGTCCCATAACAACAGGGCTCCCAAATGTATGAAGCCAAATGCCATTGACCCCCTTTTTCCTGCTTAGGGCTGGCACTCAAAAAGGAGCTATGCTGGTGAAGCTCTAGTGGGATGGTCCAGTGGTTAGGGCTCTTATCTATGAGTTGGGAGACCTGCATTCAAGTTCCTGCTCTGCCGGTCTCTCTCTGTGATCTTGGGCAAGTCACTTAGCTTCTCTGTATCTCAGTTCCCCAGGTGTGTGTATATTGAATGGATAATTGTCCTCTTCTACCTCCCAGGGGTGCTGAGAGGCTACATACATTAAAGATTGTGGATGCTCAGGTACTATGCTAATGATGTCATTAGTACCTAAGATAGACAGAGCACTGGCACGTGGGGTCCCATCCCAGCTCTGCCATTGAGTCTTTGTGTAACCTTGGATGTTACAAAGACCAGTGTTTTTATATTGGGGCATCTAAAGTTAGGCACCTAAATAGCAGCATCCAGATTTTCTGAGGTGCTGAGCAATCACAATTCCCACTCCCTTCAGGGGGGCAGGACTGGGCCCTTCATCTCCGAGCTCAGCCCTTCCATCTAGGTGGCCAGCAGCTGAACTACGGATGGGGAACTGGGAGCACGGTTTTCCAGTGAGCGGGCCAGTATTTCCACTGCACTTCACAAGTGGGGAGCCTGGGCTGGGGCCATTCAAAGAGGAAGCAGTGGCCTGACCAAACCCATGTCCTGTGAGTTTAAAAGTCCCAGGTTTTTCCCCAGAAACCCCAGCTCTGACCACATCGCCACCCTGTTTGGGGCGGTCTCCTGGAGCTTTGGGATGACAGAATGGTGAAGCTGAGCAGCGCCAGCACCCAGGGGCTGCAGAAGGAGACACATTTGTAAGGAACATGCCCAAGCTTGCCTAGAAAGACTCATCTTCTTCATGCAACAGAGCCCTGTTAAAATGTACAGCTACCCTGTCTCGCTGAGCAGTGCAGAACAACAGTGCATCTGATTCTCCTCTCACAGGTGTAAGCCCACTGGCTTCCACAGAGTTACTCCTGAGTTACACCTGGGTGAGAGCAGAATCAGGCCCATCCTCTTCAGAAAAAATGTCTGTGCCTATGTCCTATTTACTGCTTGTATTTTTCTGCCTTTTAGATTAATAGTGAAGATGGCTCTGGATTTCAAAGCTCCCCCCAGGTTCCAGGTGCTCAGATGCGGCATTTTGGTGCAGGCCCATCTCTCATTAGCAGGGATCTTGGCAGCGGTGGGTCCAGTCCTTCAAGTGGGTGAGCTCCTCTCAGGAATTTCTGAGTGCCCTTTTGATGCTGGCAGGCCAGGTGCCAACTCAGGCCAGGATCCCCAGGCCTCAGCTGAGTATTGACAAACACATAGTTGGAAGCCGTCTGGTACACCTGAGTGTTAGTATTGTTAAAATAGGTCTTAGAGGTATAAGAATGTGATTAGTGTTTAGACTCCATTGAATGCTCGTGAGTTGCTGCCCGTATTAATCTCACTCGCAACATCTATACTCCAGATTGCGAGGTAATATCTGAGCATTTGCATTGTAAGCCTCCGTACCTGTGTAAATCACCAGGCAGGAGAGAGACATTAATTAGTGTGAAATGCTGGTCTCCAGCAGAAGGTGTTTTGTCCTGCCCAGCAAGGAAAGCCCATCGACTCCAGACCGACTAGAGTAGAACATCGAAGAGGACAAAAGATTTTGTTGTTTACTCTTCCTACCTCCCCCAGTGAAGATGAGTCTTGCAAGTGAATTCATCCCGTCGGCAACTGTTGCAACTCAAGCAGAATGGGTGAAAGGTTTAAAGGCCCCTAACAAGGAGGAATGGCACTTTATGCTTCTTGGACTCTGGGGGGGGCAAGGATTACTAGGCATAAGCAAAAGATCTGCAGTGCTTAGGCTGGGTTAACCCTAAAGGACATATAAAGCTTGCTGATTATAGAAGCTTCTATTACTTTTTGACACTTAAGATTGGCACTCATTTATGGGTATATATGTTTACCTGCTTTAACCTTGTAAGTAGCTCTCTTGTTTCCTTTTCCTATATAATAAATCTTTTGATAGTGTATTATAGATTGGCTCTATGTGCTGTCTTTGGTGTGAGGGCGAAAGTGCAATTGACCTGGGGTAAGTGACTGGTCCCTGAGGACTGGGAGTAACCTGAATATTGGTGGGACACTTGGTGTAAGGGACAATCTATCACAAAGGTATGCTCTCCTGGGTAGCAAGCCAGATCGGAGTATGCAAGGGGACTGTCTATGACTCCGTGTTATAGTACCTGAAGAGTTTACATTTGATAATTGGTTGGTGAAACCTAAGTATAGAGTTCACAACCAATTTGGGGTTTGTGCCCTGGTTCTTAACAGCCTGCCCTGAGGTTTGTACTCATGCTCTTGAGTCACTGCAGGACAGCTTGACAGTCCTCAGTTCCCATTAGGGTGCTCACCATCTCCTGCAGCCAAGCTCTGTGAGTACACAGCAACTCCATACAACCAGAGATGACTGGTGCCTGCTGATGGGGGGCGAGGGGGAAGAGGTATGGGGGGCAGAGTGAAGGCAGTTGGCTTCAGCAGTGTTACTGAGCATGCTCAGTCCATGTGAACATGCTCAGTCCAAGCCAAGCAGCAAATCTGGGGGGAGCATGTGACCCCGCATCCCCTCTTCCCCGTCGCCTCTACATACAACTAATGAGAAGAGGAAGGGAAGGATAGCAGATCCAAATGAAACCACAGGGGCAATTGTGGTTGTTAGAAGGTAATTACCCACAGTGGAATATGGCCAGGATACTAGCATTAGCATAACAAATATGCTTTCTAAATGGAATAGATGTTGCTGTTTGCCATGAAGAATAAGCACCCGCTTTCTAAAGGCTGTATTTTTAGCACAAATTGATAACGGAACACTCGTCTCTGCTGAAATGGTAGAGTCCACCTGTCAACATTTAGTCAAAGGACAATTTCTTTCCAATGAATCATAGAAGCATAGAATATCAGGGTTGGAAGGGACCTCAGGAGGTCATCTAGTCCAACCCCCTGCTCAAAGCTGTACTATCAATGATGATAATGTTCCCATATTTGGTATCATATCCTTCTGCTCCCTAAGAGGGAGGTAGGTATCATTATCCTCATTTCACAAATGAGGAAACTGAGACACAGAGCTGTTAAGTGACTTGCTCAAGGCCACAAAATTAGTCAGTGGCAGAGATGGGTTTAGAACTCAGGAGCTACCTTTGCTTCTAGCTGCTTTGTTCCTGGGCTGTGTCAGAAAATATTATCTTTCTCTGATGCATCCAGATTTTCTTGATGTAAATTGCTGAAATTGCTGAAAGAGGCATTTATTTCAAAGTTCAGCATGTTATGCACAGACATCGCGGTTGAGTAACTGGAAAAATCAACTTAGAATTGCATCACTGGGAGTTAGAATGTTTGCTTGATCTTCATGTGAGATGAAGCAAGCGCCTGCCTATCCTCATCCAAGTGTGCGTGGTCAAGAGATAAGGAAGGGTTTCTAAAGTGATCCCTTAGAGGTAGAGATTTCAGCCTTGGATGTCCTCAGCAAAACACCCTTCACAATTCAGGGGGAAAAGGGCCTCTCTATACTGATAATTATCCACAAAGATACAAAACACTCAGAGGGCCAGATCCTCAGCTGGTAGAAATTGGCAAGCTTATACTGAAATCAAAGGAGCAATGCCAGTTTGCACCTGCTGAGGATCTGGTCTTCCCCAGTAAAATGTAAAGCCATTATTTTAGTAACATATCTGTGCAGTTCCACTGATGTCAAGGCCCAGCCCTGTAAGATGCAGCTCTTTCATCTCTCATTCCCTTAGGTTAAAATCTTGAGAAAATTATTGTCCTCCTGAGATTTCCAACTGCATTTGGGGCCAATGGGACTGAGCAAGTGTAGGTCCATTAGTCCCTTCCCAGACTGCTCCCCAATATGAGCCAGGCTTTTTTCCTCTCTGTCTGTCTGCATCTCCTGCTCCTGACAGGGGACTTAGGAGACAGAGAGTGTTTTCCCTGCCTGATAAATTTCATCCTGTATGCAAGACTTACAGCTGATCTAGGTAGGATTCACCTGCATTCCCTGCTCCGATTAATTTAAAATCTTGCATTACGCACTAAAACATACTGCTCTGTGCTAGCTGCCACACTCAGCCTCTGAAAGGGATTGCCCAGCTGTTAGGGTGACCAGAGGTCCCGATTTTATAGGTACAGTTCCAATATTCAGGGCTCTTTCTTATATTAGACGTCTATTACCCCCCATCCTCTGTCCTGATTTTTCACACTTGCTATCTGGTCACCCTACCGGTTGCCATGTTGTGTGTACAAACCTGCAGAAGTGAAAATACAGCTGTGGAATCTGGAATCTCATGGGTTTTATTTAGTGATGAGCTTTTGCTGCTCTCTACAGAATCCAGCTTCCCCTTTACTCCTCCATCCCAGGTCGGCTTTGCTAAAGGGATGCTGCCTCTCAGAGCATCCGCCTGCAAATGATTTCAAACGGAATTGAGGCCCGAGGTTTGATTCACACTTGCCTTTAGTTTTAAAACACGCGTGAAGAAACTAGTTACTGCCTCACCTATTTATTTGAGCATGAGCTTTCGTGAGCTCATGCTCAAATAAATTGGTTAGTCTCTAAGGTGCCACAAGTACTCCTTTTCTTTTTGCGAATACAGACTAACACGGCTGTTACTCTGAAACTAGTTACTGCCTGTACCCTCAGCTACGGTGAAAACTGAAAGAGTCAGATGGCTGGCTCAGACGCACAATCAGAAGTACAGATGCTTCTCAGGACTGTTTAACCCTTTGGAGTCTGCAGCCTGGAGTTGTGAAAAGAGGGTTTCTGCATGAGTGTTCCAGAACGGCTCACCATCAAGAAAAACAATTTAAAATCATTCAACCCCCAAACTAGATTTGATTTGAATTGTAGAGGAAGGTTCTGGACAGTTTTGTTTTTGTTTTTCTTTTGTTTTTTAAATCCAGACTGGCTCAGCCATCTTAAATTTTGTGATCCAGCAGTCAGAGAACACAGCCAGGAACAATGTACCTGCTAATTCCATCTCTGACACAGTTTCTTTCTTTGAATATAAGTAAGTCACTTAAGGTTTGTCTACACCGGGAGCTATACAGGAACAGCTGTTTCTGAAGAACTCCATGTGTGGACATGCTTATTCTGGAAAAGGAGTGCTTTGCTCCTATTTAGACAGACAAGCTGGGTGAGGTAATATCTTTTATTGGACCAACTTCTGCTGGTGAGAGAGACAAGCTCTTGAGTTTACACAGAGCTCCTCCTCAGGTCTGGGCAATGTACTCAGAGTGTCACAAGCTAAATACAAGGTGGAACAGACTAGGGTAAGTAGTTAACACATATTTCAAGAGACCATTCAAGGTGAAGTGGCCTATTAACACCTCACCAGTCATGGGGGGAAGGGGAAAAAAAACTGGGGTGGTGGGTTATAAATTGTTGTACTAAGCCATAAATCCAGTGTCTCTATTCAGTCCATGATTTTCAGTGTCTAGCAAAGTCATGAATTTAAGATCCTAGGCTCATCTTTTGAAGGTGTTGTGCAGGTTTCCTTTGACAATGAGACCTGAGGCCTGATCTACACTAAAAAGTTAGGTTGACCCAGCTACATTGCTCAGGGGTGTGACCTTAAACTCCCTCCCACCTCCGTGTAGACAGTGCTATGTCGACCAGAGTGCTCTCTCCTGTCAGCTCAGAGCATCTTCATCAAAGCACTACAGCAGGGCAGCTGCATCAGTGCAGGTACGCCAATGCAGTGTTTGTAGTGTAGACCTGCCCCTAGTTAAGCCGACCTAACCCCCAGTGTAGACAGTGCTGGATTGATGGAAGAATTCTTCTGTCGACCTAATTACTGCCCCTCAGGGAGGTGGATTACTTACACCAATGGGAGAACCCCTCCTCTTGGCATAGGTAGCGTCTACACTGAAGCACCACAGCAGCGTAGATTGGGCACTGCCGCTGTGCCACTGTAGCATTTCAAGTGTAGACGGGCCCTTAGAGGTCAGATATAGAGTGATCGCTTTGTGTTCCTGTTTAGCACAGTGGAAGCTAAAGAAGACAAACTGTATTAGACTAAAATTCAGGCACCCAAATCCATATCCAGTCATCTAAACAAAATGGTCCGATTTTCAGAAGTTCTGAGCATCCACAACTCATGCTAATATCAATGGAGGTACTCCTGGTTTGAGTGAGAAGACGCTCTGGCCGTAATCCTCATTACTAGAGGCACAGAATATCACCTTTACTGGATACATCCCGTCAGACTGACCGTCTACCTAGAACTAATTAAACCTTCCAAATGGGCCCAGCAATGTCACGTTGTTTTCACGGGTTGTGAATCAGACCCATATACCGAAATGAGGCAGTCAAAGGGCGGCACCAGGATCAGACAGGCCAAAGTTTCTCAGCTCCCTCTTTCCCCCTGGCTACAGTTCAGAAGCTTAGCTTGAAGGTTAACCAAAGAAACAAAGAGGCTCAGCTACCCTTCACCTGTGGCTCATTCAGCTGCTTTCCACACATGTTCACTCAGCCTTAATGCTGAACATGGGTTCAACATCTCTGAGACTTCCTGGGAAACACGTGGTGCTCAATCACTCCCTCCCATGGAAATGCCTCCGGGAGGGCGCTCTGGAAGGAGTTGATGTCCGTGCTGAGTTTTCTGAGGACTGCTCCAGCATGGCTGATTCACTGAGCGTTGTTTAGAGCGGCGCTTTCATCATGCCGCCATCTGAGAATGCCAGGCTGGTGGCTATATTAGAACAGACCACTTTGGATGTCTGTGCTGGGGGCTCCCCTAGCTGGTGTTTTGTTCCAAATTCCCACCCCTTCCCTAGGGCTGGAGAACGCCCCTCCCCACCCCAACCCCCATCTTTGGGGAGGCAGGAATTCACCAGAACTCACTCCAACACCTTTATCAGTTCAAATGCCTCCTCCAGCCTCAGACACCAACCAGGGCGCCCCCTTCCCTTCCCTTGGGGTTCTGGGTAGTCTCACATGCAGTGCAAGCAGCAGAACCATGGTCATCCAACCAGGCTGCTCCCTGGCCCATCCTGAATCTGGAGCTCAGACTCCTCAGCCTGCTGTGACCCTGCAGCACCACCACCACGTGCCCTCTGCAGCAGTCTGTATGGTTCCTTCTCAGCCCCCCCAATCCTATCTTCCAGTCAAAGGAAGCAGGAAAGGGGAAATTCCTGCTTGCTCTCTAGCCAGCCACAGCCACAGAGGGTGTAGACAGGCCAGCTTCTTCTAGCTACCCATCCTCAGGGAGGGACTCCAAGGACAGGACCAGCCTTCACAGCTGATCTATGGAGTCCAGGCTCCACTCTTCATTGGGTACGTCTACGCAGCAATTCAATACCAGTGGTCAGTTTAGCCCAGGTCAGCTGTCTCAGGCTTGCGAGGCTTGGGCTGTGGGACTGTAAACTTGCAGTGTAGAAGTTTGGGCTCAGGCTGAAGTTC
This sequence comes from Eretmochelys imbricata, assembly GCF_965152235.1. NCBI lineage: Eukaryota > Metazoa > Chordata > Testudines > Cheloniidae > Eretmochelys > Eretmochelys imbricata. The sequence goes on from NC_135573.1 coordinate 256,802,151, forward strand.
GAGTTCTGGGAACCTGCATGGGCGGGGAGGGTCCCAGAGCGTGGGCTGCAGCCCAAGTCTGAACGTCTACACAGTACTTCTTAGCTCCACAGCCCAAGCCCCATGAGTCCGAATCAGTTGACCCGGGTCAGCCATGGCCATGCCTCAGCCCTTTTATTCCAGCGTAGATGTACCCATTATTTCTTCTCTTGCTGACACTGTGTGGAAGAGACAAGACTGGCAAGTGCTGACGTCTTGAGGACTGTCCATTACGTAGTACAAGTGATCAGTACATGTGTGTGTCATCACAGTGCTCAGAGAGCAGGCAGGGACTGTGATACTAAATTCTCATTAAAAAAAACTGAAGCTAGTCAAATCCCCCAAACAACTACCTGACTGTGCAGCAGGGACCATGTCTTTGAATGGGTTTGTAGGATGCCTAAGGAATGAGACCCTAACTCTGATTCGAGCTCCCGGCACTAGTGGAATCTAAATATTAAACAACAGTCCTCAGCTGAATTTTTCAAAATTTAAAAAAAAGAAAGAAAGAAAAATTAGACATTTTGTTTTGCCTCTTTCCCCGCCAGTGGCCCAAATAATTTCAGTTTTGGGGGAGAACTTCCAAACATTTTTTGTAATGTCTGCCCTCTTTTTTAAACAACACCAGCCACCATAAAAGTGTGGTGCCTTGCGGCAGAGTTGCTTGTGCACAAGCTTTAACAAATAATCTCCTCAGGACTGACCAATTTCCACCCAAAAAAGAATTTGGCAACTGGTGACTGTTGTTAGATGCAGGGTTGTTGTAGCCAGATTGGTTCCAGGATATTAGAGAGACAAGGTGGGCGAGGGAATATCTTTGATTGGACCAACTTCTGTCAGAAAGAGAGAGGAGCTTTTGACTTACATAGAGCTCTTCTCCAGGTCTGGGACAATCCCATCAACAGAAGTCGGTCCAATCAAAGATATTACCTCACCCACCTCGACTGCTGTTAGACTAGACCCAGTTTAGACTGGAAGCTTTGGGGCAGGGACTCTTTTTGTTCCTAGCACAAGGAAGTCCTCCTGATCTATGACTGGGGCTGCTAGATTGGCTCCCCAATATAAATAATCAAAACTAATGTTAATAGAGCATTGTACTGTCTCTCCTTTCAAGCTAGCTCTGCTGATCGTGACCCTGGAAAAAGCTGGTTTAAGGTTTTTATGTAGAATCACAGCTGCTGTATCATTATTATCATCTGTACCATCTAGAGGCCCCAACAGAAATCAGGGACCTATTGGACTAAATGCTGTGCATGCATGTTGCTAGACACAGTTCTTGCCTCAAAGAGCTCACAGCCTCTGAATGGATGCACACGGAAAAATACTTGCTCCAGACAATTTAAAAATCACCCGCTTTGTTTTGTTGCTTAAAACGCAGCGTCAGATTAAAAGTCCCCAGCCCATGTGAATGAAGATCAGACAGCCAACGATTAGGGATTGTTATGAAAGGAAGCTGTGGGAGTGAAATGTTTGTCATCTTGACCTTGGAAGACCTTATTACCTATATTTCTCACTCGGACCTGAATTAGCACCATAACAACACAGGGCTGTAAAATTACACTTAAACCTCCCAGCTACTTCTGGTTTACAGAGCCTCTCTCTTTTTCAGCCTAACCTAGTTTTTCAGTGGAGCCTTCCTAGGATCTACAAAGAGATGTCCCAGTTTTCCTCCCTATGTAATTATATAAAGACAGGCCTATATTAGTGGCCTTTTGCTGCTTTTCTTGTCAGTTAAGGATGCTGTCCCCTTTGGAATAGTAAGGAGCTGGAAAGTGATTGACCTCTGACCCCTGGCATCTGCCCCAAAAGCGAGATGGACGCAGTTTTCTTCTGCTTTCCATGGCACACTAGAGCTTCCTATTTAGCATGTCATTAAATGCTATTTGCATTGTCAAGGTCAAACCCCATTCTGCTGCTCCACAGGCTCAGAAGACCCGACATAGGGCAACTGTCCTACCTGCTCTGCAGCACTGAGGGGCCAGCTGTGAGAGGCCAAGCAAGACAACTGCAGCCTGAGACAGAGGCTCTGATGGTGAAGGCACTGGATAGGGGTCTTGTCTTCACTACGTGTGTTCTTACAGTAACAATTCAAGGGAAGACAAGGAAGTTTCATGTGAAAACTACAGTTAGCAACTGGGGAAGCCTCGTAAAACTCATGTGAAAAGTGCAAACTGCCTTGCCAGCACTAGGATTGTAACTTCAGCTAGCTCAGCCAAGCTAAGAGCGCACTCTTTTTCTCCCAGTGCTCCAGTTGTGTGGGGTCTTTAGGTGCAATCACGACACCAATAACAACACCTCTGAACCCTATGCTGGGGTGCAGTGCTCCCCGACTGGCTCTCTTGGCAGCAGCACAGAGGATATGGGTGAGAATGTTGGTGTCTGGAGGAAGCAGAAGAGGACCAGAAAGGGAGGCCAGACAGTGTGTACATAGATCAGCTGGCCTCAGGCATCAGAGCTATGTGGTCGGCATACTATGGGGTAAAGTACCTGCATGACATATTCCCTTAAGGACCATGTAAATTCTTTGCTAGGAACACATAGAAATTCCTCCTTGGGGGACACACCACTGGACAGATTTTGGTTTTGCAAAGCCAGAACCCAGTGGGATCAGACTTGGGTTCCATTTTTTTTAAAGCTCCGGTGCTAGGATGAAGGTGGGTTTGGATGAATGGTCCCAGTTCTGACCCCTCTGTACAAAAAAGCTCTTTCCAGCTTCAGCCTGGAACACTTGGCCAGTGTGTTCCCATTGATTGTAATGGGCCTTGGATCAATTAAATGCCATCAAGATTTGCAGATTGGGGTGTGTGTGGATGAAGAAGTGGGATTGAGTTGCATGTGAAAAGACCACGTAGCTGGATATGCCCTGGAAAATGTGACTGGCCATTCCTAAGCTCCGTGGCATGTGTGACATGCACAGTGCCTTGGCTCAACCGGAAACTGAGTGCTGACAGAAAAGCAGCCTGGAAAGGACAAGACTTAGCAAGTTTTGGAGGCTGCTGGTTGGCTCTTCCTGACTGAGCGGTAGGTCTTGGATCAGAAGCTTGGGAGTAGGAGTGAGACAATCCCTGTGTCAGGAAGTAGAAGCAGGGGGGTGGCGGGGAAGGGGAGAAAGGATGCCTCCTGGACAGATCTGGCAATGCCTGTGGGATATGGAAGGCTTTTCTGGCTCTGAGGTCTCCTGACTCATGCTGTATGAATGTCATAAGTAACAATAACACTGAATCAAAACCACATCCATACACAGCCTTTCCCTGTCTCCAGAAGCTTGGGGTTAAACTCACCCTTGGATCAACCCCACTGAAGTCAGTGTATTTATCCAGGGAGATGAAACTGGCCCTTTTGTTAGTATCACCAACCCCAAAAGTTCAAAAATCATGAGTCAGACATCCCCCCCCCCCGCCAAATCTTGAGATCAGCCCCCAAATCATGATTAAAACAAGGTTATATTGTGGTTTTTGATCTGTCATCTGATTTTCGAACTCCCCCTGGCCCCTGCCCACTCCTGGTGTGTGTGTGATAATCAGTGTGGCCAACTCTCTAAGCTTCACAGAGAGAGGTGATTTGGGCTTCTTGCTGGAGGACCCAACTGAGATCAAATTTACACAGATTTGTCACTAATGCTGCCTCATAATATAGTGCTTCCAGCTTCTTCCCAACCCCCAACCTTTTAATTCATTCTGTGCCCCCACAGACCCACATCTGCCTAGCCCCAACCCAGCAATTAATTGTGAACCCTCAGCCCTACATCTGCCCATCCCTAGCCACACATCATTTCTACTCCTCACCCCACCTCTCCCACTCCCTCCGTGCAACGCTGCTCCTCCTGCAGATCCAGAAGTTCCTCTTCTCCCTCTGTCAGGCCTAATGGGCAGGAAAGCTCCAGGGCTATTCACCCCCTGATGCCCCTCCCCAGATCTGGTGTTGCAGGAATGGAGAGGGGAAGAGTGACCCATTTTTTCAGAGGAGGGGAAGAAGGCAGCAGAGCTGCCCTGAGTTGATTGGCTCTTTCGGCTCCTCTCCTCCCCCTCCCCTCTTGTGAGAATGGGGTCAGATGCTCCTCCCTCCCTCCCCCATGGAACCCAGAGGAGTTTTTGGGTAAGGAGAGGGGCAGAGCTCTGCCTGCCTCCTGAAGTAGCAGATTGGCTGCTCTTCCCCAGGAGGTGGGAAAGTTGCAGCCAATCAGATGGGGTCCCCCCCCAATCCAGAGATGAAAATCCTGTCAAAGCTGGAGCTTCTGGCATCCTAATGGGGCGGACTCCAGCTGGGGCTAAAATCGCATTAGGTCACAGGAGCTGGCAATATGGCTCACGGATTCACTTCATATGGCGAGCGCTCTCTGCACTGGAAGATGAGAAGTCTGTTTACGATGACGGAGGAAGCAGGAGATGGGGAGGGGGCAGGAACAAACACCCCTCCATAATACTTCCGGCACATGGTCATGTATTGAATTTGTTACAGCGACCTGGGCAGTACAAAGGGGTTCTGTCCACGAATGTTCAGTCACCATGCAGCCAATTATCCAAAAAAGCCCTTCCTTGTTTGCCTCTGCCTGAGCAATGGGCTTTACTTACCATTGAAAGGAAGGACGGTGATTTATTTAGATTCCCAGGGTTGGGGAGACAGCCATGCAGATATATTCCTTTGGGCTTTGTGAATATGGTATACTCCTGTTTATCCAAAGTCCTACTATTCGAACCTCCGTATTATCCCAATCCCTTTCTTGTGCCCCACGTATCTCATGCTGGGGGACAAGGAAGGGATTTGGATAATGTGCAGGTTCAGATAATAGAGCAGATGTCCCCAGCCAGGACTGCGAGGAGGAGGATTAGCCCCTGGCCACCCTGCTGCTGAGGGAGCCGTGACAGCACAGCTGCAGAGGGCTCCCAGCTGTGCCGCAGGGGCAAGGGAAGGCTGCGGTCATGGCAGGGCAGAGCAGAGTCCTGACCAGGGTCTCTGCTCTGTCCGCACCTTGCGCTTGCAGGGATTGAGCATCACCAGCCCTGCGGCAGTGCAGGGAGCCCTCTGCAGCCTTGCTGTCATGGGAGTGAGTGAGCAGGGCAGAACCAAGACCCCAGGCCAGGACAGTGAGGAACGGGAGGACGAGCCCCTTGCCGTGGGAGTAGGGGGCACCCCACTGCTGTATGGCTCCTGCCCTCGATTATCCAAACTCCCGATTATCTGAACAAAACCCATGTCCCCCGCTATTCGGATAATCGGGGGTATGTTGTATTCCACAACGTTCTTCTGTAGACTGTAGGCTCATTGGGGCATAGTGGCCTGTCTTATATTAAATGTGTGTATAGTGTTCAGAACAGCTGTGGTCTCTCTTCAGGGCAAGGGATGTCTGTGGCCATTTGTACGGTCCCTGGTCCAATGGGTCCCCAGCCTTGGTTGGTTGCTAGGCTCTATCATCATAAATAGGTTAATAATAATAACTCTGAATGGGGCTTCTAGACACTACTGCCGTGCAAATGATGACGATGGTCCCTGTGCACAAACACCAGATTTCCCCCCGCAGAGGCTTACACTTGGGCAAAGAATTCAAAGGACAAACACAAAAGCTTTGCCTCTTTGCAACCCCAAGAAAACATGACACTCCACCAAAAGTGAGACTCTGTTCATAAAGCTCTCTGCAGGTCTGTCACCTTCCTGGCCTCCTCGAGTTTTAATGAACACTATAAACTTGACTAATGACGGCAGCTGGCAAAGCTGAAGCCACCCAAGAAAAGGAGATTGGCTTGGAAGAGCAAACATCCCTTGCTTGAGAATTCCCTACAGCCCCCGACTCCTGGTGACCTCCTTGTAGGCACTGAGTTTCAATGGGAAGTGGGTATCTATCTTTTCTAAGCACCTTTGAAATTCCCAGCCTGATGGGTTATCAAAGCAGCCAGCTGGTATAATATATTTGCTGGTTCCTATTGGCTCCATATGCAACTGAAGTAGCAAAGAAGAGGGGATGAATATCTTTGTGGTGCAGCCTTCTACCAGTATGGGGAGGCAGAAAGGCTGGGGAGTGAGAGGGGGAGCCTGAAAGGAAATGTGATTAACAAAAATAATAGTGAATAAGAGAGGCTGACGTGGGGGCACATTGACTGAAAGCTGAGGTCTGTCTTTTTGAACACAAGAAGCTGTGTTTTGCCTACAACCCACGCATAGTGCCTTTCAGAGCGGGCAACTCACTTTTGTCGCCTTAGCCACTTTGTAGCTTTAACCAGTGCACTACACATGTACAAATATTCATTGCTAGCCTACTGGCTTTAAAGTCCTCCTGTCTTACATAAGAAGATTTTTTTTAAAAAACAGGAACTTAATGTGACCCAATGGAATTCACCCTGCAGGGCACAGAACCTTCAACAGCACAGGTCAAATGTTATGGCTCCAGAAGTGTTCTCTAGAGCAGGTCAGAAATTTCTTTTTCCCCCTGCAGAACACTGAGACTTTTCATCAAAAAATGTTTTCAGTCTGTGACTAAAAATAGACAAAATAATCAGACAAATGAAAAATTTTCTAAGAAAGCAGGCACTGCTTGCAAAATTTTCCAGTTTGTCAAAAACCCAGCCTTTCTCTGAAAAAATTTTCAATGGAAAATTTTTGACCAACTCTACTATTTGTTCTGCCCAACGACCCTCTCCAAGATTATGGTTTGGGCTCACCTTTAGTTTTTAATGGAGAACCTTCCATTGACCTGGGCTTTGCTAAATTACCATCATCAAAAATCGGCCATCTTTCTCCAATGACCAGCAAAGATCACACAACAGAGCCTAGGCGCCTACTCTGTGGGTGCTCTGGTGTTGGAGCACCCACAGAAAAAATATAGCGGGTGCTCAACACCCACCAGCCACCTGCCGATCAGCTGTTCATGAGCAGGCAGGAGGAGCGAGGGAGGGGGCGGAGCGGGACAAGGTGGAGTGAGGGTGGGGCACACTCAGGGGAAGGGGCACAGCAGGAGTGGAAAGAGGCGGAGCAGGGGTGGAGCACCCACCCGGAAAGAAGAAAGTCAGTGCCCCTGCACCAGAGGACATAGCCAGTTCTCCTATACAAAGGTTTAATCTTTTATGAAAAATCTACCATAGTCTGTTTAAAGGCATGCCATGAAATTTTACCATAAATAATGACAACGAAAATGATGGCTGGGTTATAAAACTGAACAGCAATCAGAGCAGTAATGACAATTAATCTCATAATTGTGACTTTTTTCCTCTCCGCTTTGCCCTTTCTTACTCACCTCACTTCTGACTTACACTGAGCCAGCAGAACAGGATTGTCTTATTGTCTTTACTACAATAAAGGTACTTTCTAAATTCCCTAGACAACAAATTCACATTTATTTGTTGCCTTACAAAAATATAATATTTTTTGTGAATTAATAGGAAAGAAAGGCACATTGTATCCATTTGTCGACTCTTGCCTTACACTAAGATGGCAATCGTCTCAGGACAGGGAAAGTCTTTGTTGTGTGCTTGTATAGCACCTAGTGCAGTGTCTGTGACTGGAGCCTCTAGGACAGCAGTTTTCAAGTCCGCAGACTATTGTCAGGGCTTCCCCTTGCCCTCCCTTGGTTCTTGTCATGCAGACAGAAAGCAGAAGGCCAGAATCCAAAGCGCAGCCAATGCAATGTTTTGGGGTTACCAAGCAAGCATAATCCACAGCTCTGTACACCAGCAGAGCTGGCTGCCCGGTGCACTGGGGCTGGGGGTGCTGCGGCCTCACCGCCTGGATGCCTGGAGCACCGGCCTCACTCCCCGCCTGCTCGGTGCTGGGGCCAGGGGGCCGCGGTGGGGTGCTCTGGGCTCGTGCAACGGAGGGGGGCAGAAGGGGAGGGGCAGGGCCTCGGGCACAAGGGGAGGGACCCGGAGCTAGCGTCCCCCAACAGATGGGTCACCGGCTGCCCATGGTGCCTGCCCCTGGTACCACCCCTTACAATTTATGGTCATGTTCCATTTTGGAGGGTCTAGAGTCTGGGGACTTCGGTACCACCCTTTTTGTACCCCATGGGAGGGGAAGGGAGTAAGGTTGTGTTCTGGCCAAGGACACCTTTTCTTTGGCTTTAGTGTTTCTTACATCTTTCCCCCACAACCCCTTCGCCCCTCCCAACTGGTTCCTTGACCTTGTCTTGAGATAGGAGTAGAGGCAGTCGTATATACACTCCCACCATGTCCAGCAACTCCTTAGCTCTAGTTCTTATCTTTTCTCATTGTACTAAAAAAACAATCTGGTTGTAGGCAGAAGCAACACACAGTGTCTTTGTTCACATATGTTAATGAGGATATAAGAATATCAAAAATCAAACAGGCAAACAAAACCCAAAATTCTATCTCAGACTAATAAACAGGCCTAAATACTATATTACCATCACTAACAACTATAGCAGGGATCTGCTCCTCTATTCAAAATTTTTTAGGGGTTGGCAAATAACAAAAGGTTGAAAACCACTGCTCTAGGGGCTACCATAATACAAATATGATTGGGGGCTAAGGAACATGACTGATGAGGAGAAGCTGAGGGAACTGGGCTTATTTAGTCTGCAGAAGAGAAGAGTGAAGGGGGATTTGATAGCAGCCTTCAACTACCTGAAGTGGGGTTCCAAAGAGGATGGAGCTAGGCTGTTCTCAGTGGTGGCAGATGACAGAACAAGGAGCAATGGTCTCAAGTTGCAGTGGAGGAGGTCTAAGTTGACTATTAGGAAAAACAATTTCACTGGGAGGGTGGTGAAGCACTGGAATGGGTTACCGAGGGAGGTGGTGGAATCTCCATCCTTAGAGGTTTTTAAGGCCCAGTTTGACAAAGCCCCAGCTGGGATGATTTAGTTGGGGTTGGTCCTGCTTTGAGCAGGGATTGGACTAGATGACCTCCTGAAGTCTCTTCCAACCCTAATCTTCTATGATAAAAGGGAGATACTTTTGCCATGCTCTCTCTCTTCCACCTCCATCGACAGATACCACCACCAAGCGACTGAAGCGCTGATCAAAGGAGAGAGCCTGGCTGAAGGACACCCAGCCAGCCTGTGCTGAGAAGGATCTAAGTTTGTAAGGGCACTGAAAGTGTTAAGGTCAGCTTAGAATGCATTTTGCTTTTATTTCATTTGATCAAATCTGACTTGTTGTGCTTTGACTTACAATCACTTAAAATCTATCTTTTGTAGTTAATAAATTTGTTTGTTTATTCTACCTGAAGCAGTGCATTTGGCTTGAAGCGTGTCAGAGACTCCCCTTGGGATAACAAGCCTGGTACATATCAATTTCTTTGTTAAATTGACAAACCCATATAAGCTTGCAGCATCCAGCGGGCATAACTGGACACTGCAAGACGGAGGTTCCTAGGGTTGTATCTGGGACTGGAGATATTGGCTAGTGTCATTCGGTTGCACAATCCAAGCAGCGTCTGGCCAAAAGTGCTCACTCATAGCTGGGAACAGCATACATGCTAGAGGCTGTGTGTGAACAGCCCGGGAGTGGGGGGGTTTCATAGCAGAACAGGGTAAGGCTGGCTCCCAGAGTTGAGGATTGGAGTGACCTAGCAGATCACCGATCCGCATAACACCAGGGGAATGTCACAGTTCCCACTTCTCCTGCATCCCTGCCTTGGCCCAGGCATGGCTAGATCAAAGAGAATGTCTCTACCTCAAGCTGGAGGGGTAATTCCCAGCGGAAGGAGACATACCTGTGCTCGTTCTGCTCGAGCTAGCATGCTAAAAATAACAGTGTGGCCATGGCGGCAGGAGGGTCTATCCACCCTGAGTATGATCCTGTCCCAGGCTATAGGGCCATGCTCAGGGCAGTTAGCCCCTCCCACTGCAGTGGCTACACTTCTGGTTTGAGCTCAACCCGACCTAGTGCAGGTATGTCTCCTCCAGCTGGAAATCACACCCTCTGCACAAAATACTGATATTGTCCCTACTACCAGAGGATCCAAGCATCTCACAACCTCCTAATGTATTATTCTCACAACACCCCAGGGAGGCAGGGAAGTGCTGTTAGGCAGAGACACTAGGCGGCTTGCTTAAAAATCACACAAGAAGTCTCTTGCAGAGGAGGAAACTGACCCCTCATCTCCCAAGTCAGCACCATAACCATTGCACCATCCTTCCTCTCTTGAAAAAGCACCATAACTGTCCCGTAAACATAGCTTTGCTGAGGGGATTTGTCATAACTAGGTATCTGCGGTATCCTTCAAACGAGCTTGTTGTAAGGTTCCTCCTTGTGGTTCCTAATCCTAATCCACCTTCTTGTAAAATAAGTAGGAGTGCATTATATGCAAATAGCAGCACTATAGCTTTTAATTGCCTGAAGCCAATAAACAGGTATCGGACAAAAATAATTATTTGTAAATCACATTATTCCATCTCAGAGGAACCCTGGTTACCTTGCAACCTTTTGCTGATGCAGAAGAAAAAGAAAATCTGCCCCGAGGGTAGAAACAACCATCCCAGCTCCTTTTTCCAACCCAGAGCAAGCTCTGAATGAGAACAGCTGCTGAACAGAAGTCTCTCCAAATAAGGACGGTTTAAATTAGTAGGATTTTGGCTAATTAAAAGATCATAAAGACATAATTAAAAAAACGGAGACCAAGTGATATTAAATTAATCCACCAGCCGTCTTCCGAGCCATTGTAGTAAAGTGCAGATTGTTGCCATCACCTACCATATCCAAACCACCTCCACTCTTTGAATATGCAAGCAGGAACGAGGTTTCAGAATTGTGAGGGATTTAGATGGGCGAGGTGGAGGGAGTGGGGGGAGACTCTTCATTCAAATGTGAAAGGGAATCCCCACTGGGCAAGAGAAAGCATAGTGAGAATTTCTCCTGGAATTTCCCCCCAACAATCGTGTGGGAGGTGAGCCTCTCTAGGAAGGTGTGAAATTTAGCAGGCTGTTCAATCCCCTGGCTAATTTCTTCTCTCACACATCACTGCTCCCCTTGTGCTGCTCTGTTCCCACCAGGCAAGGAGCCGCAATATACACGCGGAATCCTCAATTAAAATGTCCTGGAGTTCACAAATGAACTCAGGGGGCTCTGCCTACCAGAGGGCTCTATCCAAAGCCTATTGAAGTCACCCTTGATGGTGGTGTGCTTTGGAGCAGGCTTCTCGTTAAGAGAGTCTGAGGCAACAGCTTAAAAAAGAGAGGCTGCCCGCAGGATGTTTCCACTGCCTGTGAGGGGTAAATTCCTGACCTCCCGGAGCATCGTTATCAAAGGCTGCTTTTCTATTTGATAGTCCTGCTGTGAAGTAATGGCAGACCTGGGGTGGAAATGAACCACGTTTCAAAAGCCCGGTGAGCAGACACTTCAAAGATGAATGACATCTGGACTGAGAGCTGTATCGAGCTACCATACGCCAAGCAAGGGAGTGCTGGCACCATTTTTCAGGTAGGACTGTGGATTTGTTCAAGCCCAACGAATAAAGAACTGGGGACAACATGGCCACAAGTAAGAAACGCAGAGTGTGGCTGCCAGCAGAGATAAGCGTCACCCAGCACTTATGGGTTTGGCCACGGGTAGGTGCCTTTTCACAGTTCGCCTGGCAGAGCCGCTGCCTCCAGACCGTGACTGTCTACAAAATGTAAGGCCCATCTCTTTGCTACAGCTTCCTCAGAATTACAATAATAAAGAGCATTACGGCGGGGGGGCTGCTCTACCTTATAGCTGCCGCACACAGCCTGCAGCCCAGAACAGCCGGAACACCAGTCACATACTTCCCTGCCCTCAGTACACCCCTAGCAGGCCCCTACCCTACAATAGGGTGGTAGTATTGGGCTGTCTAAGTTGTCCTCACACCATGCCCTGGGCTTGAAATTCCCAGTAGGGGGAATCTGCATCCCTTTATGCCAGAGTAGCATAACACAGGCCAACCCCTGCTCAGGATGGACCCTCATCAGGACAAAAGAAAAGTGTTTGTGCACACACAAGGGCTCTCTCTCTTTCTTTCAGTCATTATGTTCCTGGCTGGCAGCTTGTCAGAAAACTTCCTCCCCACAAGTGAAATGTGTTGCAAGGTATGGATCTGGGTAACAGATGCTTAAACACCATCTGGTGTAAGTCTCCATTTCCAGATGCTTCCCCTGCAAATTCAGGCTGCTTTCTCCTTGTGACTGTTATGGAGAGTACTTAGAACAGCCAAGGGATACCTTACACTTTTCTCCCTACACATCCTCATTTATTTTTATTTGTTAGGAGAAATTATTTATTTTTAAAAGGGAGTGCGTACCTTCTCCCATGAAACTATAAAAGTGAATGATCAGCCGTTCAAAAACTGTCGCTGCCATAAACCATTTCAGTCTAATTCATGCTAGCTACAGCACTGGCAAGGAAAGCAGATGATGAGCAGCGTATTCCAGTCAATGGAATAAAGCAGGATGCTTGTAATGACTCAAAGAGACACAGTCAAGTACTTTAGGGACAAAACAGGGTGTTTCTTAAAAAAAAAAGAAGGGAAGGAGACCTGGAGTGTAAGGAAAGCTTGACTCATGGGAGTGCCGGTAGGACATGTGACTTTACCGGTTCAGTGTAGCACATGATTTGTGACAATGGTCAATACCCTTGTCATATGACAGTATCTACTGACCTCGCTGGGTGCTGGTTACATTGCATGATTATACCTGTAATGCATTTATTAAAGCCCTCGGTACAATGTTAAAAATGATCAGATGTGACAATTATTTATATTATGGTAGCATTCAGAGGTGCCAGTTGAGATTGGGGTCCATTGTGCAAGGCACTGTACAAATACATAATAAGAGAAATTCCTTGCTCCAAAGAGCTATATTCTAAACAGACAGAAATTAAATGACTTGCCCAAGGTCCCACAGGAAGTCTGTGACAAAACTAGGTGCCCTTCTGAGTCCTAGGCCAGTGCCTTAACCATGAGATCATCCAGCTGTTCTAGATTAGCTTTGAAATGATTGTCATGCTAAGCACCACACAGCCCACTGAACCCCAGCTAACTCATGCAGTCAGAAACTGGCTGGGCAGCTAGTAGCTAGGTTCTTTGGGGTAATCTGTGCCAGCCCTGGTGGCTGCTGGACAGAGGGGAAAAAGAAAGCAGATGGGATGATATGTTCCTGTGAACACAGAATCCTGAGAGAGTCGGCATATTCAGAGCTGACTTACTGCATAATGCAAAGCTATTGAATGGTTCTGTGTTCTGTGGTCTGATGGTGTCTTTGATATTTCAGGGATGAAGGAACTAACCACAGTGATGGAACTCCATGTGATGCAGCCACTTTAAGACTCTCAGAAATATAAGCATTCTGGGAAGTCCAAAAAGTAGTGGAATTCCTGAATACTGATGCTGGATGGTGACAAAATTTGGTTAAGTTAATGAACTTGTGGACCAGCTCCTCAGCTGGTATAATTCAGTATAGTTCCCTGATGTCTGGAAAGCTAAGCCAATGGACCCCAGTTGAGGATCTACATACAGTGCTTCCATAACCTTATGGCCCAGCAGTGAGTCTCATTTCCTAAAAACATTGTGTGTCGAAGCTAGGGATTGGTGTGTAGATTTGAATAAAATATAAACTGACTCAGCCATACTTCCCAAATACAAACTGAACTGGAGCGTAATCTGATATTGATGTTTCAAAAAAATGTGGTTATATTAAAAAACCCCAAACCTTCTATTTATCATGCCGCATCACTTCCGGATTGCATCCAAAAGCAGAAGCACCAAAGTGCTGTGAGAAAGGCTGGAAAGGTGGAACCAGGTAGGACCGTAAATCTTGCTACACAGCCTAATACCAATATTCTTCCTAGCCCAATTTCCAGGCCAAAGAGTTTTGGCTAAGCTTTAAAGAAACATCTGAACTCTTGGATGCTTCTCCAAGCTAAACCTCTCAATCTTTTGAGGGTCACCTATCAGTAGTAAAAAGAAAAGGAGGACTTGTGGCACCTTAGAGACTAACCAATTTATTTGAGCATGAGCTTTCGTGAGCTACAGCTCACTTCATCAGATGCATACCGTGGAAACTAAGTCTGCTGCAGTTTCCACGGTATGCATCTGATGAAGTGAGCTGTAGCTCACGAAAGCTCATGCTCAAATAAATTGGTTAGTCTCTAAGGTGCCACAAGTCCTCCTTTTCTTTTTGCGAATACAGACTAACACGGCTGTTACTCTGAAACCTATCAGTAGTAGTAAACTTCGCTTGCTGCCCATATAATTTGTTGATTATGCAAACACACACCCCTTTCATGCAGTCCTCAGAAGCCACCCACCCACTCTATCCGTAGACAATCTGAGGGCGCTGATCTTAAATGAAAGCAGAAAGATGTTTCTCCTTCAGTGCTATAAACTGACAGCTACAGTGAAACTTCCAACCATGCAGATCTCACCCGCAGCTGGACATATCACCAACAAGTAGATGGAAACTATCAGTGAGAGATACTTTCTAAAAGCCAGCCTAGATGTGAAAAACTTATTTGGGAAGTGGCATTGCCTTATGTCTACAGAGGAGTCTGAGCCTGGTAGTGTGTTGTGTTTTCAAAAAGGTGAACTGGGAGTGGGAAATTTTTTGATTGTTTTTAAGGTCAGAAGCCTCAGTCAAGGAAGAAACAGACCTAGAGGCACAAAGACAGCCAGGGTTCTGAAAATAGGAAAGGATGGTGTGGATGTGCTCTGAGAATCCTGAGAACCAAGAGAGGGACTATTCCTTGAAAACTGACACAGGCCAGACCTGTAAAGATCCGTGACCAAAGGAGCTAACCCTACCTAGCCAGACAGACAGGTGGTGTGCAAAACTTGGTGGGGTTTCACTTCTCAATGCTTTGTACAAATATTGGTTTTGATTTTCAATCTATGTTGGTTTATATTAATCTTCGCTTCCCCCCCACACATTTCACTTGGAACAGACCCAAAAACTTCATAGCAAACCAAGGGCAAGATGGCCGTGTTCCATCACCATTCTAGCTTAAAGCTGGGTAAAACCACAAGTTTCAAATCATTAGCAAGCAGAAGCAGAAGCTGTGCTGGGGGTTAATGTGAATCTAGGCCCAGGTTTGCTCACAAACCTCAGTGAATCTTTGGAGCAACCTGGTCCTTGCTTTGAATTTGTAACAAATCCCCAAAGGAGGGGAATTTAATATGGCATCCGGCTTCTTTGTGGCCAAGCTCTAGCTATGTGGTGGAGACGTTGTTTCAGGATCCCAATGCTACAGATGGACTCTATCTCTAAAATGGGCCTAACCAGACTCTAGGTCCAAACACCTGTGAATCTTGGAGGTGTTCAACATCGGGGTTCATATCCCAGATCTGCAGTTTGGCTGACCTTTATTTTTGATTAAAAGGATGGGGCTCTTTTAAAGTGAGGGAGATGGCACTTTGATCTAGAACTTTGTTTTGTGAGATGCTCGCAGTTGTTAAAGAGTCTAGAGATATCTCTAGAAAATATCCTATCTTTTATTTAAAGTAACCTCTGGTCACATCACTCCAGCATATAGATTTTGCCTAGGAGAACTGAAGAGTGGAAATTCCTATGGAGTTTCGTTGTACTTTGGGTTTCAGAGTTGCTGCATAACAGTGTCCTATAATTTTAACTCATCCAGTTTGTGACAGGCTATCAGAACAATACAAATATAGAGCTGCAAGGGACCTCAAGAGGTCAGCTAGTCCAGCCCCTGTTCTATGGCAGATTAAGTAAACCTAGATCATCCCTGACAGGTGTTTGTCCAACCTGTTCTTAAAAACCTCCAGTGATGGGAATTTCACAACCACTCTAAGTAACCTGTTCTGGGGCTTAATTATTCTTCTAGTTAGAAAGGAATCCTAGTATCTAATTTAAATCTCCCTTGCTGCAAACTAAGCTGATTACTTCTTGTCCTACCTTCGGTGGACATGGAGAACAATTGATCACTGTGCTCTTTATAACACCTTTAACTTATTTTACATACTTGTATATGATCATATCCCCTCCCCCCTCAGCCTTCTCTTCCCTAGACCAAGCCTGGTCTACACTTAAAAATTAGATCTACCTAATTACATCGCTCAAGGCCATCAAAACCTTCACACCCTGAGCACTGTAGTTAGGTCAACCTAATCCCCGCTGTCCGTGCTGCAAGGCTGAAGGAAGAATTCTTCCATTGACCTAGCTGCAGCTTCTTAGAGAGGTGGATTAACTGCATGACAGAAAAACCCCTTCCGTCAGCATATGAAGTGCCTACATGCCGGTGATACAGCAGCGCTTGTAGTGCAGACATAGCCTAAACATGCCCAGTTCTGTCAACCTTTCTGCATAGGCCATGCTTTCTAAACTGCTTATCATTTTTGTTGCTCTTCTCTGGACTCTCTCCAATTTGTCCACATCTTTCTTAAAACTGGGCCCAGTACTCCAGCTGAGGCGTCACCGGTGCTGAGTAGAGCAAAACAGTTACCTCCCATGTCTTGCATACGACACTGCCATTAATACATCCAGAAATGATGTTTGTCTTTTTTGTGACAGCACCATGCTATTGACTCAGATGCAACAGTTACTGCTGAGGATAAGGCCATTTCTTCTCTTAGCTCTTTGAGTTGCTATGGCCTTGTCGGGAACTTTGGGTCTAATGCTGACCTCTCTTCTTCTGGGCTGGGACAGTGTCTTTCTTTGTATTTGTGCAGCGCCTAGCACAATAAGGACCTGCTTCTAACTGGGGCCTCTGGGGGGCTTGGAAAATATAAACAGGATGATCATCTTTTTTACATTACTGTAACCCAGTTGATTTCAATGGTGTTTCGCCTGATATACACTGTTGTAAGCAAGAACAGAATCAGGCCCGCAGACTTTTAAGCATCAGCTCCAAAAGGGGGTAGGTTATGGTGATCAGAACTGATTAGCCAATTTGAAATGCAAAAGCAGCAAAAGCACCAAGTTTAATCATTTCACTTATAGGAAATATCTCATCAATTTGTAATGCAAATCCACTTAAATCAACCCTTGAAGCAGAGCTCAGTACAGCATTCTCCAGGAAAACAAAAGGGAAGAAATTCCCACATGCAACTTGAGCAGCTGCCACTGGCTTCCGAGATAAAGTAACACTCCGTAATACAAGACGCATTATGGGGATAGAATGTCAAAGTGCCATCAGGGGACTGCAACCTATTGTAATAGAAAATTAAAAAAACCACCAACTAGCTTTATTAGTGTAAAATACAAGGTCACTGCACAGCATGATTTAGCCTTTCACCTATTTTGAATAATTCCAAGAGACTGGAACCTGGATTTCCACACTACAATCTCAGTTAAAGACCTGAGTGGCATGAGACCCTGTAGCTTGTCACCATCATAACTGCAAATTGCATGTAATGTTCTACCACTGGGAGCTGCTGGTTACTGCCGGCTTCCCAGCTTAGGCCTTAGAGCAGGGGTGCCAAACTCATTCTGAGGAGCGGGCTGGATTCCATGTTTAATTATGATCTATGGGCAGGGGTATGAATTCAAGATGGCATAATCCCTTCGATCCATAGCGGAAACCCTACTGCTGTCAGTGGGAGGTTAGCACAGAGATCAAAGGGGAGAACACCGCTTGATGTAGTCACTAAACTCTTATTAATCCCTGTATTTCCTTCTTTGCAGCAACTCTCAATTCAAGGCTTCACTCCCACTCCCTACCCCATTCTATCCACTAAAAGAATCAGCAGTGGAAATTTAGCATTGGCACTGGGGTCAGATCTGGCCTTTATAGCTAATGCCTCCAATTAGATTAATGGGGCAGGTGTCTTTGACTCAAGGTTTCAGGCTGTCTGCAGATTCAGACAGACACCGTGATCTGACCCAGGGGCTACATGTTCCAGACCCCTGCTTTAGTGCCGTGCTTGTCACCATCAGTCCAGTTAATCATAGGCCTGATTCTCCATGGTCTTGCACCTAATGTTGCCATTTTCACCTGTGCAAATTGGACATAAAAGGCTACCAGATGAAAATAGTAGCCTTTTGTACTTGCTATGCAGTCACCAATGACGGTACAAGGTGGGAGATAGTGGAGAATCAGGCTCCAGAACTGGATTCGACTCTCCTCTCACACCAGGGTACATTAAATCAGGAGTAATTTCAAAGGCCAAATGGAGTTACCCCAATGTAAAACCGGTGTGAATAATTAAATTTGGCTCTTACATACTGCTTCTCACACACTGATCTCAAAGCACGACTTTCAAAGAGCAGTGAGTGTCACTACCCCATTTTACGTATGGGGAAACTGAGGCACAGTAGGGTGAAACGGCTTGCCTGGTGTCACAGAGCAGATCAAGGATGATGCTAGGGAAAGAAGCCAGGTCACCTAACTCACAGTGCAGGGTCATATCGCCTGGACCACACGGCCTTGCTTGAAGAGAATCAGTTTCAAAAAGCTTCAGCTCACGTACCAAAATAAGGAGTTTTATACTTGAGTCAAGGGAAGCTGCTGAGTGCTTAGCACCTCTGAAAATCAGGCCAGTTATTCAGGTGCCTCAATTGGATTTAGATGCCTAACTCTAGGCACCCACCCTGGAAAATGTTGTCTTAAGTGACTTGTGTGAAGTCGTTCTCAGGAAGCCTGTGACAGGGCCAGAAATAGAACAGAGATAGCCTGGTTCCTGTGCCCGCACCACAAGCCTGGCCATCCCCCTTTCCATACGGTTCTCACATCCTCTTCTGCGGCCCCACAGAGGCGTACGGGTCTGTAAGTCCCTCTCTCCCCACGCCCTGCCTGGGTCACGAGTCTGGATGTGAAGGGGACAGCAGTGTTTGTGGATGGAGCGAGAGGGTAGGGCCTGGGTGGAGTCTTGCTCGGCTCCCTCCCGCCCCCAGCGCGGCCAGCAGAGGTGGAAAGTGAGCTTGGCTTTGTAAATACAGTAGCTGCAGTGACTTATTTCCCTCTGGGATAAGGTGACCAGATAGCAAGTGGGGAAAATCAGGACAGGCTGTGGGAGGTAATAGGTGCCTATATAAGAAAAAGCCCTGAATATTGGGACTGTCCCTATAAAATCTGGACATCTGGTGACCCTAACCTGGGAGCAAGGGCAGAGTAAAGAAGGATTTGTAACTCAGAGAAGGATTCTAGTATGAGATGCAGCTACACGCTGACCCTCACTGAGGACTAGAAGTTGGGTCCCAATCTTGCCACCCGTTCCAGTCAGACAGGAGACCAAAGCCACCTCTTCCTATTTCAAAACAAGCCTCCCCTTCGAAGTGGCACATGGAGACAGACGCAGTTGAGGACTCGAACATCTATTCTCCTTGGAGCTTCTTTCAGTCCTGGCGCAGTTTGTGAGGGAGAGGGGAAAAAATTGCCATGCATTTGTGCAATATCTGATATCGCCCAGCTAACGAATGGTATGTGGGTTAAATGCATGTAGGAAGCAATATAGGAAAATATCCATTACGTTGCAGGAAAACAACCCCAGCCTTTATCCATCTCTATGTGCCTGAGGAAATACTTTAAGGCAGACGGCATTCTCAAAGAGTTAAATCAGCCAGAGCAGATTGCAAGATGGTGCTTTAGCCATTTGAATAGATAATGGTTAGGTCAAGTCATGAGGCTGGGTTTTCATGATGCTATCAAGCAATCTATAATTTAATATTTAAAATGCAACCTTGGCAATACAATTAATACTATTTTATTAGCCTACAGAGGCTTCATGTAACTACTTAGAGCCATATAACACCATCCGGTATCACAGGACCATATAAATTCATCCAGCAAGATAAACTTTGAGGTCTGCAGTCAGAGACACTGGAAATCTGCAGAGCCAGCACAAAGTAAATGGCTTTCACATTTGATAGAATATCACTTTGTGTGCTCACATCTGTGACTCCTCTGCTGAGAAATGTGATGGTGCCAAGACCTTGGAGGAGAGACAAGTGCAGAACATGCCTAGTAAGTTGTCCTAAATCATCCTCTCTCTCTCTCTCTCTCTCTCTCTCACACACACACACACACACACACACACACACACACAGGTTTTTTTCTGCCTCATCCCTCCCTCCCAGATCTGAAACAGAAACCCGTATGCACGATGCTCTTCACTGAGTTAGAATCCTTCTGTCTATTTATATGGACCCTGCCACCATGGTATCTGAGAACTGTTGCTCTGTGTACAATGCAGTCTTATGATTGCCAGTGGATAGTTACAGTATAAGTATTGACAGGTTTCAGAGTAACAGCCGTGTTAGTCTGTATTCGCAAAAAGAAAAGGAGTACTTGTGGCACCTTAGAGACTAACCAATTTATTTGAGCATGAGCTTTCGTGAGCTACAGCTCACTTCATCAGATGCATACCGTGGAAACTGCAGCAGACTTTATATATACACAGAGAATATGAAACAATACCTCCTCTCACCCCACTGTGGTGGGAGGAGGTATTGTTTCATATTCTCTGTGTATATATAAAGTCTGCTGCAGTTTCCACGGTATGCATCTGATGAAGTGAGCTGTAGCTCACGAAAGCTCATGCTCAAATAAATTGGTTAGTCTCTAAGGTGCCACAAGTACTCCTTTTCTTTTTGAGTATAAGTATTGGATACCTTCCAATCCTTACCCCAGTAATCTTTGCTCACAAGAGAGGTCCACTCCTGGGATAAACTGTATGCAGGATCAGGCTCTGCAATCAGTCTGTAAACCTCACAGTATGTCAGACACGGGGCCTGTTCCAAGTCTGTGAAATGAACTCCCCCAGGAATGTAGGACCATCCCAAACCTCTCCACCTTCCACTCTAAGTGCCCGGTGCATTTCTTTGGCCGTGCCTCCTGTAACGTGCACACATAGCCATGTATATACATCTTTAATAAATACCAAAACAAGAAACCGCCCTGCACGCATTTCTCCTCTGGCAGAGAAGATGAGAGAACAAACAGGTGACATGTTAGTAATGTTGCTTAATGCACTAGTGGAAGGAGCTCAGGTACTACAGGGTGTGAGCACAGGAAAACAACCTAAACAGCATAGGATAGACCATCTCTGCTGAGACGTCTACAAATCCCTCCCAGCTGGCATAGGTTACGTCGAAGGTGAGCGAGACTTCCTTTATTCTGGTGACCTCTGTTCCCTTTGTGATCCTCCCATCCGCTTGTCTGTTTTGTCCACCTGCCACATCCTCTCTGATACCTAGATCACAAACTCTCTTAGATTATTTGTCTGGAACACCGGAGCCCTGATCTTTGATGGGGATTCCTATGTGCTGCCATAATAAGCAAAGTTTCAGTACCTTTTGCTTTGCTCAGACACTAGTAACAAAGGACAGGCTCCCCAGTCAGGTTCTGTTACTATTATTTCAAGAGCCAGGGTACCAAGGTACCAAGAGCCAGGGGGGTGCGAGAGGCGACACAGAGAGATTACACTAATCTAACTCAGCTGGGCCCAACTCCGAGGTAACAACCAGGAGCATCCTGGTCGTGGTGAGAAAGCTGTGTTCCAAAGGCCTGATGCAAAGACCATTCACTGAAGTGAGGGGGAGTCTTTCCATTGTTGGAAATGGGCTACGGATCGGGCCTGTAATTCCTAAACTATACCAAGCTGCCCGGGCTTCAGGTTTCTTTGTAAACTTCAGTCTCAGCCCAAGTTGGCCCATTTGTTTGCAGAGCTTTGAGGTGAATCTGGTTCCAGCTGTGAGTGAAGCTGGGCACACTGAGACCATGTGAAATTGGCGATGAAGCAGAATGCAATTTTCGATGAGTCACTCAGTCTGGGCTTTGATATTTTGTCGGCGGGAACATTTGAATTCACCTCAAAGGTAAACAGCTTAAATAGTACAAAGCTCCTGGATGCAGATCACAAGAGAGGGCTGGTTCATTTGAGGCCTTGTGAAAGGAAACTGCTGAGCTTTCCCACAGTTTAGCATCCTCAGCATCTAGAGGCTCAATCAGGGCCCCTTTGTGCTAGGTGCTGTACATATACACAAGAAGAGACAATCCCTGCCCTGCAGCACTTACAGTCTAAATAAACCAGGCAGGCAAAGGCTGGGAGAGAAGAAGT
Organism: Eretmochelys imbricata; assembly: GCF_965152235.1. Classification (NCBI taxonomy): domain Eukaryota; kingdom Metazoa; phylum Chordata; order Testudines; family Cheloniidae; genus Eretmochelys; species Eretmochelys imbricata. The sequence goes on from NC_135573.1 coordinate 256,824,081, forward strand.
ATTAACCACATTTTACAGATAAGGAACTGAGAAATGCAGAGATTAGGTGACTTGCCCTAGATCACACAGGAAGTCTGTGGCAGAGTTTAGAACTCAGATATCTTGAGTCTTCATCTAGTGCCTTAACCACAGGATCACCCTTTCCTCTCTTCAATCACCTGTTCCTGCTTCCATTGACTTCGGTGGCACAGGATCAGCCCCTCATTGCTTGGCCACTGGGTTCAGATCTTGACACCCAGCCCCCCAGCACACAAACCCCTGCTTCCTAGCAGCAATAAGGAGCTGACAAATCCACAAATGAACAAAAACCACCAAAAACAAAAAAAAACAAAGCAGTCCCAGTGTGGTCAACACTTGCAATTTGACCACAAGTCACTCCATATTTGATTCTTTTCTTAAAGCCCCAGCTCTTGGAGTCAGGTGAATACAAGAGAATCTCAGCTTTCATGTTAAAAAAGTAAGTTGCTAGCCCTCTTGGCAGAGAAAAGCTTTAAAACATGCATTTTCTAAAGGCTCAGAAACCAGAGGGTAAATAAAAAGAGCCTAAACTGTATTTTCTGATTGCATGATTTTTAAGCCAATCTCAGGATTTTTTGGAGTCTGACTCCCGGGTTTTGAGTTCTTTGGTGTGGCAGTAGCATAGTTTAGAGGGCCAGTTTCCATCCTCTCTGACTTTAATGCACCCCACCATGCAAAGTCATTGGTGCAACCAGTGAAGAAACTTGTGCACTGATCTGTGACCCTTGCAAGGCCAGGAATGAGGAGGCTCGTTGAGAAGAGAATGGATGACTTAACCCTGAATTTCCTGGCTTTTGCGGGTTTAGGATGGATTTTGAGCATCATGAGAACCATTTGCGCGGGTGGGAGCACGTGTGTTTGTACGGTTATCGCTGAGCTTATGCAAATGCACCCAACTGCGACGGCACAGCTTCCTGAATAGATTTAATGAACACCCTAGTCTGAGGTGATAATTACAGACGGGAGTCAGAAATGCAGAGTTCTAGGTTAGCCCCCCAAGAAGCTGGAGGACCCGAAAGGTATGAAAAGGCAGAGCCGTTCATAAGAAGCAGTGGGGAGAAAGACCAGAGCAGCTGGAGAGGTAAGGGGTGACGAGCTCAGTATGGAGCACACTTTAAGAAGAGGCGGCATGGAGAGATAACAGACTAAATCTGTCCCATGAGCAACAAGGCTAGCCCAGCACCTGCGCTGGAGTTCGAACTTGCCTGACTGGCTGCTCGTCCACATGGGCAGCATGCTGGCTGCTGGTGGACAAAGGCTTCAGGGGGAAGAGACCCTTCCTTGATCACAGGATCGGTTACTGGGACAAATCCTCCCCTGTCCTTCATGTAATCACTCCTTCTGTTCCACCCGCCCCTTCTCCCCTGTAGGAATCATCACTGGAGGGGAATCACCCACAGTCTGTGCAGAGGCTAGAGCCTCTGGTTTCCCCCTCCGCTCCCACCAGGGCCTTCCTTGCTGAAGTTAAGAGGCAAATCAGGACAGGATCCTCCCTACCTAGACCGAGTTCCTATCCTGCGAGGTGCTGAACGTCCCCAGCTCACACTGACTTGGCGGGAGTCACGGAGCACCCCCAGCCTGGCAGAGGCTGGCTCTTGCTACAGGCCTACCATGGATCGCAATCATCATTCCCCGTGCCTGGCATCATGCACTCCGGTTTTCATGAGCTGCAGGCTATATTTAGTACTCCACTATCGCATTGAGAAATGCTGCCAGCCAGAAAACAAACACTCCATTTGATGGAGCACATGGCCCACTGGAATCCACCTCTCAGGAGGAACCCCTGCCAGCATGGGGAAAATCCTAAGGCAAGCCTAGGGAGTTTGTCTCCCAAGAGCATTCTATTTTTCCCTCACTGGTTTCCAGCTAGCCCTGGCAGAGCACTTCAGAGCTATGTGGCAGGTGGCCCACGATGCCAGCAGAGGTGACTCTGCACTGTTGCCTGTTTTATCTTCCTCATTGTTAAAACAGTCGGTTCAGCTCAGCCTTCACTATAGTGGGGCTGCTGCTCCACTGGGCTTCTCTGTTAGTCTAGCTGCTCATTATTGTTTTTTGTATTACAGTAGCACCTATAAGGCCCAGCCAAGATCAAGGGCCCATTGTGCTAGGTGCTGTACAAACTCATAGCAGGAAATGGTCCCCGCCCTTGCAATAACACTGTGCTCCATTTAGCACATAGCTGTTGGCAGGGTAGTGTTTAATACAGCACCTTGCACGCCAGAGAGCCACAGCAAGGGGCCCAAGGGGTAAGTTAAAGTAGCACCTGCTATTGTTACTGCTACTCTAGTAGCATCTGCAGGCCTCCATGGCGTGCTAGGTGCTGTTCAAATACAAAACATGGGACAGTCCCTGCCCCAAAGAGCTCACCACCTAAGTCAGCCAGAGAGACAGAGTTGGAGGACCCGAGCACAAGGAGTCCCAGTCGTGCACCGGGACCCCATTGTACTAGGCACTGTACAAATATAGACCATAAAGACAGACCCTGCTCTGAAGCCCTTTCGATCTAAGGCACAGAGCAATTCTGTGACATGCCTAAGGCAACACAGGCCAGTGCTTAGCCACCGGACCATCCTCCTTCCTCCGACCAGCAGCAACCTGGGTTCTCAGGAGAAATATCAGTCCTTCGGAAAAGGGGCACCCGCAATGGCAAAAGTGTTACCTTTGCACCCTCTGAGGCTGGCATGACCCCTGGCATAAATGAGGCCTCTGTAATTTATGGCACCCTCCCAGGGCTGCCCAGCAACCCAGAACCCCCCCATAACGTTGAGCTCCATGCTACTCCGCCTCTTGTCCCAACATGCCGTCCACACCAGGGACTGCCACGGGGTGTGTGCAGGGCTATTTACACCAGCCCTATGCAACTAGGGTGGCAGGGGGACTTTCCCTCACCCATTTGCAGCTCTTGCACTGCCACCACATAAGCCATGAGAACAGCGTATGGGGCGGAATCAGCCCCTTCATCTGCAAATGCAGACACCAGGCCAGACCCTCAGCCGTGGCTCCAGCCTAGATCTGGCCCAGCACTCGGGCCTGATTCTCCTTTCACCCAGAGAGTAGGAGGACTGACTCCATTCAAGCCCGTGGAATCATACTGGAGTCAACCCAGTGTGAATGAAGATTCAGGCGCGGATAATTCCTACCCTCTCATGCTGCTTTGTTATCAGGAGGCAGCTTCCTTGTACAATGCATGATGTGATGATCTAATCCAAGAGCAATTACTGTATGTGTTTTGGACACAGTTTCCCAAATCTGCTACCAAATAACAACACACAACGTATAACGATGCAACATCTGACAACGCCAAAGCGCCGTCCAAATATTAGCTAATTAACATTAAATACTGTACCCGCACTCTGCTCTTAGGTGAAGTACCGATGCCAGTGAGGCAAAAATCATGCTCCAAAGCAGGGTTCAAAGTCAGTGTTGGGGTTGTTAGGGGCTGACTGAAAGCTCCCTGAAGTCACTAGGTTCTGTTAGTATTTCTGCATATCATGGAGGGATATTTAATTACATCAGGATCAACATGTTTCTCCAGACATCCAAATCAATATTAAAGCAGTACACAAAATGCACCTTAATCAATGTAAGGGCAAAAAGATACTATATGCCATGCAAAGTCTTCGCCACACTTACTCGGTCATTTTTGCTATAAATCCTCGTCTATTACATTCCCATCTTTCATTACTTCTCTGTGGCCCAGCCAATACATCATCTCAATAAATACAATGAATGACTGGTTTGTGAAGCCATCCTTTTGTTAATACCTTTGTACAAGCTCTTAGACAATGTAGATTTGGGAGCAAATTCTGCTCTCAGAGCAAACCTCCGTAGGACCCTGCAAACACCCTGCAGCTGCTGTGGGTCTTCTGCATAAGGCAGGGGGGCGGGGGTGGGGGAGGGATTTGCAGATCTCTTGAAGGGGGAGCAGACACTATGTGCGCAGTGCCGGGTCCAGTTTTGAAGTGCAGTGATTGGCTCAGACTCATAGTCATAGATTCCAAGGTCAGACAGGACCACTGTGATCAGCTAGTCTGACCTCCTGTGTAACACAGGCCAGAGAACTTCCCCCAAACAATTCCCTTTGAACTAGAGCAGGTCTTTTCCAAATATGTCCCTGTCTTGATTTCCAAATGGCCAGCAATAGAGAATCCACCATGACCTTTGGTAAATTGTGTCAAAGGTTAGTTACTCTCCCTTTAAAAAATGTATCCCTTAGTTCCAGTCTGAATTTGTCTAGCTTCAGCTTCCAGCCGTTGCATCGTATTGCAGAGGCCAGAAGATGGATCCTCTGCAGTGTAAATCCTCTGTGCTCTTCCCCCATAGAGAAAAGTCATAGATAGGGCCCTACCAAATTCACAGCCATAAAAAATGCATCACGGACCATGAAATCTGGTCTTCCTCCATGAACTCTGGCCTTTTGTGTGTTTTTACCCTATACGACGCAGATTTCACGGGGGAGACCAGCGTTTCTCAAATTGGGGTCCTGACCCAAAAGGGAGTTGCAGGGGGGATCAAAAGGTTGTTTTAGGGGGGTTGCGATACTGTCACCATAACTTCTGTGCTGCCTTCAGAGCTGGGTGGCTGGAGAGCAGCAGCTGTTGGCTGGGCGCTCAGCTCTGAAGGCAGTGCCCTGCCAGCAGCAGCACAGAAGTAGGGGTAGCAGTACCACAACCCCCCCTACAATAACCTTGCAACCCCCCAACTCCTTTTTGGATCAGGATCCCTACAATTACACTGTGAAATTTCAGATTTAAATAGCTGAAACCATGAAATTTATGATTTTTAAAATCCTAATACTGTGAAATTGACCAAAATGGTTCGTGAATTTGGTAGGGCCCTAGTCATAGAGTTTAAGGCCAGCATGGACCAGCAGATCATCTAGTCTGACCTCCTGTATATCACAGGCCGCCAACCGCACCCAGTGACCACACACTAAACCCAGCAACCGAAATGAGACCAATGTGAGTGCCCACAGGACACTAGACTGCTATGTGCCCCAAGCAGAGCAGGAGGGACCAAGGTGCACCAATGCCCCAGGCCCCCATAATGACAGGGAAATAATTAAGTGAGTTCAGGGCAGGAAGGGGAGGCTAGTGAAGAGGAATGTATTCCAGTGCTTAGGGTGGAGCAGCAGCCGTTTAGCAGCACACTTACCTCTCCCCAGATTCAGGGAAAGGATTCCTCTCCCCTTTTCCCCATGACAATCCCCAGCATCCAGTGGAGTTACTAGAGCTGGATGCAAAGCAGAGGGTTTTCTCCTCTGGCAGTAAAGCTTAGATAGACCCTAACTGGGATTCATACAGGTCACTATGCAACAGCAGAGCTTGTTCCACTGAATTCTTGCTTTCCCAGCTCGGGTTTTAAATAATTTCCTTGTACTGTTTCCTTTCCCCTTTGCCCCACCATCCTGACTTCACAGTACATGCAAAATGAGAGGGTCTAAATTATCTGTTACCACTCAAACAAGAGATTTTGCAGTCATCATGGATAATTCTCCGAAAACATCTGCTCAGTGCGCTAACAGACTGTTAGGAATCATCAAGAAAGGGATAGATAATAAGACAGAAAATATCACAATGCTACTATAGAAATCCATGGTACGCTCACACCTTGAACACTGCGTGCAGCTCTGGTCACCCCCATCTCAAAAAAGATCTATTAGAATTGGAAAAGGTACAGAGCAGGGCAACAAAAATGTTTAGGGGTGTGGAACAGCCTCCATGTGAGGAGAGATTAAAAAGTTTGGGACTATTCAGCTTGGAAAAGAGACGACTAAGGGGGGATACGACAGAGGTCTACAAAATCATGAATGGTATGAAGAAAGTGAATAGGGAAGTATTTTGGTTATTTACCCCTTCACATAGCACAAGAACCAGGGGGTCACCCAATGAAATCAATACACAGCAGGTTTAAAACTAACATAAGGAACTTCGTGTTCACACAATGCACCAACCTGTAGAACTCATTACCTGGGGATGTTGTGAAGGACAAAAGTATAACTGGGTTAAAAAGAGAATTAGATAAGTTCATGGGGGATAGATCCATCAATGACTATTAGCCAAGACAGTCAGGGATGCAACCCCATGCTTTGGGTGTCCCAAAACCTCTGACTGCCAGAAGCTGGGACTGGATAACTGAGGATAGATCACTGGATAAATTGCCCTGTTCTGCTCATTCCCGCTGAAGCACCTGGCACTGGCCACTGTTGGAAGACAGGATACTGGGACAGATGGACCGTTGGTCTGACCCATTGTGGCTATTCCTATGTTCTTAAACTAGTATCCAGGTGTTCAAGGCCAGGACTTCATGTGCAACATCCAATTGCTTTTAACACATGGTTTAACAGTAATGAAAACACACGAAGTGGCCTCAGGAAGTGGAAGGTAAGAACTGTTATCTCATATTACATCATTAACTACTTCACTGCTGGTTCCCTAGACTTCTATCTGCGGTGTGCTAGAGTTCTTTAACATTCCCGCGAAATCACAAGGGGATGGTACAATATATCTGGTCCATGGGGAAGCACTGGAAGATCACTTTCTCCTGGCACAATATGGACAGAGGGGAAGTTAATTCCTCTGATACGGTATCCACTGTACCGTATTGGTCACTGTCTGATTATTCAGAGAAAGGTGAACTACATACAATTATGGAGCTTGTTAATTGTAGAGTTCTGCATATTAGGAAGGGAAATTACTTCCTGACCCCTGCAGATAAGAAATGAACAAAGAGATGAAGACTGACGTCACTGCAGGACCAGAGTTAAGGTAGTTTTGATGGTACATTTCTTTCAGCATGATAGATGATAACATGTGTTGAATGGTGACAGCTCAAGACTCTGCTGTCTGTAGGACACAGTTGATTCGTTGTTTAACATAACCGGATTTCTTAATTTTTTTCACATTTGGGTTGGTGGTTGTAATGAAACAAGCTTATCAGTTATACAACCGTATTTTGTTTTAGGGTTGTCTTCGCATCTGCAAATACGACCAAAGCTATTAGCGATCATATTCTGGATAGAACTGTGCTTTTAAAAACCCCACTCAAAAACAGATCGGTATAGTATTTCTCATTTAAAATCCCATCCTTTAATAGGACAAGGGTCAGAGGAATCTCCAAAGGTTCGGAAATTTGGTTCCAGTTGAATGAGTCTCACACAGTTTGGCTGCTTATCTGCCATGCAAATCCACCCCTTTGGTATTCAAAACACTTGAGACTGGTTTCTCGTGCATCCTGCTTTTAGCTAGGCTGGAAATGCCCTGGCAATGGCCTTTTTAGCCCGGCACTTTAGTACTTCTGCTTGCAACTGAAAGGAGGAAGTGAGGAAGAGCACTAACATTTTACAACCCACAGGGAATGTAACTTTTGCTAACCTCAGAAAAGTCAGGGGCAGTTCAGTCTGAGCCACATTTTGACACTGACTCAGACTCGGTATTACCTTGTTCCACTCACTCAGATCAGTGGAATGACTCACAGAGAAAGGTACTGGTCAGTGTGAATCAGAGTAACAGAATCTGGCCCCTTGCGATTCAAGTAAGGGCTTCAATCAGTTCCTGGTTTATCTGAACCTGATCACCTACTTGGACTAGGCTGAGAGCTGTAGTCAGTGAAAACTGAAAATAACAGTGATAATAAAATAATATCAGACAGCACTTGTCATCAATAGAACTCAAAGTATTTTGCAAAGAAGGCCAGCACCTTTACCTGTATTTTACAGATGGGGAAACTGAGGCACAGAGCGGTGATGTGACTTGCCCAAGGTCACCCAGCAGGTCAGCGGCAGAACCAGAAATAGAGCCCAGGCCTCCTGAGTCCTAGTGCAGTGCTCTATCCAGGAGGAGGGTAATTAACCACTCGAGCAGATTACCAAGGGAATGTGTTAAGAGTCCATCGCGTGGAGTCTTTAAATGGAGACTCTCTCTTCAAAGCGATACACTCTAGTTCAACCACCAGTTACTGGTATGGATGCAGGAATGACTGGGTGAAGATCTATGGCCTGTATCCAGAAGGTCAGCCTAGAGGACCATAATGGTCCCTTCTGGCCTTAAAATCCATGAATCTAACCAAGGGCCACTCTTCTAATGCTGGAATGTTGCAGCTTGACGTTGTCTTGTATTTTCTGGCATACCCTTCCTTTCTTCTAGAAAAGCCTCTCACTACATGCTTAGGGTCCCGAGCTCCAGTCTAGAGGTGGACTGCTGGGGTTCCTTTCAAAACAATGAACCCACATTGTTGAAAGCATGAGGCCTTTTCTCCCTACTGAGATTCACCTGCTTGCAAAACTTTCTTTGCTTTCAGTGGGAGCTTCACCTTTAAAAGAACTGCAGGATCAGACCTCATATAGATTATAAAAATAATAGACCAGCCATTTCTTCTGCCAAAAAGACAGAATACCCTAATCCAGGGGTCGGCAACCATTCAGAAGTGAAGGAGTACTTGTGGCACCTTACAGACTAACCAATTTATTTGAGCATGAGCTTTCATGAGCTACAGCTCACTTCATCGGATGCATACCGTGGAAACTGCAGAAGACATTATATACACACAGAGATCATGAAACAATACCTCCTCCCACCCCACTCTCCTGCTGGTAATAGTTCAGAAGTGGTGTGCCGAGTCTTCATTTATTCACTCTAATTTAAGGTTTCACGTGCCAATAATACATTTTAACGTTTTTAGAAGGTCTCTTTCTATAAGTCTATAATATATAACTAAACCATAGTTGTATGTAAAGTAAATAAGGTTTTTAAAATGTTTAAGAAGCTTCATTTAAAATTAAATTAAAACGCAGAGCCCCCCGGACCAGTGGCCAGGACCCGGGCAGTCTGAGTGTCACTGAAAATCAGCTCACATGCTGCCTTTGACGTGCATGCCATAGGTTGCCTACCCCTGCCCTAGTCCATGAGATCTAGTCTTGTCAGTTGTTTCATGTCACCGGGCTTAGTGAGTGGAGAGAATCCAGTCAAGGGCAGAGAGTGGGATACCAAATCCGAAGCTTTGGGAATGTGAGGCAGGCATGGAAAGAAGGACACAAGTGCAAAGCCACTGGGGAACCAATAAAGGAAAAAAAATAAAAGAAATCGGGGGGCCTATGTTGCTGTGCTGCATAATAACTGGCACGGGGCCAGTCCACCCATCCACCCAATCTCATTCAAAGTCAAGCGACAGAGATGCTTTCTCCACAGCGCATAGAGGAGCAAGGTGGAAGATGTGCGAAAGAGTCAAGGTCAGAGCTACTGGATCACTTCCCAAATGACTAGCACAGGCATATAACTGCCAGCTTTGTCGAGCGCGCACACACAGAACATTGTGGACACAAAGCCCACAGCCACAGTCACACTGCAGCTTCGCAGGGCGGGCGCACAATTCTCAGGAAGTATGAAATGATATATGCTTGAGGACACAGATTCCAGATGTCCTTGGTATGTCAGATCAAAGCTACGGCGGGACTCCTTTTCTGCTCTGTTTACGGAGTGGTACGGGTAAAGTCAGCGGGGTGAAATGTCGCTTCTGGAACGCGAAGAGAGCATTTGTATTTCAGTATGAAAAGCTGAATTGTACAGAGCTGTGATCCAGCAAATTAGGCTGTAGCATTAACAGGCGTGCAGCCCTGGTCTAGAGGATGAAATTAAGGTCATCCCTGCTTTCAAAATGCACTGCTTGACTTGGGGAGAAATTAACACCACCGTTCACTTTTCCTATAGCGCCCCCTGTGGGTGACTGTATTGCTACCAGATTTCTGGGCACTAAGTGTTACAAGAAGTGGCTGCATGAGACTTCTATATCAGTTTATGGGGCCAGTCACACATCTCTTAATTCTGCATAATCTTCAGTTCATCCCTGCAGTCTCACTGAGTTCAGTGGGACGACTCACAAAGGGTTACTCATGTGATTACAGTTTGCAGGATCCGGCTCTAGCTTTGTAAAGCACCCTGGAGGAATCCTTTGGGGTCGAAGGCAGAGTATAACATAAAGGGCCTGATCTGCCGGTGGTTTAGATTGGCAGAGCCCCATTGATTTCAATGCACTTAGGCTGCTGTTCTCCAGCTGAGCATCTGGCCCATGTTACTGGACCCAGTACTCCCCAAAATGGGAGTTTTGCAATTGATTTCCATGGGAGCAGGAGCGGTCTCATTATTATTTCTGGATTAGCAAGAGACCTGGCCATGTTATTGTAAAAGGCCAGTGTTTTATTTTATATATAAAATTCCTCAATCCTCTTATGGAAATGGTAGCTAGAATTTAATAGAGATTAAACCAATAAAGGTCTAAAATTGTACAAACAATTTAACAGAAAATGAGATCCTTTCTATGGAATTTTTAAAACCACCTTATGGAATTTAATAGAAAATTATACTGCTACCATACAGTTCTAAGGCTTGGTTTAAAAATTCCATAGTAAGTGTTAGCATTCCCCAATAAATCGGAGAGTACTTTTTCTTAAGGGTCTGAAAAGAATCACCAGCAAAGTCCATTGCTGACCACATGCATTCCCGTAGGCACGTTGCTCTGATCCTCTATTCCAGCCATCTGAATTCGGATTACCCTGTGTGCCATACAAATTTCCTCTCATACCATAGAAATGTTTCTTCTTGTTTCCCATTAAAGCACTGTATCGCCTTTAATTCTATGAACCGTACAATGTCTCTCTAATGGTGCAATCCTGCGAGGTGCTTCTGGTGGGACTGCAGGGTGCTCAGCACCTTGCAAGAACGGGGGCTTAATAGCCCCATGCTAGATAGATTGCTGACCTGATACACAATTCTGATTTGCATCTACAATATTAAGGGAAAACGTTGTATCCTATTAAATTAACAAGCTACCACATTCCATCAACCAGTTCTCATGCCCTCAAGGCATCCTCTGGAGATTTTCGCGACATGCCAATGAAACATTCAAGCTACAAGACAGCCCAGTCACTTCCCATCCATTTTTTATGGTCCCATGGAAACAAAGAGTCCCTGCCTGGCAATTGCTTGTTCAAGCTATCAATAAATCATTTTGCAACTAGCAGGGGCACGTGATCTCAGTGTCCTCGCCTACGGGATCAGACAGACTCACATCCCCCTCGCACCATTTACCCTCCCGGCCACCTCCCTTCCAAAAAAAAAAAAAAAAGTATTTTTGCACAAAGAGTTTGGAAGGGAATCCATTTCTTTCAGGCTTTTTTATTTGCAGATGCTCCTTGGGTTTTGTTTTTGGAACCAGTCCCATACATGTGCTGTGCTGATGCTAAGCCAGAGCCTTAGACAGGGAGGTGGTTTTGCAACAGCTCAGCCAGCCAGAACAGAGACTGAGGGGAGAGGAACAGACACAGTGACTCCTCTGTTGGAAAAGTTACCTTTTGTCCTCTCTCAGGGAATTCTCCTGCTCACCCACCACCCCAATCCTGGACTCTAATCTACACACCAGACCAGACTACTCCTTCTTCCAGTGCTCAAGCAGCTCTCCACTCACAATAAGTGAGCGGGTGATGTTTTCCATTCTATTCAAACCAGCATTGTCCTGAGCAGACATGGGCCACGCAGGGCACCCTCCCCCACTCATACGTGCGCTCTCTCTCTCGTCTCATGTAGCTATTACTGCCGTGTTGCCAACTCTCAGGATTTCATCATGAGTCTTATGGTCCTTGGTGTTTTGTTTAAAGCCCCCACCAAGGGCAAGTCGGCAGGTGAAAAACTTAGCTTTCATTTAAAGAAAAAAGTTTCTAGCCCTCCTGGTTTCAGAGGAAAGTTTCAAAACACAACCCGAGAGCATCCAAAAGGCCCAGGAATCAGAAGGCAAATAACCTTCCAGCATGTTATTATTTTTAAAATCTCACCATGTTTAAGACAATCTCATAATTCAGGGCATGTCTAATCCACATTGAAACTGGTATAACTGAAATCAGAGTTTGGCCCAGAGGGGCCTACAGGATCTGGAAGTGGTACTAAAGCTAAACAGAACTTTTGGTTCTAGTACCATACACTATAGTTCAAGCAGACTTTACCATCTCCACAACCTCGTTCACAATCTCTCAGTGGTGATGTGAAAGTAACACAAGGGTGCATGCAAAGGCACATCATCTGGAGTACGAGTTTATAATGGTCTTAACGTATTGCATAAAAGCTTCCCCAAATTTCAGGGATGTTCTGATCCAGGTCTTTGGTTTGAGCCAATATAAAGAGCTATAGATGAGCCCCAAAGTTTGGCTCCAAATCTGGTTCAAAGCATCACCAAATATGTGTATGTGTACTGAGATCTAGTGTTATGGTTAGAGTCCAACACTGATTCATTCTCGCCCATTAGATACTGCTGTTGCAAACTGGGCCTAATCCAAAGACCACTGAAGTCAGCGGAAAAACTCCCTTTGACTCCAGGGGTTTTGGATCATGGATGAACATGACATGCATTTGAAATTAAACCACAGACACACAACCGAAGAGGAAGAGGAGAAGTGACCCTTTGGGTGACGATCCAGTATTTTTAGGAAGTGCTGTGATTGGGGGTAATAGGTTTAAGCATGTAATAGTGGTAAAAAAGAATATTTAACTGAAGTTGCCAAAATGATGGCCAGGTACATTTTGATTTGCAGAGGCCCATGCTTGGTCAATCACATTTCATGTTTGATTTTAATTTATCAGTGTAATGGACTGGCTAGTGCATAGGTGTAGCACGACCTCCTACAGCTGGAGTCGGAAGTGCTCAACTCTGTGGCAGCCCTGGAGTCTCTGGAGGCTGGTTCAACTATGTTTGCCCTAAAGACCTGGACTGCAGTGCAGAGAAGATACTATGCAGAGTTCAACACAAATGGATTACACAGTCTCCAAACAGCTGGGTGTAACTCCACAGACTTCAGTGGAGATGCTCTTGATTAATAGTGAGAACAAAATCCAGACTTTGCTGGGTAAAGAGAAGAGAAAGACACAGGCAGGGGCGTGCGGAGGAATTTAAATCTGACCGCTTTTGGAGGGGCATGTTCTATGCCCCTGCCAGGGGCCGGAGAAGCTCACTCTCCCTGCTGTAGCCCTGAGGTGGGAGGAGCTCTGTGACCCACTGCAGCCCCAGAGCCAGAGGAGCTCGGTGACCCTGCTGCAGCCCCGGGGCCAGAGGAGCTCGGTGACAACGCTGCAGCCCCGGGGCCAGAGGAGCTCGGTGACCCCGCTGCAGCCCTGCGGCTGGAGGAGCTCGGTGACCCCGCTGCAGCCCCGGGGCCAGAGGAGCTCGGTGACCCCGCTGCAGCCCCGGGGCCAGAGGAGCTCGGTGACCCCGCTGCAGCCCCGGGGCCAGAGGAGCTCGGTGACAACGCTGCAGCCCCGGGGCCAGAGGAGCTCGGTGACAACGCTGCAGCTCCGGGGCCAGAGGAGCTCGGTGACCCCGCTGCAGCTCCGGGGCCAGAGGAGCTCGGTGACCCCGCTGCAGCTCCGGGGCCAGAGGAGCTCGGTGACAACGCTGCAGCTCCGGGGTTGGAGTAGCTCGGTGTCCCACTGCAGCCCTGGGGCCGGAGGAGCTCGGTGACAACGCTGCAGCCCCGGGGCCAGAGGAGCTCGGTGACCCCGCTGCAGCTCCGGGGTTGGAGTAGCTCGGTGTCCCACTGCAGCCCTGGGGCCGGAGGAGCTCGGTGACAACGCTGCAGCCCCGGGGCCAGAGGAGCTCGGTGACAACGCTGCAGCTCCGGGGTTGGAGTAGCTCGGTGACCCCGCTGCAGCCCCGGGGCCAGAGGAGCTCGGTGACAACGCTGCAGCTCCGGGGTTGGAGTAGCTAGGTGACAACGCTGCAGCTCCGGGGCCAGAGGAGCTCGGTGACAACGCTGCAGCTCCGGGGTTGGAGTAGCTCGGTGTCCCACTGCAGCCCTGGGGCCGGAGGAGCTCGGTGACAACGCTGCAGCCCCGGGGCCAGAGGAGCTCGGTGACAACGCTGCAGCTCCGGGGTTGGAGTAGCTCGGTGACCCCGCTGCAGCCCCGGGGCCAGAGGAGCTCGGTGACAACGCTGCAGCTCCGGGGTTGGAGTAGCTAGGTGACAACGCTGCAGCTCCGGGGCCAGAGGAGCTCGGTGACAACGCTGCAGCCCCGGGGCCAGAGGAGCTCGGTGACAACGCTGCAGCTCCGGGGTTGGAGTAGCTCGGTGTCCCACTGCAGCCCTGGGGCCGGAGGAGCTCGGTGACAACGCTGCAGCCCCGGGGCCAGAGGAGCTCGGTGACAACGCTGCAGCCCCGGGGCCAGAGGAGCTCGGTGACAACGCTGCAGCTCCGGGGTTGGAGTAGCTCGGTGTCCCACTGCAGCCCTGGGGCCGGAGGAGCTCGGTGACAACGCTGCAGCTCCGGGGCCAGAGGAGCTCGGTGACAACGCTGCAGCCCCGGGGCCAGAGGAGCTCGGTGACAACGCTGCAGCCCCGGGGCCAGAGGAGCTCGGTGACAACGCTGCAGCTCCGGGGTTGGAGTAGCTAGGTGACCCCGCTGCAGCCCCGGGGCCAGAGGAGCTCGGTGACAACGCTGCAGCTCCGGGGTTGGAGTAGCTCGGTGTCCCACTGCAGCCCTGGGGCCGGAGGAGCTCGGTGACCAGCTGCAGACGCGGGGCCGGAGGAGCTCAGTGATTCACTGCAGCCCTGAGGCGGGAGTAGCTTGGTGAACCGCTGCAGCCCCAGGGCCGGAGGAGCTCGGTGACCCCGCTCAGCCCCGGGGTTGGAGTAGCTCGGTGTCCCACTGGAGCCCTGGGGCCAGAGGAGCTCGGTGACCCCGCTCAGCCCCGGGGTTGGAGTAGCTCGGTGTCCCACTGGAGCCCCAGGGCCGGAGGAGCTCGGTGACCCCGCTCAGCCCCGGGGTTGGAGTAGCTCGGTGTCCCACTGGAGCCCTGGGGCCAGAGGAGCTCGGTGACCCCGCTCAGCCCCGGGGACGGAGGAGCTCGGTGACCCTGCTGCAGCCCTGAGGCGGGAGGAGCTCGGTGCCCCCACCAATTATTGGGGGGGGGCTGTGCCCCTGCTTGCCCCCCTTGTGTACGCCCCTTCTTACGAGCATCTGTATTAACCCATTTGTTACTGGAAACCTCCCCTCCCAGTGTGCATTTCTTTGCTGGTGACTTAGATTAACACACCATTATATGTACGTAATCAAGGAGCTGCCAGGGCACACTCCGCTCTTGTTGGCAGCGTGGAAGGCATGCCTTTGCCAGATGGGCCTGGCACACGCAGCTGCAGTTAGCTGGTTATAGGCACTGGCTTTATTAAACGTTAATGGCTCTGACCTCAGAAAGAGCGACTCTCCTGCAGCTAATAATGAAAGGGATCGTCTAGGCTTATTCTGAAACGAGCAAAGAGCGATTTAGAATGATCTGGACCTTCTTAAACACTCTGGGCCTGAACCTCAGCTCCTGCACTTGGGACAGAGGCAGGAAGGGGGAAGGGTGATAGGTGACTTTAAGCCACCTTTGTGCTCTTGATCTATTGTGGATGCTCTGATCCCCTGGGACACGTCAGGGTTATGCTTGGCTTCCCAGGATCCCCCATAGATCCTAGGACGTCAAGACTAACCACTGTGGAGTGCAGTGCCCAACCCGACCTTAGGGTCTGGGGGTAAGTCTTGCACAGAGTCCTGTATGTTATCCAGCGAAGCCCTTGGGTGGGGAATATTCCAAGGTGGCTTTTATGTCCACTTTAAGCTAGAACTAGTAGAAAATTTTCCCTCTGAACTTTTTTTTGGGGGGATGGAATTTTTTTCTTCCTCAGCAAAATGTACGATTTCATGGGAAAGACCCTTTTGCATCGAAAGTGGATTTTTCTTTTTCAGTTTGTGAGATTCTGGTGGCTTTTTGACAAAAGCCTGGAAAGTTTTGAGGAAAACTTTCTGATGAAAACAAACACAATCTCCCCCCTCCCCATTTCTTTGTGGGGGCAGGGCATAATTTCCTAACCCGCTCTAATTTAAAGGACACTTTATGCTGTGAGAGGGACGCAAAAGGGACTTTGCTGAAGTGAGAATCAGATCCTCCTTCCCTTCCCCCCCTCCCCCCCTCCCCGCGCACCCCGGGCTTCAGAAAGTGACCTGCAGCCAGAGGCAGCTCGCTCATTTACTGGTGTGCTGGGCGTTTATCTGCTGGTAGAAATATTTTGTTTGTTTTGGCATAAGCTTTATGGCTCATTTGAAAATGTCACAGAGAACCGAAGGTCGAGGAGGGAGGCAAATGTTTTAGTGAGGACCAGACGATTTTATGAGTGTTAAACCACAGTGTTGCTAAGTACTTATCTATTATTTACTGAAGACAAGGTTGTGCTCGCTTCTAAAAAGCACAAGCCGGGCTCTGTCTAGACTTCCTCACACCAGCGTGGCCTGCCCATCAAGCTAAGTACAGCAAGCCACACTGCACCTGCTTAGGGTTCTCGTTGCAGGCGTCGGTTACTTTCAGCTTTTGGAACCTTGGCTTCAGAGGCTTCTTCCCCTTTTGTAGTTTCAAAAGAACACATCTGCGAAGGAGTCATCACGACATACCTCTGCCAGCGTCTGATCTGTCATGATAACCTGCTCTAATGAGCTTATATCTCCCCTCCCGGCTTGCAAACACTTTGGAGCTGCACGCGACGCGAGGTAATTAGAGTGACGTGCTTTCATGCACAGACAAAATAAAGGAACACGAAGGCAGGGATCTCATTCACTTCACTGTTAATCGATTGTATCTGCGTAGCCCCAGTGCAAACATAATGATAAACTATGAAGAAATATAGATAAACGCCAGGCCTTTAAGTGTTACAAAGCCATGCAAGTACATTCAGGCCAGTATATGATCTAGCTGGACACAGCACAACTTTACTTTCTATTCATACTAGAGCTGGCCTGGGTAACAAAATCTGGATCTAGGATCAAATATTTCCAAAGTTTAAGGGGGGATTGGATCAAGGTTCAAGATTATATCAAGCTCCATCCAGTGTATGGATCACTTGATGACTACCTGTTCTGTTCATTCCCTCTGGGGTACCTGGCACTGGCCACTGTCAGTAGACAGGATATTGGGTTGCATGGGCCTTTGGTCTGACCCAGTATGGCCGTTCTGATGTTCTTAAGGTCCAGGTCCAGGTCCAGGTCCAGGGCTTGGCTTGTTATAGAAATAGAAATACCAAGCCACAAAGTTCAAATCCAGATCTAAACTTCCTCAAAATGCAAGGCCCTCAGATTCACTGCTTTGGTTTCTGGCCCACCTCTCATTAATATCTTCTTTACAGTTGACACCCATCTGCTTTGCTTTCCTTTAGTGATGGGGACACAAGAGATGTCATCTTTATGGTCAATGGCAGAAGACCCGGAAAAGGTTGATGTTCTCTCCCATGCTCCCTTTCCCCAGCACTCAGCAAAACCATAGAGTCACATACTGAGGTGCTCACTCAATTTCTATTCAGACAAACTCACACTCACTTCAATGAGAACATGCCTGAATAAAGAATAAATGAAAACTGAGAAGGGAGGCTCAGGATTTGGCTCCAATATGCTGCTTTTCTATGACCTCACTCCCAGTGTGATTGCAGCACATCCCAGTTAACAGGTTACACGATAAACAATGGATCAGATTCCTCGCTGGTTTTAGTTAGCGTCGCTCCATTGATTTCTGTCGAACGAGGCAGATTTACACCAGCTGAGGATCTGGCTCTGTATCCTTGTTTGCAGACAGAAGACTAGGTGCCCGATCGCAGGTGTGTTTACTTTATTCTGTGATCCTGCCAACAAATTAGAAGTTAATGCCATTGTGTCTCTCTCTTCTCTCTCCTCACGTGGAGCTGCCCTGGGACAAGTGGCACCATTATCCCAAGCTAAACCAGCCAGCTAGAGAAGATATGTGATGTCACAGCTTTACACTGCATCAATGCCATTGCTGGCCTTAATCTATCTCCTTAGCCACAGCTTCACAGCTCAAGGTACGATATTTTACATCCCGTTGTCCTTTAGCGCCCCATTCTCGGGGGTAGCCCAGCCACTTTGCTGAACGAGGTTGCTGCCCCTGAGACCTGGAGATTCACTTCTAATTACCATGCTTGCGACAATCCGTGCTATGATCAGAGGTGACAGGACTGAGGGCCACAGCTGCTGGACTGCACCAGGATCTACCTTATAGCACAATGCACAGAGCCACAGAAAGAGCTCAAGAGTTATCCGAGCTGAATCATCCATGTTCCCCCTCCCAGAAGAACAGCACAATCTCGCCCTCAGACTGCCACGATTTTTTTTTAGAATCTGTGCATTATTTTGGCCTTCTGCGTAACGTTTGATTGTTCTTCTTTCCTTGGGCAAAAATGCTCTTAGCTTCCCAAACAGGTTTGGATGTGTCCAAAAAAAAAAATAATCTCTTTGGCCAGACTTACCCTCCTTTCACAACGTGAGCACATTCTGGTCGCTCCTTTGCTGATGGCATCATAGAAGAGGTAACATCCCCATGCCCCAGTCACCATCTGATTTTCGGAGAAATGTAACAATGCAGCCCACCATTCCTCTGCAAAGCGGCTACATAACCATCTCTTACAACAAGCACTGTACACAGACAGTGGACAAAACTGACTGGAGTCCTGCATCTCCTTTCTTGTACAAAGCAGGTGGCTGAGGGGACTACTAAGGCTTTCACAGATAGGTCACTGCTCTGACTCTGAGCATGTTGGAAGTGACTGAGGGACAATCCAGGCTCTGTTAGTCAATAAGAGCTTTTCCATTGGCTTTAGTAGTAGCTGTTTTGCGGCCCTGAGCATGAGGCCCTGTGGGTCTAGAAGCCAGGCCTGCAGAGCTGCCAGCTCTAACCAGCTTGTGCTCCACTGCCCACAACCTGCTGTGGACACAGAGCATGGGAAATCCGACCTCAACGGGTCTGACAGACAGCAGCCCCATGGCTCCTGATTGGCTCCCTGCCCTATATAAACTGAAGGGGTGTTCCAGGCAATGTCCAGGCAACAGTGTGGATTCCCTGTAACTGCCATGACTGCTCCTTGCTCCTAAACTCCTCCCTTTGACCTTAGCTTGATGTGGACTTCGCCTTCCGACTCGGACCCTGAAACCTGACTCAGACTCCAACCCTTGGTACCAAGCCTGGCCTGGAGCCTGACTATGCACTCCTCCGCTATTGCCCACCTCAGGTTTGCCCTGCTCTGACCCTTGGTTCTGACTGCTTGTGTTGGGGTACTGATCCTGAGTTTGCCATTGGTAACCTATGTGAAATGAATCTGTGGCTTTTAGTTGAGAGAACTCAACTGGTTTCCATACATGGGTAACTGGATTAAATTCTATGGCCTGTGATACACAACAGGTCAGACTAGATGTTCCTTCTGGTCTTAAAAATCTCTGACACTGGTAGAAAAATCAAAATAAAATTTCCACCAGTGTTGAAATGTGTGAAGGCTCTTTTTGTTCTGCTGGGTTTCAAAACAGACCAGTTTTAAAATGTCCTGCCATTTTTAAAAATTCAGGTTTGTTCATTTTCCAAAGTTTTCTAAAACAAAAATTTTCAGTTTCAAAACTGGAAATTTTCATGCTAAGAAATCTGTTTATTTTGAAAACCAAATCTCATGTGTGACTAGGCTGCCCAATCAAAATTGGCAACAGAAAAACAACCCAGCCCCTGCACCACAATAAAGGGAGTTTTTGTTGAAACATGGAAAATTTTGAGAAAAATCAAAATGTTTTGGGAAAAAATTCTTTTTTCCAAAAATTTCCAAATTTCCATTGAAAAAATTTATTTTGAACAAAAGTCCAACCAGCTCTGGCAGTAGATGAACATCCATATCAGAAAACCACCATCACAATTAGCAACCTCATCATGAAGATCAAGGATTTAAAACTGGCCTGTATGGTGACCAAACCTCTTGTCTTACCAGATGGATCTTCCCGGTTGGGGTTGAGGCTCATTGTTAGTGCAGGTTTCAGAGTAGCAGCCGTGTTAGTCTGTATTTGCAAAAAGAAAAGGAGTACTTGTGGCACCTTAGAAGAGAGTGGGGGGGGGCGCGGGGGGGGAACCTTTTGTAGTGATAATCAAGGTGGGCCATCAACTGCTGGAAATGTCCCACCTTGATTATCACTACAAAAGGTTCCCTCCCTCCCCCGCTCTCCTGCTGGTAATAGTTCACCTTAAGTGATCACTCTCTCGTTACAGTGTGTCTGGTAACACCCATTGTTTCATGTTCTCTATGTATATAAATCTCCCCACTGTATTTTCCACTGAATGCATCCGATGAAGTGAGCTGTAGCTCACAAAAGCTTACGCTCAAATAAATTTGTTAGTCTCTAAGGTGCCACAAGTACTCCTTTTCTTATTGTTAGTGCAGTGATTGGAAGCCTGTCCTGCAGCTGTGCTGTGAATATTAATATCCTTCACTTCTAGCACTGTATGTGTAATGTGGTTTACACAACGCAGACTTGTTGGGAAGAAAACTTTGCTCTGCGGCTCTTTCTGCCTACATTGGACTGGCACAAAACAATTAGAAGATAAGACACAAGGGTGGGAGCAAGCAGGGTCATCTTTGATCAGCGATGGAAAGAAAGGAGAAGAGGAGGGTTTTAAGGAGAGATTCAAAGGAGGAGACAGAGGTCTTTGGAGGGCACAGGAAGGAGGAGGTTTCATAAGCAGGCTCAGCCATCCGGAACAATGCACCAGCACTAAATTAAACTTATGGACAACTTTGAAGATGCTCGTGTTGCATCAGCCATCACAAGTCAAAATATAGGGCCTGTTGCACTGCTACCTGGCACCTTGTGTCGTCATTTATGCCAGTGCAAAGTGCGTGCAAAATGGAAGCTCAAGCCTTACTACAGAAGAACTATATATGTGATTGGGCCCACCTTGGTGTAATGCTCAAACAAGTGTGTTACTTGCCCCGTAACTGGCTTGATGTGTGCAAACATGCAAGTGTTTGTAACGTTTACTTATGCTACTTGCCAGATCCTCATCCGGTGTAAATCAGCTTAGCTCCATTCCCATCTCTGGGCTTACACTCATTTAACTCCAGAGAAGGGAATGGAGCTAAGCTGATTTACACCGGACAAGGATCAGGTCCGTGGTGTTTTAAATCATGAACAGGATATAAGTGCAGGCAGAGAAATTACAGGTTCTGCTCTTGCAGAGCAATGTCACTGGCGTCAGAGAATTTACTCCAGGACTACAACAGCATGAGAACACAAAGTAGGCAATGCACATCGGACCCAGTCCTGAGAGGTGCTGACCGACAATGGGAACAAAAGGGACCTCACAGCACTGGGCCCCTAAAAAGCACTACTAAATTAAAATAAGAAAACCAGCGTACTCTGGTAGCTTTGGCACCATCTTGCCATTTATCCACTGGCCACTGAAGTCTCTATAAAAAGGCACTGGTTTGCTAAAGCAAAACTTTTTTTTAGATCTTCGTACATGGCAGAATTCAGGAGCGATACATACGATGGCATAAGTTAGACTCGCTTATGCTCAGTCTCTCTGAACTTCCGCCCCACATGCAAAAGTTGGCCTAATTTACACGCTGAGGAGTCAGAGAGAGAGGTGAGTTGAAGTAAGTGAGGGGCAGGATGGTTTCAGTGGACGGCAGGCCTACCAGCACTCCAGCTCGAGGAGAAGGCTGGTCTTGGGGCTGCACCTAAGAAAGTCAGGAGCTCTGGGTTTGATATTAGGATTTGACGCCCTGCGTGACCTTGAGCAAGTCACTTCATCTTTCTGCCTCAGCTGTATGACCGGGAAAATAACACCTCTTTTCTCCCACCTCTTGTCTATTTACCTTGTAAACTATTTGGGGCCAGGACCGTGTCTTACTGTATATTGACATTAGAGAGACCAATATGGCTACCAGAGTGCATATATATTTATAGAACAATGGGGTTCAGTGGGGGCTTCTAAGCCTGCCGTAATACAAATAATAATAGGTGCTCTTATGATGTTTGCCGTTTTACACCTTCCTCTGGCAGTTAGGCATCTAAGACGCCAAAGCTGTCAGCAGGTATATGCTAAATGTAGCACAATATTAGAGCAGGTCCTTGGCCCATCCCCATAACCCTCGCCGCGTTATGCTGGATGACGGTGAGCCAGCGGCAGGCCCCCCGCCTGCTGAAATCCAACATTCCAAGCGTCAGCACTCGTGTTTTTAGTAATTATTTGGCAGGAGCATCGAAAGAAGCTCTTCCCCCTGCCATTCATCTAGGAGCACCCCTGCCTTCCTAAGGAAGGCCCACCCCCGCCGACAGCGCAAAGGAGACACACTGCAGCTTTCGGTCAGCTGGAGAGTTTACCGTCGGTAGCACTTTTCCAGTTGCATGAAGAGTTGCCATTAGATGGCTGATGATCACAGATTGCTAAATTGCTTAACAGCTGGAGCCGAGCAGCCTTTGAGTCGGCATCCTTTGTTGTTAGGCTGTGCGCGTGCGTGTGTGCGCCTCCCCGGCCTTTGACTGAAAGAGAAAAGGAAATTCATCGATTTGCTTTGAAGAGCCTGAGCTGCTCAAAAATGATCACAGGTTGCAACATAAAAGAGGGGAGCGAGAAATGGTTAAAACAACCAGCGAGTCCTGCAGTATAGGGCCCAGCCCTGCACAGCCTCTATGACCGTGGGCAAGTCATTTAGTCTCCCAAACTCAACCTCCCCAGCTGGGGATATGACTTACTTACCTCAGAGGGGTATTAGGAGACTTTATTATTAGGGCTTGACTGTGGCCCTTCCCTACAGAGTCACGCAGGGGGAGTAAGGCACTCCCCTACTCTCTGTGTAGCCTCCTGGTCTGTCTGCTGCAGGCAGGAGGTGGGTAGAGAGAAGGACGGAGAGGGGCTGAGAGGGGCTGAGCCTTGTCTCTGCCCACTCCAAGGTGCTAGCCAGTGAAGCAGAGCTTTTGAAGGCAGTGGTTGTAGTCTGCTTCGGGCCACTTCCCGGCTGGAAGCATGTGGGGAGGGCGGGAGGCACTGGGCTTTGTATGTGTAACCCTTGGGCCAGGATGTCTCAGTGGTGACAAGGGCTGGGTTCATGTAGCTAGGGTCCCTGTTAAAGCTAACAAACCCTACTCACAAGCACTGGACGTGTCTGAAACAAGGAAAACTATTAGGGGAAAAGGGAACACAGCATCAACGTGGGAACACACAGAGACCATCTAGCTATACCAGTGGCTCTCAACTGTGGTCCACCACTTGTTCAAGGAAAGTCCCTGGCGTGCCAGGCTGGTTTTTTTACCAGCTGCATCCGCAGGTTCGGCCGATCGCGGCTCCCGCTGGCCGCGGTTCACCGCTCCAGGCCAATGGGGGTTGCAGAAAGCGGTGCGGGCCGAGGGACGTGCTGCCTGCCCTTCCCGCAGCCCACATTAGCCTGGAGCGGTGAACCGCGGCCAGTGGGAGCCGCGATCGGCCGAACCTGCAGATGCAGCAGGTAAACAAACCAGCCCGGTGCGCCATAGGCTTTCCCTGAACAAGTGGTGGACCACAATTGAGAACCACTGATCTATACGAATAAGTAAAACACACCCCACAGGAACGTTGGCAATAGCCTGTTAATCCGGTTCCCTACCCGTCAGTGTGAATGTCCTGTAGGCAAATGTCTCTACCACATCACTTCCTACTTCCCACTCTGCTAACCCCCACTCAGGGCCTGGGATCAGTGGGCAGGATGGTCCAGAATCCTGAGTTGCCCTTGGCAGGCCTGTCTCCAGTCCCTTGGGACATGCTACCTGGTCTTGTCCCGAAGACTCCCGCACCTACCAGTTACAGTGATGTCAGCGTTATTTAGCTGGAGCTCACTCAACTGAGAAGCTGTCCTTTGCTGCTTCAGCAGAGAGCCCTTTCTGCCTAGCACCATTAAAGATCCACCACTGACTCATCTCCCATTGAAGAATCCGCCCACAGTTTTTCATATAAATGTCTACACTGGGGGTATTTAGGGCTGTCTCCTAATATGAAAATCCTTCTTTAACATGATCATCCAGTGCTGAGTCAGCTTGCTAGCTGTGAACCGCACATCATTCCCCCTGTAGTCAGAGCTGGTCGCACCTTTTCCTCAGGCCTCCGAGTATCACCCAGTGGGGTGTGCTAAGCAGACAGCAAAGCGGACAGTAAACCATGTAGTCGTAGGGAGAATGTGAAGTACCAGGGGCTGTCCCATGAGATCTATGGCAAAGGAATGACCCCAGGTTATGACCCACCTTGCAGTGGTAAAGTGTGAGTAGGTTAAATGCACCAGTAACACCTGGCTGGGGGAATTAACCGATCATTCAGTGTGACCAAGCCCAGGCCCCTCCTCCTAAATCTCACCCTATCCACTGGCACTAAGGCACTCTTCCAGAAAAGGAGAAACTATCCAATCCTGATCCATTTTACCCCAGGTACTCTTGGATCTTTCCTTAATTTTACTTCTGCTGCCCCATCCTCCTTTTCTCTCTGTGCTTGTCATTCATAGACGATCCCCAGGAACCATTTTCTAAATGACCTCCCTAAACACACACCTGCATCCCAGCCAAATTCCACCACATTTGTCAGTTCTGCCACACCAAAATGCTCACATGGGTGACTTCATTCAGTTCCTGTCAGAGGACCTTAGCTCTTCTGCAGTTAGAAAATTTCCCCTTGCCCACGTGGCTGTTCCTCACATTAAGCATGTGCGTCTTCGCTCAGGTATAAGGTGTGAAGTTGGCCAACTCAAGTTATCTAACAGGAGGTAAAATCCTAGTGAAGACACGGCAGTTTGTAGTTTTCACATGAGTTTGCAGGTCGAGTCTAGCTTGGCTTTGGTTTTCAAAACTCCAACATTTTACCAAAAACAAGAAATCTTTACAGAAAACTGTTCTTTAAAAAAGATTCTTGTTTATGTGGGTTTTTTATACAACCCCCCCCCCTACGTTTTCACTGGAAAATCTGAAAGAAACCACACATTTTTAAACTTTCCCCTAGAAAAATAATTTCCCTTTTTTGCACCAGCTCTGTCTATCTCATTGATACAGATGTTTCCTTAACTTTACATTTAGCAAAATTTAGATCCTGAGTAATATTTTCAAAAGCGCCTCTGTGACTAAGGCTTCTAAAGTGCCATTTTCAAAAGTGACCTGGGCCCTTAGGCAGCTAAGTCTCACTGACTTTCAAGAATGCTTAGGCTCCTAAGTGTATAGGGCAGTTTTGAAAATGGCACTTAGAAGCCTCAGTCACAGAGGCGCTTTTGAAAATTTCACCCCCTCTGGGGGAATGAGAGTAGCTGAGTGGGGCAAACACAGGACCTAGAAGACGAAACAATTGATTTGTTGCTGTAAGTACCAGAAGCTGCTGGAAAACACAGCAGAGTGAAGAGGAAGATGGTCCCATTAGCTATGGGACTGAAAACAAACATTAGTACATTCTCATAAGAGCCAGAGACTGATCAGATCACTTCTTCCATCTCCCTGTAAGTGAGATTTGTTCCTTGTATCGTTATTTGTGTTTGTTTTTATAGGGTCTAGTTTTACTTATGACAAGAGATGGGGTTTCCACCGCTTCCCCCGGGAGATTATTCCATAGGTGTTATGAACACAGACTATCACAGATGTAATGCTGAACACTGAGCAGTAACACACGTGCAGGTTGTTGCTCGGAACCTCACAATGTATCCCATGGCTTTACCACCTGTACTGGTCTTTCAGAAGCCTCTTATAAGAGAATATTGGATCTAGCCAAAGTAATGCAATGCACTGATCCAATTAATTCACCACATGGCAGACAGGCACATCCTGATATTTCATTCTCCTCATGACAAAGAGAGCAATAAGAATGGGAATGACAATGAGCCTTAAGACTGTAATTGAGTGGGACTCTTTAGATGTTGTCCTGTTGGTAGGACCCTAGGGATCTCATTTGAGACTCCAGCTTGGAGCCTGGAGCTGTGGAAGCTGAAGACAAGAACTCCCTTCGAATAAAAATGCTCTGGTATTTCTGCGTAGCTTCTCACTGGACTTGACATTCTCATCTACTCTCTGCCCCTGGCAAACTTCTCAAGTGGCGGCTCTTCATCTCTCAGCTCCACACAGGGAAATTAAAAAGCCCCATAATATATTTCTTTAATCTAGTTAGGAAGGGAGCTAGCTGCACTGAGCTATGCTGCACAGGAAACTTTGCAGAGGTCTCCTGCAGTGAAATTCCCTCTCTGTCAAAACTCCTTCAAACATGCAAACAAAGTGAAACTAAAAATAATAATAAATAATAATAATAAGAGGAAATAAAAACACTGCTGGGACTTCCATTTTAGCAGGAAACCCCCTGTGGTCCCACTGTTACTGGCAGTATGCTGGGAAATCGCTCTGCCGCACCTCATGCATTTGCAATCGACGGGGCCACTGTCGTAGGAATCCGAAAATGAGCACCAACCTGTTCGGACAACTGCTGCACTTGCAAATTCTCACCTCAAAATAAATTGCTGGCCCAGAAGCAATGCGAACTAAAAGGCATGAGTTTGGATCTCTGGACATCTCAGTTTGACAACCCTCCTTCCCAGCCCAAATTCCTCTGTCTGGTTTCTGTTACAGAGACTGTTGCAGCTCCCCAGCCCTGGAAGTAATGTGGCAATTTGGGCAACGACTCAAGGCAATCTCAATTACAACCTGGCAGCAAACCCTATCCAATAGGCATGTACGAGCTGGGGATTGCTGGAGCCCAGTGGTCTCCAGCCACACACCCCCTTTATATACCCTATAATGAGGGCTGAGAGGGGATGGTGTTGGACCATCTACCCCATCTTTATGCCATCTGGGGATCCCCAGCTGGCTGTTTAAGCCTGCGATGCAGTTACTTTGTGTCACCACTCCAAAGCAGGATTGAGCCCTTTGTGCATATTAGCAATGAGAGCAAATATGTCCAAATCGCTCCACGGTCTGGGTTTAACACCAGGTTGTCATACTGCTCATTAGAGAACAGATGTTGCTATTTAATTCTGTTGTCATTCAACATTTTCAAAATCGAAGGCTGGAACAGATGCACATGAGTATGTTCTTCCCAACAGTTTTACTTAAAAGGCCTAATACAGCATCTCAGAGCTGGCTGAATTACACCAAAAGTGATCCCCAAATGCATCAAATAAATGCATCAAATTTGCTTAGTTGTTACCCACAGTGTCAGATTATTAGATATTTGTGTATGTTCAGAAAACCACCAATCTAGTCAGGAAAATTGTCCTAAATTCCCAGAATTTAATGGATTATTCTTCCAGAAACACCTAATCATCACACGCTGATCTTCTGTTTGAAAAGTTTCAGCCATCCAATCAGAGAGTAGAAAAAACCACCAATCACACAATATGACTAGCAAATACCTAAAGCAAAGAGTTTGCAAACAACCCATAGCTTGAAACACACTTGCAAAGACTATTCCATGAGTACTTACTAAAGTAGAGTGAGGTTTAGGGAAGACAAGATCAGACCATGAACAGCAAAAAAGAAAAAGGGCTAAATTCATCGGATATTCATCATCACTCTCAACAAATAAACAGGTGCCAGTCACAGCACATTACCTTCCTGCCCAATAAATCTAAGGATTCACAGACAGATAGTCTATGGTCAGTGAACAAACAGTTAACTATATGTCAGGAAATATCAGATACCTCCAGCCGTTCTCAAAACGCATAATCCAGAGGAAATAAATCAAAACTAAATCTTCCAATAAGTATTCGTTGACATTGTAGTATGCCGCTTTCTCCTTATGTGTTCTGAACAATTGCACAAACATTGTTGGTTGTCAGTACATAGCAGAACTGGTCAAAAACTGTCAACTGAAAAATCCCCCCCATGAAATTGTGTCAAAATAGCTTTTTTTTTTAATGCTGGAAATGGATTTTGATGCCTTTTTCCGATTTTGAAAGGAAAATTCAAAACGAAATGTTCTGTTGCAATCTAAAATGTTGAAAGTTTTCACTTGGACATTTCCAAATAGAGCTTTTGGGGGGAACTTTCCACTCCGTAAAAGGTTCTGATATTTCATCTTTTCATCCTGTTTCATGATGGAAGCAAATGCTACAACATCAGCATTTTCCAGGGGATGGAAAGTCTGTATTTCCCACCAGCTCCAATAAATAGAAATGATGATTCATAAAATGTTACATAACAATACATAATAATAATACCCAGCTCTTAAACAGTGTTTCCCCTCTGTAGATCTCAAAGCACTTTACAAAGGAGGTCAGTGTCATACTAAGAACTTTCATGTGAAGATTTTGTAAGATACTGTATTATTTGAACTATGGTAGAGCCCAAAGTCCCAACTGAGACCAGGGACCCATTTTGCTCACTTTGGACAAACACGTTACAAGAGACACTCTCAATGGACAAGATGAAAGCACCGCTAGGTGAAGTGAAATGGTTCACTCACGGTCACACCACAGGTCAGTGATGGAGCTGGGAACCCAAGTTTCCTGATTCCCAGTCAGTGACACATCTGCTAGACCTTGTTGCCTCTCTGCAGTTATAATAAAGAATTGGGCAAACTAGCAAGGGGAAAAACATGCGACTAGGGTCATGTCTTCCGCTCAGGAGATGAGCCTTGGTGAAAAGGTCTAACACAGCCCTCTTCTCAGCAATCCTCTTACCATCAGTGGTAGGTTTTCTTGAGGAAGGTGCCTGGCAGTTGTCCTCCAGCACTGGGATCTCACCTTTAAGGAGTGACAAAGGAGGTCTGCTCTCCTGTCACTGAGGTCTTCAAGGGGCAGCCTCACAGGTCCCCTCCACTTCTTCAGAGTCTTCTAAGGGAACATACAGGACTTGCTTATCCCAGGCTCCTGGGGAGGCACCCGCTCTGGAGTCGTTGGGTCTGGGTAACTCTTCCTCTGGGTGCCTTTACTCATGCACCTAAAATTTAAAATGCACTCCAGTGATGTACAATCCCATCTTCCCTTGCAGCAAGCAGTGCTAATAGTTAGGCCTCAGGCTGCAACAAAGCTTCAGTGTCACATTCTGTGTGTGTGTGTGTGTGCGTACGTGCGTGTGCACAAACACCAGGCACATCCTTTTGTACAGTGTAGTATGGAAAAAGCCAATAATAATTATTACTTATTATTTGTATTGTGGCAGTGCCTAAAAGCCTCCGTCACGGACCAGCACCCTATTGTGCTAGGCACAGTGCAAACAAATGGTCACTGATTTAGCTGCTCCTCAGGTCTACCGAAACAATCTCTCTCACACCTGCTCAGAATAATAGCCTTTGTTCGGTTACTGCAGAAGCTGGGTGCACAGTTGTGCCAGATCAACACCCACTGACCTTCACTGTTTCCTTAAGGTTTTCCCAAGTCCCGGTGTTCTGATCTCTCCTATCACGCCTGCAAACAAAACAGCAAAGAACTCACTGCAACCCCTAGGAAGCTCATATATTGGGCTTTTTCGGTATGATTTGTAAGCCGGGTGTGTGAAATGATGAGGTGGGGAATTTGGGGTCAGATTAGAGCCGAAAATGGGCTATGGAAAACTGCAACTTTTCGGCAAAAAAATCAAAAATGGTTCTATGTCAGCGCAAAGGAAAATGTTGCTTGGTTTAGAGGGCAGGTGCTGCTGGCCTGTGATATATACAGGAGGTCAGACTAGGTGGTCCCTTCTGGCCTTCAGTTCTATGACTCTGTTTCACCAGAATATAGTGCTTCGGTCACCATTCTCCTCTCCAGGCTGGAATCTCTGCACAGACTTCATCTTCTTTTGTGCACCATAGTCTCCACTTATGGTGAAAGGAGGAAGTTGCCTCAAGACAATCCTTGGCCATGGTACATCAGGGGAGCTGTCTAACTGGGGAGCTGAGCCTATAGAGGAGAATAGGGACATGAGGAAACCAAACTACAACTCACATGAGGCACCATGGTGGGATATCCGAATCAAAACATTTCAGTTTTCAGTTGTCTAGGTTTTTCAACCGAAAATCAAAAGTTTTCACAGACGCTTTGTTGCACTGAAAACCCAATTTTCCACCCAAAAACAATGGAAAGTTTCAGTGGAAAATTTTTGATCAAAACCTCATTCCAATTTTAACCACAATGTTTGGTGAAGATGAACCATGGGGATGGCATCCTGGAGCCCATGGATCTTCGGGGCTGATGTCATGATGCGTATCCGCTCATTTGGCCAGAGTTCAGACCGTTTGGGATCCTTACCCGAAATTTCTGCCCAACAGGAGAGGGAGCATTTCCCCACTTTTAGCCTCTAGCCCTCTAAAGGGTTTGACGTTGCCCTGAAAATAAAAACTGCACCTGCTGTGCGGGAGGAGTGGGAGTTATTCTAGACATGAAAAGTAAAAGAGTGGTACCCAGAATTCCAAGTAGCTGGAATCCCTAAGGACTTAAGTGGGATTTTGGTGGTGCATATACCTTGTGCTGGCCCTTTAGAGCTCAATAAACTTCTGAATGGGACTGTATGGTAGGACTACCTACACTAGCAAGAGACTGGACTCGATGACTCTGGAAGTCCCGTCCAGACCTATATCCTATGTTCCTTCACACAGGCTGAATTTTACCCCGTTGGATTGTGGTTGCCGTGAGAGGTAGCAATATTTATCCCACTCATAAACCCCAGAAAACCCATATTCTGAATTCTTCTACACCGATTTAGCTCATCTCCACTGGCAAAAGTGAGCACAAAAACTAGAGGAGGGTGATGGAGCCCCGCATCGCAATGCTGCAGCGATCAGCACACTGGCACAATTGTGCGAAGCAGGTAATTTCTCAGGACCCTTGAGCCACTAGGGGAAGGCACACCTTGCTTACATCTCCTCAGATAAAACTTGGATCAACTCCCAGATTAGTTCCTCCTCACCCCTTCCAACAATGTTTACAGCTCTCCAGCTTTGATTTAGATAATTTTCTGTGGCTTTCATCTAAGCGCATCAGCATTTGCAAAGTAGTCACAGGTGACTCATAGGATTACAAGAGTGGTGTTAAATTACCAAAAAGAAAAGGAGTACTTGTGGCACCTTAGAGACTAACCAATTTATTTGCTCAAATAAATTGGTTAGTCTCTAAGGTGCCACAAGTACTCCTTTTCTTTTTGCAAATACAGACTAACACGGCTGTTACTCTGAAACCTGTCGTTAAATTACCAGAGGTACACAGCCCCGATACTTTAGTACCTCATTTCTGTATCTTCTTTATGGCTCGTGATAACAATGACCTTATAGTTGGTGACTGAAAAACCAGTTAAACTTGTTCTCTGCCAAAATAGTAATTAAAAACTTTCCTACAGGATATGAAACAAACCTTTACTCTCCTGCATCTTTCCCTTTCCAGTGAGACTCATGAGCAGGGCTTCAAGAGGAACAGAATACAACAGCTAGGCAATATGCAAAAAAAGTCTCCAAAGAACAAACTTAACAGCAGGCAGAGTTCAGTCGTCTGCATTAATATATTAACTGTGTATTAGGCTCAATTAAATACAAATTAACCACAGAAAAACACAAAATGCCTCCTCCTTTTGCCACATATTAATACTGAATCTGGTTAAAAATGGTAAATACGTTTAGCAACAATTTGAGTTTTTCCCATTTTTCAGTTAAAAAAAGGAGAACTTGAATATTTCCCCTCTTTTTCCATGTTGCCATTTAAAAAAGAGTGGAGGTGGGGGATGCAGAGTAAGGCAGAAAAAAACCACCAAGAAATCTCAAACGGAGATGTTTGAGGGGATTTCCTTCCAAATCCTAGCAAATAAAATAGGGGAAAAAAATCAGACAAAGCCCATTTTTGTTCAAAAAGGTTGCAGCCAACTTGAGTTAACGCTTTCAGGTGGGTGTGTGCTGCCCGTACAGACCTTCTCCCCTGAGGAAGAGCTACTGCATTGCATCACATCCAGGAAAGTTATGTTGGTGCAAGGGGGATCCAACCCTGAGCTGGCTCTCTGCTAATGCAAGATTTTGGGCTATGGAAGGACACCAAGGGGGTGCCTGTCAGAGGCCAAGCCAGCTATAAACCTGCCTTCAACTCTTAAAAATGTCCTTTTATTCATCCTACCTCTCCTACTAACTGCCATAACACAACACTCGAAAACTCCATTGGATGCCGGCGGGAGCAAAACCATGTCTTAAATCAGGCAGCTCCTGTGAGTTGCTAATTCAAAGGCTAGACAGTTGAGGTTTGGGTCACAGGATCTGAAGAAAATCTTCAGGGAAGGCAGTGTCTCAAGTGAACAGCTGGTGACATACCTGGATTGCTTCCAACTATGTGTGGACAATTAGTCTACCTGCTTCGGGCAGCACCTCCCACGAACAGCAGCAGGTCCTGTCAGTCATGCCCAAGGCGCAGTAAGCCAGCAGCAGATGCAGAAGGGTGTGAGCAACGCTCTGTAAATCCATCCAAAATGCACACTGAGGTGTGGGGAACGATGGCACTTTAGAAATTTTACTTTTGAGAAACCCAGAGGATGTTCAAACTAGATTATTGGCAAAGCTGCTGTTGCATGGGTGGGCACTGGCTCTGCAGAGAATGTAGATCCACTGTGTATATGGCACAGCCTTTAAGTATGTCCCAAGATCTAGCTACCTGAGGTAGCCACATGGCCCCCTACACTGTAGAATCTGACTGTCTTGTACTTTTTAATGGGCACCCTGGGCAGTGCTGTTATCCCCATGATACAGTGGCAGAGGTGAGAACCAAGAGAGACTAAGTCACTTGCCCAATGTCACACAGGCGATCTGCAGTGGAGGGACTTGAACCCAGGTCTTACAAATTGCACACCAGTGTGCTAGCCACTAGGCCACCCTTCCTCTTCAGGGAAAAGCCTGCAGAATTTCCCATTGATTCTCAGAATGTCTGTGCATTAGGCGGGCCCCACGTCCGATCCATGGCGCGGCAAGACATTCCTCTAGACAACATGGCGTTTTGGACACACTTTCGCCTCACTTTTCTGCCTAACTTGGGAGCTCCCCTGTGGTTTCTTCCGATGGGGAAACATGAGAGCTGGGCCTTAGAACAAAAATGGAAATTAAACTTTGACCGCATGGAAAAGAAACTCATGGCAGCTATAATGTTATGTCTCCTTACAGGATATTATTCAACCACCAGATGTGCTGCACAGAGTTCCACAGAGTACGGACGCTGACAAACAAGGCAAACAAAGCTAGACCAAGCTCTGTGGAAGCCTATTTATTTTTCTGTAGTTGTCGCTCCTTTATTTCATAAATGCCTCTTGCTGAACGTGAACCGTGGATCCATAGAGCATGTCAGCAACAGGGACTCCTGGCAGCAGATTATCTCGCCACTGCCCTTCCCCCTCCTCGCCTTTTTAATATGTACGTTCCTTACATTTAAAGAAAGTGCATTGTTTATTTCAAGGATGAGCAATTATCTCTTGGATAAATGGGTCACGATCCCCAGTGGACAAAAGACAGTTCTATTACCGGTTAAAAACAAAGCCTCAAAAGAAGAACAAGAAACCTCTGGATGTATCATATCCTTCCCCTCTCCGCAACACCCCCAAATTCCCTTTTTTATTGGCGTCCTTTACAGGCTGCTAACCAAGTTGAAACATTCAACCTGAAGTCCAACTAGTAAAAAGCAGCTAAGGCATTCAGAGCATGCTTCCCCATGCCATGTTTAAAGTGCGGCACTAAGGAAATGTTCAGAAGAGTGAAGCTTTGCCTTTTATATATCCCAGCAGACCTACACTTCCTAATAGACCCGTCTACATCAACAAAGTATTCCCCGGTCAGGGCCGAGACTCGACAAGAACCACTCTGAGGCAACTGACGCAGCCACAACTTTCCACTAGAAGTTAATGAACTTTTAAAAACATTTTGGAGAGTGAGATATGCACAAGGCAGCTTGGTGTATCACAGTTAATATAATGGGTTCGTTTCCCAGAGGGAGACCCAGTCGGAGCTGCCAGCTGGATGGCTATTCTTCCAGTTCTTTTTGAAAATTCTCTTCCTCCCCTCCCCCTCTGTTCTTGCTGAGGCAGTAAAAGGGAGCCAGGTCCAGCCTGTACTAATGATCCATTTCAACAATTTTAAGGTGAGTGGGAACAAAAATCAGGATCTTAGACTAAGTATAAAAGGATTCTCATTGATGTCTGTGTTTTGATTTGTCCCTGGAAATCAAGGGATTTTGAGAGTGGCTCAATGCCCTATGGATTGATGGATATTCATATGTTTAAGGGTGTGTTCATATGTACACACATGTAGGAGAAAGGTGCTGGCAATCTGATGGCTGTCACTCCTGATCCATCACACTCATTGAGCTTCTCCATTTATGACGATGGAAGATATAGCTATATATATATTTGGCAGAAAAAATGAGGAGGGTGAAATTGTCAGAAAGAACTGAAGGGGCTCATAGCTCTTGTGTGAGTGCTTTGTATAGCTTTGCAGCTGATCTTGCTAAGGGAAAGTTAAGACTTTGGCAAACTGCTGGGAGCTTGCAGTTTTGGAAAGCAGTAACATTTCGCATGCTCAAAATTAATCACAGTGCAGAAAATGGACCACTTAGCCTGCATTCAGCTTCCCTCTTTGCTAAGGAAACAGGCATAGCTAAGAAACATACATTGCAGGGGACGACTTAACAGATCAACGCTAACCACTTTTCATGGGCCAGCAACACAACTCTGAGCGACAGTGTAAGGAGGGAATATGCCCTGCTCGGTGCACTTGGTCTTGTGTTATTTTGAAAAAGAAAACATTTAAAAAAAATAAATAATGAATCGGAAAGAGAATGCAAGCCAGAGGTTGGTATTTTAACTTTAGGCTATGCATGCACTGCCCTGCAGTTCAGTCTGTGAGTCGTGAATAGCAATGTGCTTTACTATGACTCCCTGTGTGAACTCTGCAGGTGCAAACTACAAGGTTCCTAGTTCACATTAATGTAATCCTGTGTGAAGAGGACTACCATTAATGCAAACTAGACAGCTTTTAATTTGTGCCTGCGGCATCCACACAGGGGGTTACAGTGCTGCACTTTGGTGCACACCGTTATCATGTCCCTATAGTCCAAACTGTGGGGCAGTATAGACAAGCCATATTCCCATCTTCCCATCCATCCACATTCCCAGCATCCTCCCCACAACCACACCCACTTTCCCAGCATTCCCCCCCCGCCCCCAGCACATGTCCCCATCCACACACATCACCACCCTCTCTTTGCCTGGCCCTACCATATTTCTTCTTAGGAAATATACATAACATTTTATACCATAATATTTGCAGAAATTGAAGCATTTAAGGGGATATATTATTGTCTGATATTTCATCTTCCAGCAATATTTTGACACTTATAATTTACTAAATTATGTGATTTGTATTTTAATTAAAAACAGTTAATGGAGCTACTACTTCTGGCCAGCATCCAATAACCTTTCAATGTCCAGTGACAATATTTTAACATTAAATATTTCATCTCATTTTGCCTTTAAGTTAACATCTGTTCGACGTAGCTGGAGAAAATATTTTAAGCAAGCTCAAAGATTACTGAGGGAACATCACAACACGCTATGACAGCTCCACTAGATATTGAAAACAAACAAAAAAACCCTATTCCTTTAATAAATATGCAGGTAATAACAACAAGACCAGGAAGAAACCTGCAGTCTGAAGGGTTACATGAAGTTATTATAACCAGGGCTGCTGCCTGGGTGCCATATGGCCCTCATAATTGCATTGTTACAATGGCAGCTGTTGGGAGGACTGTTATTACAATAGTGGAAATAGCAGTTACCTGGAGTAGCAACTCAGCTTCTTCTGCAACTGGCTGTAGAGGAAAATGTGCCATTTGGGGCACTTCTGGCTGCTACTCTGTTCTTATTCTGGGTGTAGAATTTCAGATCTGTTAGAAAGAAGAAGCGGAATAATAGTGTGAAATGCAAGGAACGAAACTTCCATTGTACCAAGCTGTCAGAATGGACACTGGTGCAAACATGTGTTGAAACTATACAGGACAGCTCTAGTACTGCATATGGTCACTCGATAGAATTTGTGTGACGGAAATGTTTGATCTTGGTGTTTGATTTTCATATCATATGGATGGTTCAAGTCAGCCCATGAGATGGATTTCTCACACAAAGTTTTGTTACCTGTAATAAAGTGAGAGGAAAGGAGTGTATGTCGTGGTTGAAGCATGAACCTGGGAGCCTTAAGAATAAACTTCTACTGTACTAATGACTTCTAGTGTGACATTGGGCAAGTCTACTTTGTTTCAGTTTGCCCACTTGTATAACAGGGATAAATATTTATCTACCTCTCGGAGGTCCTATGACACGTGTCTAACATGTGTGTTACAGAATGTCCTCCAAACTGTAAATATTTACTTGTGAGGCAGGTAGCAAACCACAACCAATCCTTGACTAATTATTAATTAGTTTTATTCCTGTAGCGCCTAGAGGCTCCAACCAAGATCGGGGCCCTAATGTGCAAGGCTCAGTACAGAAATACAATGAGATAGTCCCTTCTATTTATTCCTAGAGCATATGGAACATTTTTGACCAAATCAGATTTCGGTGAAATACGCTGTTTCATTGAAGCCAAAACGTTTCACGGTGATGGTTCAGTTTCAACGAAGACTTTGTCAAAAAATATTTCAGCTCAAGAACCTCTTTCACGCTCTGTAGCCTGAGGGTTAGGGCACTGGCATGGGAAACCAGGTTCGAGCCCCTTCTCCACCCAATTCAGAGTGATCTGGGATGAAGAACTCTTCCTCTAAATTCATGAGGCAGAGAAGAGCCTTGGAACCTGGATCTTCTATATCCCAACCCAGGGTCCAGCTACCAAGCTACAGAACATGAAAACACACACATGTTCAAAAGGTTTCGTTTACAATATGGAACTAAACCAAATTTTGAAAGCTCAAAAGTTGCCACAAAAGGGAATCATCATCCACCGGTCAGCAATGCTTCTTGCACAGGATTTGAGCTATCTCCTACCTGTATGCCTTGATTACTCTTGGGATTCAGCAGTCACTGTCCAGCCCCCAGCGTAGCTGCACCAGTGTAAAAAAGGAAAGCCATAATTTGCACTGGTTGAGGTTACTCTGGTTTTAAGCAGAGGTCCATTCCACCAGTCCAATTTTGTCTGTCTGCAGTAGGATTTGCACCGCTGCAGCTGTAACAGTTATTGGCCAACATTGGGGAAAATCACCAGTAAGGACAAGTCCTTAAAGCAGGAGATCTCTGTGGTAAGGGCTGACAAATGCGGACCTTGTAAAGGTTTCCATTATGTTTAATTTCACGAAGGTCTAGTAGAAACTGAATGATTGATTCATCAGCTAATGCCGGTACAGCTCTTTGACAATGTAGTGTTGTAGAAGCGCTAAGTGTCATTATCGATCAACCCTTCCACTTTATACTGTCCCCATAAGGAGAACAAGGGGGTCACTCGATGAAATGAATGGCAGCTGAACTTAAAACAATCACTGCAAAAGACACTGGCTGTGAAATTCACAGCCACGGGAGGTCAGGCTGTCAAAGACTGTAGCTAAATTTTATGACCATAAATACTTGTACTTAAGCCTTCTAAGGCAGAGGCAATCAGATCTCATACCCCAGGGTGCAAGCTGATTGCCCCCAGAGGCCAGGAATTGATCGGCACTCCTTCCATAATTGGTGAATTACATTGTCAGGGGGTTTATGCTCCCCCATGAAGCAGGAGGTCAGACTCGACGGACCAATGGTCCGATCCAATAAGGCAAATCAAAGGCCCACCAAGACTCTGTTTCCTTTGCTGCTGCCATCCACCCAGTTGCGAATGCCAATTCAGATCAGGGCTTACAGCTAGACTGAGAGGGAAAATCATTCCATAGCCATGATAGTGAATTTTTTTGGAAAGCCAGTTACTGAGCCCCATGCTCCTGCTCCACACACGGAGGCAGAGACACTGGGTGAGAGTCTCCAAGCGGGAGAGCGTTTGCTGCATGGCACTGCCGCACCGTGCGTGCAAACAGGAAGTGGAATTCCAAAAATTCCTGGGCCTTTAAAGGGGGAGGGGCAGATGCCTGTACACCTGGGTGCAGGGCAGCGGAGTTGGAACTGCTGACCAGAGCAGTCAGGATGGGCAACGAGGGACACCCCCTGGAGGCCATTTCCAGTGATGTAACAAAGTGCTTTATCTACACTGACACGCTGTCGATATAACTTTGCTGCAAAAAGCTCTACGCCTCTCGTCGAGATGGTTTAATTTTGTGGGCAAAGCAAGATCGTTTTCCCGGCAGAAGGACCACTCCAGTGTGGACACCTCCACTGTTTTGCCGATGAAACCTGACTTTAGTAGACAAAACTCTGTAGTGTAGACAAGGCCTAAGAGCATGAAATCTTTGAAGCCCTGCTCTGAATTAACAGGCCCCTTCATTCAGGAACGCTGAGCGTTTTATACCCCCCGGCTCGCTCCCAGTGCTATTTTTATTCTACACACACAGCCCTCACTTGCCACACTCCTGCTTTAGGGAGAGTTAAAGAGCAGCAGGTGCCGAGTCTCCACAAGTGTGTGACAGCTATAGGCAGGTAGATATGGAACTTTGATCACTGCCAGTACCACTGTAGCAGTGGAAGAGGGAGTGGTTTTCCATCATTCACTGCCACTTAAACACACCATCAGCAACAAGCTGAGAAAATGCCACGGGCTAACAAACTGTTTCAAATATTGGAAGGCAATTGGCTACCTCAGCAGTTCTCTCCCCTAAATCTGATTTCGTTAAAAAATTGTGTCGAACGTTTTATAGCCAGAGATTTTCAGGGAGATCTAATGATCAGAAATTAGAGCAAGGGAAAAAGAAAAGGAGTACTTGTGGCACCTTAGAGACTAACCAATTTATTTGAGCATGAGCAAGGGAGGTTCTCCCAGACCTTTCGAGCCTGGGTAATTGTAGCAGCACCTCTGGGGCTGGATAGAGCCTTACTAGTGATTTTCAGAAATATTCTGCTGATAACAGTGATTGTTGTAAGTTGCTGAATGAACACAAAGCACTGGCTGTCAGGAGATGTCGGGTGCCCTGTTTTCCAGATAAAAAGTGATTAAAGACTCCATAACAGGTTCTAAATCTGTTCTTTAGAAATTCTATTAAGCAATCTAATTAGCTAATTCAATTAACTGATTAGGTGATATTAAATAGTTAATTTAGGGGGGAAATTTATAAAGCTATCACATGAAATAAAAAAAAGCAGGACGACGTTAGGCCAAGAGCTTCCTTTCTTAACTCCTGTAGTGCTTTAATCAGCAATTTAATTGGCCACCTGCTTTGGGCACGGAGTCATTACCTACCACTATGCACCAGTAACCTTTCCCTCCACTCCACTATTGACTGGCATTTCAGTTCAGTGCCCAGAGAAGGTGTGTATGTGAGACAGATGGTACCTAAAGTGATTATGTCAGTACCCTACTGTGACGGGTTGCCCCCCTTCAAGATGGCACCTGATGTGCTGAGATACCACTGAGCGTCTCTGTTCTGCCAGCCTGGGCACCCTTTTCACCTGTCTTGCCTAACCAGGCTCTTAAGCCTCCTCTAGCACACACACAGGCAGGGCCACACCCAACTGTGGAATGAAACAGACACCGAGAACAGGTCTGGGAAGACTCAGTTTAAGGGACTTGCCCCAGCACTCAAGTGCAAACCCAAAAGTATATTATGATATCTGCCTCCTCCCTCAATGTGGAAGAAAGTGTGCACAGCCTCTTCCCCCTCTGACCCCCAATTATGAATTGCACAAATGGGGTTATATTATAAACAAGAAATAAATTTAACTATAAAAGGCAGATTTTAAGTGACTGTAAGAGATAACAGACACAACAAAACAGATTATTAAGCAAACGAAACATGCAACCTATGCTTGTTTCACTAAAGAAATTGCTTACAAATAGTAATTTCTCACCCTAAATATTGTCACAGGTAGATTACAGAAAGTCTTGAAAGGCAGCTGCGCTGGCCTGCAGCTTGAGACT
The DNA here is from genome assembly GCF_965152235.1 of Eretmochelys imbricata. Lineage (NCBI taxonomy): Eukaryota > Metazoa > Chordata > Testudines > Cheloniidae > Eretmochelys > Eretmochelys imbricata. The sequence continues at coordinate 256,863,881 of NC_135573.1, forward strand.
TCAGGTATTTCCAGTCACAGACTGGACTCACTCCCACCCTGGGTTCAACCCCTCTCCCCTCAGTTTACTTCTTGTTTCCAGGTGTTTGTCAGCATCTCTTTGGGTGGGTTTCAGAGTAGCAGCCGCGTTAGTCAGTATCTGCAAAAAGAAAAGGAGTACTTGTGGCACCTTAGAGACTAACAAATTTATTTGAGCATAAGCTTTTGTGAGCTACAGCTCACTTCATCAGATGCATGTAGTGGAAAATACAGTGGGGAGATTTTATATACACAGAGAACATGAAACAATGGGTGTTACCATACAGACTGTAACAAGAGTGATCAGGTAAGGTGAGCTATTACCAGCAGGAGAGTGGGGGAGGTGGGCAAACCTTTTGTAGTGATAATCAAGGTGGGCCATTTCCAGCAGTTGACAAGAACGTGTGAGGAACAGTGTGTGGGGGGGGAGAAATAAACATGTGACAGCAATGCCCCTCTGCCATGTACATTGGCCAAACTGGACAGTCTCTACGTAAAAGAATAAATGGACACAAATCAGACTTCAAGAATTATAACATTCAAAAACCAGTCGGAGAACAGTTCAATCTCTTTGGTCACTCGATTACAGACCTAAACGTGGCAATTCTTCAACAAAAAAACTTCAAAAACAGACTCCAATGAGACACTGCTGAATTGGAATTAATTTGCAAACTGGATACAATTAACTTAGGCTTCAACAAAGACTAGGAGTGGATGTGTCATTACAAAAAGTAAAACTATTTCCCCATGTTTATTTCCCTCCCACCTATTGTTCCTCACACGTTCTTGTCAACTGCTGGAAATGACCCACCTTGATTATCACTACAAAAGGTCCCCGCCGCCCCAGCTCTTCTGCTGGTAATAACTCACCTTACCTGATCACTCTTGTTACAGTCTGTATGGTAACACCCATTGTTTCATGTTCTCTGTGTATATGAAATCTCCCCACTGTATTTTCCACTACATATATCTGATGAAGTGAGCTGTAGCTCACAAAAGCTTATGCTCAAACAAATTTGTTAGTCTCTAAGGTGCCACAAGTACTTCTTTTCTTTCTTTGGGTGGGGAGGCAGAGGAGAACCACGATGATGTCACTCCCCTGCCTTATACAGCTCTTGTGTATGGCGGGAACCTTTTGTCTCCCAGTGGAAGAACACTGGCATTCCAAGGGATGGGTCCAGTACCAGGTGACTCAGATCCATGTCTCTGCAGGGCTGTGGCAGCCATTACTTGTAGGCTGTCTGGAGAGTCCACAGGAAGACTGAGTTCTTTCACAGTCCATTGTCTTTGCTAATAGCCCATTAGCCCTGTCTGGCTTTTCCATTTGATGTACCTGAAGGGCTAATTGGGGGTGACACCCAAAATAACACATTTGACATACAGATACATGGTCAATATTCCTAAATTCAGATACAGAAATGATACAGGCATACAAATTGGATAATCACATTCAGTAAATCATAACCTTCCCAATGATATCGTATATGCACCATCTTGCTTAAAGTATATCTCAGTTATGTCATATTCATATCAAGCATATTTTCATAACGAATATGGAGTGAAATGTCACACCTACCTTTCTCCTTGGGAATTTCCCCTTCTCTGCTGCATGAGTATTCCTTGAGCTCCTTTCTAGACTTATAGCCTAGGACAGGGAGGTGGGAAGATAAAAATCAATCAATAAGATACAGCAAGAGCCTAAACTGTGAAACACTGGAGCCATCATGTTACAGTAAGACTCAGCACTTACATAGCCTCTTTCATCCTCTAATCTCAAGAGCTCGTTTGCATGGACCCTCTGGAAAACAGACAAATATTCACCCTCCCATTCCACAGATGGATAAATAGAGGCACGGGCATCTAGGGATTGATTTTCCATTGCCTTGCACCTTGCATGGTCATTTACATCACTGCAAAGCAAGTCCATATGTGCCAGAGGAGAATAGAAGTGTTGCAGAGCCACCTTGAGCAGGTGTTAACGATGACAGAGAATGTAAGGTGCAGAAGAACCAGACCCCGAGCATATTGCCCAGCAGCTCAGTGGAACAGAGCTCAGCAGGGCCACCTCTCAGCCGCTTGCTCTAATCGCTGGCCAACCAGACATAGCTGAAATCTGACAGGAATCTCTGCATGCAGATTTCTCTCTAGTTAGGCAGACACCAGAGGTTCAGATACCACCATCTGGAAGGATAATGTTTGGATGATCTCAACCAAACTTCCGTGCCTCAGTTTCCCAAGCTGTAAAAAAATGGGTGATACTGGTACTGACCTCCTTTGCATAGAGCTTTGAATCTATTGATGAGAAGCACCACATAAGAGCTAAGCATTATTAATCTTCTCTGACCCAGACTGAACCTGTGAACCTCGAGAGACCTGCCCTTTATAGTTCATGAGAGTTCCAAATACGACACAGTTAGAGTTAGGAGACAACCTATCACTGTAATCTGTCCCCAGTAAAACATGGAGAAGTCCTTGTGGCACCTGAGAGACTAACGAATCTAATTGGGCATCAGCTTTCTGTTAGTCTCTCAGGTGCCACAAGGACTCCTCATTGTTTTTGCTGATACAGACTAACATGGCTACCACTCTGAAACCAGTAAAACGCTGCGTCTGGGGATAGTTGAGAATTATTTTTGTACAGATGTAGTGAGATCTTCTTGCAGATGCCTAAGGGCTGAGTGCAGGGAACAAAATCAGTATTGTTTCTTTGTGTTCCTCTGTCTGTTTGTGTGTATCCACTACAGCCTTACCTCTGTACCTTTTGTCTTCTACTCAAGTTAGGCCTGCTTCTCTCCCCATATAAGTTATACTGATATACTAGACCAGCAGAGTGCTCCTCGTGCGGCTGCCAGTTATACTGGTAAAGCTGCACTTTGTACTGATATATAGCCTCCCCCAACCCTGAGCAAAACCACCCTATATGGGTAAAAGTGTAGCTGGACCTGTGTAACTGCACCTAAACTAGGGGCTTCTACTGCCACAGCGGTGTCATTCAGGGATCACACCTTCTTTACACCCCTGACCAACATAACTACGCCAAAAGAAGTTTGTAGCATAGACCAGGGCTGGACTTAGGCAACCCAGGCGATCACCTGGGGTGCGGGCTTTGGGGGCGCCAAGCTTGTGGGGGGGGGCTCTTTTTGTTTTTAGCGGCAAAAGGGAAAATAGAATCTTTGAAGTAACATGTTTCGGGTGTTCCGTATGTGGAGTCATTTTTCACTAAGCTTCTAGAATGTTCTGGATCTTTGTAGAATCTCATGGACTCTTCCAGACTTTCTGAGAACTACATTTTCCTTGAACCTCCTAGAATGTTGTCAGCCACACCCTTGCAGGTATATAAGGGGCAGGGCATCACCAGTCAGTCAGTGAGATATAAGAACAAAGTGAAGTGAGAATCCAGCTGCAATATTGTGATGGAGAGACTGACATCACTTGCTACTTTATTGTTTGAAAATGCCATTGGCCAGTCTTTGGATCTCTCTGATATTTTGCTTCAGTTCGTGAAGGCAAAGGCGAGAAAAGCGCCCTTTTGAACTAAAGGACTAGGGTTAACATTCTAAGGCTGTCACCTACTGTAACACGATTTAATACTGGTCCGTTCAATGTTGGTGCACAGTTCAATTTCGTGATGTTAGTATGTAGAAAATTTAAAAGTTTCTACAAGCTTTGAGGAAACAATTTTTTTATTCGCTTATATATGGCATGAATAAATACAGATTTATAGACCCTAGCGTGCAATTTTATCATCTTATATGACAGGGAGAAATCACGTGTGCAAATCGTGCAGCAAAGTTGAGAAATGGGCTACCAATGCAATACAAAATAAGGTATTCAAAAGTTTAATGGAGGGGAGTGGCGCCAAAGATGCTCCTCACCTGGGGCGCCATTTGCTCTAGGGCCAGCCCCGGAGCAGACATAGCCTTCGATGGTAAGTTCCCTGGGGAAGGGACCATCTTTTTGTTCTGTGTTTGTGCAGCACTGAGCAGAACAGGGTCCTGCTCCATGACTGGGGCGTGGGGGGGGGTCGGGTCATCTCAGGGGCTACTGCAATACAAATAAAGATAAAATACAATATTACCTACTCCCAACATTCAAAAAATCATGAGTCACGCCGCTAAAAATTCATGAGATAAAAAAAAAAAGTGTTGGGGTCTAGTAGATTTCTGCTTTCTGAGCCTTTTGGTAACACTTGGGTCACGTTTTCAAGTTTTTCTCAGCAACCACCAGGGCCAGCGACCTAGCTGGAAAGCAAGCAATCCGGCAAGCCTAGATTCTCACGTATTCCCAAAATTCCAGGAGCTGGGGCTTTAAGAAAAATATCAAATATTGGCAACACTACAAATGTTATCCTAATTACTGCTTTGAGGGTGGCGGGGAGGGGGCTGGCCCACTGTTCACAGCATTCGCAAAGTCTCCTCTGCCACAAATATATTTCCTAGCCCCAGACTTTGCAGCCTTGATCCCAACTGACTTTTTCATCTGGGTCCACTTGTGATAAGAATCAGGGAAATTCCAAGCAAAAGCTTCAGCTCCTTCTTATATGCACCCCACTGTAGGCCAGTGTGAATTCATATCTATAGTGTACTTGGAAGGCAATAAGCACCGTATAAAGTAAATGCTGATTGTTCTGATTTCTTATCAGATGCACCCAAACCAGAACCTTTTGTTTGAACACGTGTAAACATTTGGACGGGGGTTAGATGAAATGGAGACCAGATCCAAACCACCCCAGGGGGTTAGTTTTTCCCTAAATGCCCCCATCTCCATTTGAAAAGTAGAAGGGCCAAACCCATTTATCCCAACAGCTTCCCCATCTAAAACTTGGGGTCCCAGATCAAATGGGGACAGGGATCCAAAATACCTTTGGTTTGCTCATCTCCATTTGATCTCATCTGCATCGTTAAAACTTCTGGGGAATGAGCATAGATAGCACAGCACCCCTTTTATATGGGTGTGAAACACGGACAGATCTCTGTAGACACAAAGCAGCTTGAAAAATGTCACATGCATAGTCTCCGCTCTGTTCTGAAGGTCCATTGGTGAGATAAAGTGTCAAATATTAGCATTCTTGAAAGAGTTCACACAACCAGCATGCACACAAGCCAGGCTCAGGTCATGTGATCAGGATGGGCAATGACAGACTCGCAAAAAAGTTTTTCTATGATGAGCTGAAAGTCGGAAAGCACAGGAGGGAATCAACAAAAAATGCTTCAAAGACACCCTTCAGCAGAGTCTCACCTCAGGCAGCATAAATATCAATACCTTCAAAGACCTAGCCAAGGACCGACCTGACCGAAGAGCAACTATCAATAAAGGCTGTAAACATTTCGAGAAAGACAGGCGCAAAAAACAAACAAAAAAAGGCCAGGCATCCTGCCAAGTCTTCAGTGGGAGCCTGCACATTGCGGTGTGACATCTGTTTGCAATCTTGTGCCTCACAAATCGGAGGCTAGAGCAACATGAGAACACACATAATGCCGTGACATCGTGGGACAGCCATACTCTGCACGGCACAGTACAGATCTAGATGGGGTACGTCTAGCCATGGAGCACAAACGTGTTATGTGGAAGTTCCTCTCTTGCCTGTTAGGCTCATAATAGGAGATTAGACCCTAACTGTGACGTTCTGATCTGGAAATTCTTTGAACCCAATTATCCCAAGAATTCAGGGGTGTTTAGATCTGTAGTTTCTGTCCAGCCTGTTATGAACTAAGACAAATTGGGATATTCAGCTGTGGTTTTGGTGCTCTGGTCTGGGCCCATCTCTAGTCATGATCATATTGATGTCTCATTAACATAGCTCTTCGTATCCTATAGTTATTTATATCACAGCAGCACCTGAAGGCCCCAGTCAGAGATCAGGGCCGCATTGTTCTAGGCCTTATACACACTCATACTGAAAAGACAGTACGTGCCCTAAAGAGCTCACAGTCTGTGACAGAGACAACAGGTAGATACAAACAGACCAGAGGAGCACAAGGGAACAGTCAGTGAGAAGATTATGATTCGTGTCAGTAGCAGCTGTCACAGTACACAACTCGTAGTCACTGTTGAGTGCTTCGGCTGTATTGCAGCAGAGGTGAGATTTGAAGGAAGATAATGTAGTGGCTTAGTGGATTTTTATGGAGAACTCCTCCAATGCATCTTTGATCATTCTACATCGACACCGAGGTATTCACAAGCGTATGTGAACTTTTGAGAGGATCCCTTAGGCCGCAGAAGTTGGTGCTAGAGTTCAGCTGTAACAGGAGCTTTGTTTAGTGGTGCCTCAGAGCAGAAGGTCAACAGCAGCTGCTTTGCCAGGGTTTTTAACGCTTTGTTCACCTCCACACTCCGGTCCACACAGAGTTCTCTGCTCTTTAGTGGATCTGTTTAAGAATAGTTGTTTTGCTAATTGCATTACACATTAATCTTGCAGTAGGACAGAGCGGCCAATTGGGCTGGGATTCTATTGTGCGAGGTGTTGGACGCTGTAATACATTATCAACGTGATTCATCTGTGTCTTGTCACAATGAGCTCTTAGGAAGCACCAGGATATTTTGCAGCTTGTTGCAAAATAAAAAAACAAAAAATGATGGTACCTTTCAACAGGTGCAATGGAAAAATCTAGGCAAAAGTCAGGACAATTTAAGCTCTGAGACTTACCTTATTCTTAAATAGAGACGTACTGAAAGATTGCAGATGGTGTGACTGTTATTCCGAGAGCGTAAATATTTCTCTCTGAAAAAGCTTCCCTTTGGTTTGCTGCTCCTGAGTAAGTGCAGTACTGAAGGGAGTGCTTCAACCACTGACAAAGTCTAAAGAGCCAAACAATTGTGCTGCATACATGGGTATTGGATTGATGGGTGAAGGTTCAGAGTTTAGCTTGAATAGGTTTGCTACTGATTTGCTATGTGGCCTTGGGAAAGTCATGGGAATCTCTTCATCTCAGTTCCTTGTCTGTACAGTGGGGAATGATACTTCTCTCCCTCCCCCTTCCCCAACCAGGAGCGTTGCAAGGACTAATTCAATAGTGCTTGTACAGGGCTTTGAAGACATCTTGTGATATAATAAAATGACTCTCCCCCCCTGCAGCCTCGCTGACATCAGGGCATAAAGCAGCACGGCATATGACCCTACGCAGCAGTATCAAACGTTTCTGTTGTACCAGGCTGGAAGTCTCAGGAGGGATGTTCGCACAGGATTGCTGAGACTTCTGGTTTATGGCCAGATGAAGAATACTGGACAAATAGCCCATCCGATAGTATTCTGACACTTCTTCGAGCCAGAACAGATTGGACCCAGCTAGCTAGCCTTGCTATGCTGGCATCTAGATATTACGGCACTGGGTATTCTAGAAAATTCAAAACTAAGAGCCAGGTTCAAGCTACCAGGTTCAGACCCTGTGTGAGCTTTCCCCTAAATCTGGGCATGCCCACGTGATGAAACATGGTTGCATATGCACAGATACCAAGTTCATCCATGGGGACTGAACATAGGATAGTCAGGCTTTCAGCACACGAGCACTCAGATACTACAGTAGTGCTGACCTCCGTAGGTAGCCAGAGCTAAAGAACTCCCTTTGCTGCAAGTAAAAAGCTGCTAGAGTGGCTGGAGCCAGCAGGAACTGTGATCACACCCACTAAGGCAGTATTTCAGACACACCCTGTTAGCCAAGTCCACCATGAGCCTCTCGGATCCACAGGCACTCAAGTCTGAGCTGCTGACATTTTGCAACACTCTGGACCAAATTCTCCACTGGTGTAACGCCACTGACTTAAATGGAATTACACCAGCAGAGAATATGACCCACCATGTCCATGGAGGGCTGTGGAAGGAGGCAGATGTCCTTACCTGATCTGGACCAGATCACCCACTCTAGCAGGCACAATGGCAGTGTGCTGTCTTGGACCAATCAGAAGAATCTGATCCCTGATGGGGGTCTCTGTGTGATCCCATAACACACTCAATAAAACCTGCTTAAAGCACTGCCTGTATAATATTATACCATAGCATGCAGTTTGATAGCTCTTGTCATTTCACGTTATACTGTTTGCCAGTTTTAATCATGTTGTCTAGTCTTTTAGGTTTGTTAGCATCCCCTGTACCTTTGTGATTAAACAAACTGCATCCCTGTTAAGGCCTTACAAAAGATATTGGCCTCTTGTAGCACTGTATTTTGGATTTAAATGATGACGTGGCTGATAAAAACACCCACCTGAAGATATGCCCCTTGAGATGGTGAAGATGCATAAAAATCTCTGCAACTGCATGAAACCCTCAAGGAGAATCCAGGGTCTACAAGATTGGGCTTTATACCACCTGAGCTGCAATTAGAATTTCCAGGGAAGACTGCTGGGATTCCTCCCACAGCCATCTAGGAACAAGCAGGTAGGGAAATAAAAAAAAATAAGTTTCAGAATCAAGCCTTGCCCTTTCAGGACAATGCTGGGAATGGATTTGTCAGCCTCAAGTGAAGTCACCCAAGAATGTGTTATGCCAACTGCACACACTTGGCAGCCCGGAATCAACATGGTGCAGCTGTTCTTAATGGTAATCCTAACATACCCATTAGGATGGAAAATATGATCTATTACACAGCAGCTGATTAATGATGGGAACAATGCTGGTGAAGGGCCCAGTTCTCTGCCCACCTACACCAGTGTGACTCCACTGGAGTCAGTGGGGTGACAGCCGTGGAAGGGACAGCAGGGTAGGATTGGGTTCTCTCCCACGGCTCCCCCCAGCACCAGATCAGCATTTCCAGCACCTCTGGAGAGCCAGCTGGGAGTTCATTACTAACAGAGGAAGCTGGGCCCACACTTCTGGAGAAACTCCTCCAGAGTCCGAGAGCCATGAGACCAATGAGATTCCAAAGAAGTGACTCAAAGGCTACATACTCCAACAGAGAATGAGCACTTGACTATACTGTTTTTTAGAGCATTCAGTAGACTTGTTGAGCAGGGACATAATTTATTTATTATTTGTCCATTTAATTCACGAGTACGGTTCAAAAACCCTATAGGAAGTTTATCTTCTTTAAATAAATTCTTATGAGCCAGATCCCATTATGGCCCATTAATTAGAGCACTGCAGCCCAAGCCAAACTTGACAGGACACAACTACAAGTGTCGGGTCTGTGTGGGAAAACAACCGGCCCCTCTCAGGCTTGGGTAGGGTCAGCTCTCCTCCTCCTGCCCATGGGGAGGTGCGGTGGCAGCCACATGTCCTGCTCTGACCAGTCACCACCACCTCGCTGCGCTGCGTGTGCCGAAGAGTCACTGTACCTCTCACGGCACAGCGTGGCGGGAAGCAGCAGATGGCAGGAGCAGGGTACCTGGCTGCCACAGCACTGGCCCCATGGGCAGGAAGAGACAGCAGTGACTGGGCTGACCTAGGTTTGGGGAGAAACACTGGATCAGGTCGGGTTGGAAAATGACTTGGACCCTTTGGTGCTTGGGTCAGATCTAGTGGGCTTCGGTCAGGGATGGGTCGGGCCTAAAAGTTAGGCCCAACCATGGATGTTGTAATGACAACACGTTACTTTCATTTCCAACCCCATTATGAGCCGGATTTATCAGTGAAGCTTTCAAAAGTATCTTTGTCTATTCTAGTCTGCACCGCTTCCCACAGCACCCTCACCACTGTAGTATCTGAGTAATGCCTTCCAATAATGGAACTGTCGGATGCTAAATTCTATTCTCTTGAAGCAAAGAGGTGGAGATAAGGTCCCAAATTATACCCTATAGCTCCTGTAGGACACAGTGTACATGATACACGTGTCCTATACATCCACTCGTGGGTGTCTGCCAGCACATCAGGTCAGACACAACATCAGATGTTTAGCGCAAGTGCATGGCTCCCCATTCAAGGGCACAAAGGGCAGCTAGGAGCCCAGCTCCCAGGGTAAGTCAGTGGAGACTGGGAGCCAAACTGCCATGTGTGCCTGTGACAATCTCCCCCTTTCTCATCCTCCTCCTCTACGTTCTTGGAAAACTCACAGCCGTAGTCCTCATGGGAGCTGAAATATTAACAGAGTAAGAAGCTGGTGGCTTCGATAATTGAAGGACCCCGGAGCCTCTCCCAACTTCTAATTACCAGTTTCCTGCTTGAGGTACTTCCCTTCCTGGCTCTCCTTTCCTTCAACCAATAGGGTTTTTTTAGTCATATAGTACTTGCCAGTTCCCCCCGCCCCTCATGTGGCATGATGTCAAATCCTCAGCAAGCAGTCCAGGATCAACAAATATTCCAGTTATCCTCAGCACTACAGTAGAAGCTTTCAACACAGCCAGTAAATGCAATCCTCTGCAGGCTGATTCCTTAGCAAGGGTTCTTTCTGCAAGAACGTCACCATGTGCATTTCACAGACCTAGTGCTAGACAGAAGGCTCCCATGTTTACCAGAATAAGGTTGGAGAATCATATATATCTTGCCACTCATTGTAGAAGGGTTTGCTGGAGTGGCAATTCAGAAGACGGGTCCCTGATGCGTAAGGCATGTGTGGACTTTGGATAAGTAACCACAGCAAAGGTACGCGAGCAGCACAGTTTGCATTAATATGGATTTCTGTCTGTTGGCAGGGATGCTGTCACCCAGCTGACAGGACAGAACAGACTGAGATCCACAACTGCTTGCCATCTGCAGGCACAGGAAATTGCTCATGTAGCCTTCTTCATTGCTCCAGCAGAAGGGGAATCCCCTGAGGTTCCTGTCAACATGGCCTGAGTGAAAACTCCTTCCTGACACCACACTTCTCTCTAATGCAAGCAAGTGAGAATCACCGTAGTTACTCAGCCAAAGATGGAAGGTTTTCTAACTTTTTCTGAATCCTGCTAAGCTTTAGGACTCAATACTATCTTGTGGCAATGAGTTCCACAGGCTAAATGTGAATTATGTGAAAAATTAATTGTCTTTATCGGTTCTGAATGTGCTGTTCTCCATTTTTTATCTTCTTGATTTTGCATCAAGAGCAAGATGAATAGAAGTGCACCATCTACCTCCTCTCTATTATTCACTAATTTTATATACTACTATCAGGTCCATCTCAGTAATCTCTCTAAGACAAATAATTCCAGTTTTTCTCCATCTTCGGCTGGGCTTTCCCATAAGATCTCTCATTGAAGCTCTGATCCTCCTGAGTCCTGAGATCCAAAAGCCATCTTCTATTCTACAAATTATTAATACTTGTATTATTTACTGTAATTAATTACCACTGTATCACTATAGATGTGCATGGCACTTTACAAAAGCAGACAAAGTCCCTGCTGCTGCAGAGTTTGCAATGCAAATTAAGAAAAGGGCAAGAGGAAATGAAGTCAGAACGTGGTGCTGTGGTCCAATGGCTAGAGCACTCAACTAGGAGTCCAGAAGTCCATCTTGCTCTGCCACTGACCCACTGTTGGCCATGGGTAAGTCTCTGTGTCTCTGTTTCCTCTCCCACCCTTTGTTTCATCTTGCCTAGCACACCCTTAGAGCAGGGATTGTTTAAGCAGTGCGTACCACACTCTGGTGCAATTGTAATATAAATTATGTGCTCACTCAGAGAGTAATGCACATCCCTCTGGTTTGGATTTTTCAGTGAGAGGACAGTTGTTTAAGCACCCCCTGGCAGAAACAGGTTTCAAGAAGCAACTTGAAGTTGGAAAAGCTCTGATCGTGGCAGCCAGGGTCCAGAAAAGATTTCATGGAGCCTCAGCTCTTAGTTTGGACAATAATACCTAGCTCTTATATCCTGCTTTTCATCAATAGATCTCAAAGCACTTTACAAAGGAGGTCAGTATCAATATTCCCATTTTACAGATGGGGAAACTGAGGCACAGAGCAGTGACTCAACTTGCCCAAGGTCACCCAGCAGCCTAGTGGCCAACCCCAAAAATAGAACCCAGCCCTCCTTAGTTCCAGACCAGGGCACTCAGCAACCTCCTGTATCCACAAATAAAACAAAACCTAAACAGCATTTCAAATCAAGTTAATCCAAGTTTAGCACGGGGGCATTTTTATTTAGATGCTTGTGGAGTGGGTGTTGCCTTTTCTGGATTGTAAGAGATGGTTCTGTGATGAGTTGTGTGGCGCTGCATAGCTGGAAAAAAACCCACAGAGCAGAGTAGATGTTTGCACTAAGAAGCACTGCAAATCCACATCACACAGCTAAGGCTGTGTTTCAAAGCCCTCCCTCGGTGAGAGGTCAGAGCAGTCAGCCCACAGGTGCGAATTTTCTTCTGTCTGGGTGGGTGCTTCACGCCCACTCCGCCCGGAGGCCCCACCCCACTCCATCCCTTCCCCCAAGGCCCCACCCTTGCCCCGTCTCTTTCCGCCTCTGCTCCAGCCTCTTCCCTAAGGATCCAACCCCACCCTGCCTCTTCTTGACCCCACTCTGCCCCCGCCCTCAGCACCTCCCGCCCACCACTGAACAGCTGATGGGTGGGGCCCGAAGAGCGACTGATGGTTGGGAATCGGTGGGGCCCGCTGAACAGCTGATCGGCAGGTAGGTGCTGAGCCATGGAGTCGGCGTTTATGATTCAGGAGGTACTTGGCATCACAACACTCAGGGCTTGTCTACATGGCCCTGCAATTTGGATGATGGCGCTGTGAATTGCAGAGAGCACCAAAGTGCTGCACTGTAACGGTGCTGTTAACATGAACTAGAAGGCACCTCATTTGTCTTAATGCAGGCCAGTTGGAAGAGGATTATGTTAAGGTGAACTGGTTGCCTTTTAGTTTGCACCAGCAGCATCCACCCAGGGAAATTACAGCACTTCGGCGTGCGCTGTAATTCACACCCTGTAGCCCGCACTGCAGCACAGTGTAGACACAGCCTCGGTTCTAAACTGCCCTCCAGGTCCTGAGTGGTGAGAATCACTCTGATATGCTGGTCATGTATGGATAAATCAGAGAGTGATGGTGCCCTCTGCCGGGGAAGCTCAGAGAATAAAGGGCGACCCGTTTAGCAAGTTCTCACATTCCAGAGGTCTATGCTCTTTGAGCTGAAAGCAGTGTGTGCTAGTCCCAACTCTCTAATTGTGTGTGTAATCTATATAATAATGTAATGAAAAACTGAGTTACAAGAACATCAAGGTTGCAAATGCAAGCACTTAAAAGTTAGGATTGGGCATGCCAGAATTAAGGTTGCCTGGGCAACCTTAATACAGCCCCCTTGTGCATATATATTGTGATGCAATCTTACCAAACCTAACATCACATAAGAGGGCTGTAGCATAGCCAGAAACAGAACTGAGCTCTGGGTCCCAGTCCATTGCCTTAAACACAGAGACCTCTGTCTTTCTTGCACCTCTTCATCTCACTGTCCCTCCTGTGCCCTGAATGAGGCTGTAGTCCTGTAAAAGGCCATATGTGATCACATCTTTAAAGATTATCATAATGCATAAACACAAGGGTGAACTCAAGTTTCACAGGCAGCAGCCTTAAGTCTGGCATTTCCAAACTCCTGAGTACTTAACTTTGCAACCATAACATTCTATTATCATTGTTTTTTGTAAGGCATTTCCTAGGTTTTTAAAAAAGCAAACTGTAAAAACCAGAAATCCCATCATATGGAGCAGTACGGAACACACACACAGCAATAGATCATGAGCAAAGTCTGAACCCAGGACTTTTAGATCTACAGCACAGATCTCTACCACTTAAATTAAAGGAGTAACTAGTAGCAGTAGTAGGCTACTGTCTTCAGTGTGAAATAATCACAAGAGAGCTGCAATATATGCTCTGCCAGTGGTTTACACAGCTACTGGCTAGACAGCAGAGGAATGTTGGAAATCAGGTTTTCTGGGTTCAGTTCCTGGCTCTGGAAAGAAGTATCATCTAGCAGTTACAGGGGTAAGTGGTTACACAGGATGCAAAGCAGTGGAGAGTCAAGCCCATTGCGTCTTGCTGACAGCTCATGAAATTTGTAATTCATCTCTGCCTCCCTACCTGCTCACACAGCGCCTCCATTCCTTACCCCGGAGCTCCCCACAACTGGCGGCCCCTCTCACTTGTGCTGCCCCTTCTGTCTCAAACTCCCTCTCTCCCTCCACATCAGTCCCCATCTTTAGGGCTCACTTCCCACCACATCCTTCTTGTTCAACGTGAAGCCGTGGCTGATCTTAAACTACAGCCCCATGCCCAGCTGCAGTGTAATTAGTCAAGAGGATACCTGCAGCTTTCAATGTAAGGGGCTTTTCCTCTCCTCTACGCCACCTTCATACATCAATTTGCCCCTTACTACCTGAACCCAGCTCCATAAAGCCACCTTCCTTCAGTTCTGCCAGTCACCTTCTGTAAACCATTTAGCGATGCTTTCTACAGCAGATACTCTCCAGGTAAAACTGCATGCTATTCCATTGCGCCTGCCTTGGCAGCAAGAAAAGCAACACCGCCCTGCTCCGACTGTTAGGGTGTTTTATTTTCCTCATACAAGAAGCCTCCCAGTCTGCTCCATTCCACAGCCAGCGTGTCCATTTCTATGGCTTTGGGAGGGTCTGTTTGGAAGCACCCTACTGGGCTGGCAGTGAGAGGGGCCAGCACGGTCAGAAAGGCAGACACGGCACGGTTCAGTAGGATCTGGGAATCTGACCAACAACGCAGGCTGAGGTAGTTAGCGAGAGGCCTCAGTCCCGGGAGAACAAAAGTCAGAACATGGAGGAGGGGGTAGAGAAGACAGAAAAGGATGAGAAATCAGAAGAGGTACCCACCCAGCATGTCCCAACCATTAACGCCGCTCCCCCCCCCCCCCCCCCCACACACACACACACATATTAATGGGAAAAGACTTCCTCTGGCTTTTTGAGGGCTGCATATTTAAAAGAGGTTCCTATTCAGTTGGTCCCAATCAAGCATCACTTGGCCACCACTCCAGCTTCTGCAGAACGTGCATAATATTCAGGCAAGCTGCTCTCCACTCCAGTTACCTTCTGCGGGTTTAATAGCAGACATGTTCTCTAGCCGCCCTCATCACGAGCCATTGTCCGCACTAAGGGAGGTGTAAAGGGGCTGCATCATTCCTCCTAGGGGCTCCCCCAGGCAACATATGCTGCTGCACTGGCAGCTCCAGCATCCCTAAGGCGGGACACCATGGGCTGTCCTCTGTGTCCAGCTAGTTCTTCCAGCTGGGGGTAGGGTCAGAGGGAGCATAGCTCTTCTCCCCCACCCCCGTTCACTCTCATTTGATACAGACGACAGAACACTAGCAAGGATCAGCATCTGCCCTTGGAACCAGGGAAGAAGCCTCTTTATGGCCTTTGTTCCCATTTCATTCTGGCCTACTGGGGGTGGCTAAGATTTGTTCTGCTGGCTTGTCCCAGAAACTATAATCCTACTGGTTCCTCACAGCTACGGGAGCTGTCCTTTTTGCTCATCTAGTCAAGGCCTGTGTTTTTGCTGCCAAAGGTCTCAGGTTCAAACCTCACAGATGACTAATTCACAGCACAAGTCCAGACACAATCAAGCCCTACATTTGCCCAGGGCCAGTTGGGAACAGGAAGGGTGACCTGCTAGAACTTTTGCATCCCCCACTTCTCGGGGTCTGAGTCTCGAGGAGTAGACATCTCTGCATCGAGGACGTGACATGCTGTCTCCAAGCACTGTGCTGACATACACTTCCTCTCCTCGTAGGTGTGAGTTCAAAAGAAACTAGCCTTGTTGACTCACAGGGTCCAACATGCCTTGTTATCCACCAGCTCCAGATGAGTCATCACCATGGGGGAGTAACATCCAGCATCTGCAGTGCATATTTATGGCATCAGCTGTGTCAGCAGGGAAGCTGTTTGTAGGGAGTAACTATGGACAGAGGAAAGCTGGCAAGCACTGAGAGACTAGGGATGGGGGGAAATACCCCACCCCCGCAGCCTCTAAACGCCGCCCCCCCATTGCTGGAATCCACCCTTTTGTTCGATGAAAATATTTGAATATGGCTTTTCCTGTTCATTGTGTTTTCCAGCCAGGACTAGAATGGCTGAAATACCAGAATACTCTTGTGGTGTTGCCGGCTGCAGATCCTCTAAGGAAGCAGGATTCCAGGTCGGATTGCAAACCTAAGGGGCCAGTTCCTCAGCTGTGTAAACCGGAGTGGTTCCACTGAAGTTTGCAAAGCTATGCCTGTTTACACGCGCCGAGGATTAACATTTATGCTTATTTACACCCACTGAGGCTCTGGCCACTAAGAGCTCTGCATAAGCATCTGGGGCTGAGTTTAGCACTTCTGAGCTGCAAAGTAATTTTTTGCCACTCTTTTCACCCAACACAACTGAGTTTCACCACTGTGATCACAGCACAATGCCCAGGGCTGGGCTCAGGAGTCTGGGCAAGATTAGTGGGACGATCTTTTGGTATACACCCCAAAATGTAACCGAGTCATTTTATATGAAAGTTATCTGTGTGTTGGGGTTGGGGGGTGATATTTGGGCCTAGCCAGCTTCCTACTGCAGAAACAGAGCCCAGATTCAGCATCTTTTAACTCCAGCAGTTGGGTTTCTATTGTTAAGGCTGCCTTTGCAAGGAACAAGGGCAAGAAATGGGCTCTTTTTAAATGAAAGTTTATCTGAAGTGTTCATTAATAGTTTATAAAGGATTAGTAAATTATTAATAGATATTTTAATTAATGGTTAATCAATTGTTATAGAGTCCTTTAGGTCAATAACTGATAACTATCTATAAAACCTCCCACTGATGGGCTTCTAACTGTCACTAAGACATTCTGCTCAGGCCTACAACATCTATTCATCATTTATCAACCCTTTATAAACTATTTATAAATGTGGCTAGTTTCCCTTTACGCAGCTGTTCCCCCAACTCAGAGGTGCCATAAGCTGGGAGCTTCATAGGGTCCAGAGGTAGAATCTGCTCTGAACTTTTGAGGTTTGTCCATGTCACCAGCAGGGACTTCCCAGCTAAACAAAGAGGAAGTGCAGTTGTGCTGGTAGTGGCTTCAGTTACGCTGTGCCAAGATTGGGCGGCGAAGCAGAAAAGAGCCTCCTTTTCCCAGCTCGGGAAAAACCATGCTACCAGCATGGAAGCTTGCCAGAAGTGGATGCAAGGTCTGTCTCCTCTGACCCCACTATAGAGCAAAACTGCCAGCTTCAGCTATCGTAAAATTCACCTGAAGTCATTCTTTTGGCGATGGTCATTTATAAAGTCACATAGCATACCTAAAGAAGCAAAATAGCATGAGGTGCACGGTGAGTTTACTCAGTATTTCTCTTCCCATAGGCATTGTCTTCAACGCTAAAAACGGTGCCTATTTTACCTCAGTGCAGCTAACACATGGGAGCTATCCTGAGGTAAAAAACACAGTGAAGGCAAGGCACTCTGGTTTTATCATGAGGAAAACTAGGCAAGGTCAGCACTACACCCACACCTGGGGTTGTCCTCGCCTAGTTTGCCTCACAGGAGAACTAAAGTACTTCGTTTCCCTTTGGTTTTACCACAAAATAGTGCCTGCCCATTAGTTACCCTGTGGTAAAAAAAAGACACCGTTTTTAGCAGTGCAGCAAAGCCCCCGCTGGTCTTCACTAGACTTTTTTACCTTGAGTTAACTGATAGCCAGTTAACTCTAGGTACTTAGAATGTTCATTAAGACCAGCATGGACACTCCCCAGACATTTGATCTAGAAGCGATCAGCATACTGTTTCCTGAAGTTTGGATCTATGGTTTGGACCCATCATAGAAATACAGGCCAGCAAAAAAATGTTGATCTAGATCAGGACTTGAATTCACTATAGTTTGGGGTGTATTTAGATCTGGGCTTTTCTTCAGGACCATCTCTAATTTGCATCTTTTGTGATGCAGTAACTTAATATGCCCAAAAAATAGAGAAAATTCACTGCAAAGCAGAATTTTATGCAGATTTGGCAGGGAAATGGAATGAAGGGTTTATTCAGAGTTCTTACCTATGACAAGATAGGTGATTAGCAACATTCAAATAACCAGGGTAGATTAGCGCGCCAATGGATAGCTTCAGAGGTGGCTTGGTGTAATTTTGAGATGCCAAGAGCAAGTGATTGAAGTGGGCACTGATTTACAATGTGGTCCATAGTTTTTGACTGCTGTCCACAGTCACATTCTGCATTGTCTCTCATAGTCCAGAGGTAAGAGGTGACAGCATCTGCCATACAATATTCTAAAATGGTTCCATCTGGACCATTGTTTTTGGAGTAGGTTGATGCCTGGACATTCTTTTGAGAGGTCAGCAACCAGGTGTTTGTTTGGGACACAAGCATTATCCCAGAATTCTTTCCAATGTGATTCAGGACTGAATGAGGATGCTTTAGGAGCTTTAGCCCAATCCCAAAAAGGCTTGCGAGATTCCATACGTGTCTTTGGAAGGTGATGGAGGTCTTCATGAATTGGTAAGTTGAAGCTGGCCATGGTTTGATTTGACTCCCGAACTGCGTGCATATTGTCACTCTGGATTTTGGGTGGGTATATATGTGCCAGAGTGGGCAACCTTTGAACGCGTGTTGATTTCAATATTCCAGTTATAGTTCTTATCGTAGTGTGAAGCTGCACATCCAGGGATTTGGTATGTGAGCTGCCTGCCCAGACCGGTGCACAATATTTAGCAGTCAAGTATACCAGAGCTAGCGTCACTGTATCAAGTGTGTA
Source organism: Eretmochelys imbricata (assembly GCF_965152235.1). Classification (NCBI taxonomy): domain Eukaryota; kingdom Metazoa; phylum Chordata; order Testudines; family Cheloniidae; genus Eretmochelys; species Eretmochelys imbricata. The sequence goes on from NC_135573.1 coordinate 256,882,476, forward strand.
TGCCTCTGCACCGCATGTGTTGCCTGTAAATTTTCAAATGAGATTAGTGCTGGCTTTTACCTTCCAGATGAGCTTTAAAAGTGAAGCTTGTGTCCAAAGTTACATCCAGATACTTCAGGTGAGGCTCAGTTCTGATCTGCTGACTGCAAAAGGTGACATTGAATCAGGAGTGGTGGAAGGTCCCTAAAAGGGGCGGAGGCCACTAGTGCCCCATTATCTTGCAAGTTGTGGAGAGGAGTGATATTGGATGATATCTGGTGGCATCATGCTTGAGAAGGGCAACAACTATCCCCTAATGGCAACTTTCTGGGATCTTCCCATCTAATGTATGGCAGCGAATAGGTCTGCCAACCGTCTGCCCCCCAAAAGAGCTCGCCCTGAACCTTCTGGCAAGTCAGTTTTGGTCTTTGTATTATGGAGAAGATGAGGCAACAGCACTGGCCGTCACTTTTGGTTGACAGTGTCTTACAAAGACAGTAGCTCCAAGCTTATGGAGGAGTGCCCAGGCTTTGCAACTGGAATAAGTCAAGCCAAGACCCTCTACTGTCTTTTTCCCTCTCTCCAGGCAGGCAGAGTTCAATGACTATTAGTGCTTTAGCTGGGTCAGGATCACTGTTCTTCTCAAACTCTTTGAAGAATGCTTCTGTCTCCAGTTACCAGCAAGGTGTACAAACCTTGCCATAGCCATGGGGAGTGTATTTCACAGCAGCTTTGTTTAGATGGTGAACAAAGCAATCATAATTTTCTGGGGCAGGCTAGATACGGTGTATCTTGTCTTCAGCTTCTACAGTCCATGCAGCCCAGTTTTCTCTGCAGAAATTCCAGCCGTTTTGGTGTTGATTCAATCAGCGGAACTCCACAGTCGACAGGTAGACTAATGGAAGTTTCCAAGCACAGTTGGCCAGACTTGCAGAGGAACACCACTATTGTCATGCCACAGAGCTGCAGGTAGTGCTCAGTGTGCCATCTGGCTGGGTGAAAAGTCCCTCATTGTTTGGGGTCGAAAAGAAGGTGGACATTTACGAATGAAGCTCAGTCTGTGAGCTGATCACCAGCTGCATCGTTTCTGTGATAGCCCCATTGTGAGTGGTGGCTATTTAAGTCACCAAGATGCACAGCTGGTGGGAAAAAATGGTAACGTAGACTTTGGCCATTCAAAATTTGGAGGTTTGTTGACATTTATTATGGTCAGTTGTCAGATTCTTATTGCAGCAACAGAGATTACCAGGGCTGTGGATTCTTCCAGGACTGAGCCATCTTTAAGACTATGTATGATATCTGTGGTGAGACCGTATTTCACATTGTTCACCATGGCAGTAAGTTCACAGCTATGAGTTTTGTATGATACAGCTTGCTCATGATCTGAGGCATGAGTTTTTTGTAGAGCAAGCACATCAATTTCATTCCCCTTGGAGCTCTCGAAAGATAGTTACACTTTGCATGTGACAGACTTTCCACATTAAGTTGGTACCCACGTACATCTGGTCCCACACGTCTTCCATGCTGGCCCCAACAAAGGTTTGCAACAGATTTTGCATTGCCAATCATTCTAGGAGATCAGCAAATCGATATCTGGTAGCCTTTTGATGACATTCATTGTGTTAATCAATAACATGTAACCAGAATGCCACATGAAGGCTGTTGTCTTGCTTGCTTATTCTGTATACTGTACACACGGGCATGTTTTTTAGAAATAAGAGATGGACTCAATTGTTTGCAGAGGCACGAAAGAGGGAGCTGAGATTTAACTTAGGCCTGGTCTGCACTAGAGGGGGGATCGAGCTAAGATACGCAACTTCAGCTACATGAATAGCGTAGCTGAGTCAACGTGCTTAGATCTACTTACTGCGGTGTCTTCACTGCGGTAAGTCGATGGTTGACACTCCCCCGTCAACTCCGCCTGCACCTCTCGCTCCAGTGGAGTACCGGCGTGGACGGGAGAGCGCTAGGCGGTCAATTTATCGCCTCTAGACTAGATGCAATAAATCGACCCCTGCTGGATCGATCGCTGCCCATCAATCCAGCCCGTAGTATAGACAAGCCCTATTAAAACAAACCTCAGGAGAGGATGGAATTAGTCTCTGGTTGAGCCAAATGTTTCCCTCTCAAAAAAACAAATGAATCAAAGCCATGCTAATTTGGTCAAATCACCCAGCCACGTGCCAGCATCACTAGTTTCCCTTGGTTTTATGCCACTTCAGGAGACCCATGCAGCTCTCTCCCTAACTGAGAGGAAAGCATCCTGAAGGGGCTGCCTTTGTAGAGATTCCCAAGTGGGGTTAGACGAACAATTTATTGCTCATCAGCTTCAGAAGCGCTCCACGCACCAAGGACTCGACTTGGATTTCAGTTACGTGTGTGCATGTTGTAAAGACACTTGATTCTCCACTACGTGGCACCTTGGGTAGCCCATTTGCTCCTGGGCGGCCCATTCGCCCTTGTGCAAAGTGTGTGCAAACTGCCATCAAATCAGAATTCCCCTCTCACGCCGGCGGCGGCATTTAAGACCCACATGGCAAAGACCTGCATTCAGATCTTGCTCCCCGTTTTGCCCCACACTGGTAGCACAAAGCAGGCCGAAATATGTTTAATTAGCTCCCCCAGGATTCTCCCAGTGTGGCAAATCCCCAGATGGCATAGAACTGGTATAGTAGCTCCTACGTTACCCTATCTCTGATCCCCAGGAGTGGCTACACCTGGCAGATCCTCAGTTGCCGTAATGACCTCTTGGGGGCTATTACCAGCTGAAGCACCTTAGAGCAGCCTTGAAACGGTTCTCATGTCATGCCTTAGGGTTAGACTGGTACTGGGCTGCCCCATGAACAGTAGGGTTGCCAACCGTCCCGGTTTCACCAGGAGTCCCCCGGGATCAGGCGCTACCTCCTGGAGGCTACCAAGCCAATCCAGGAGATTTTTGGCCACTAGAAGTCCAGCAGCCAGGGTAAAGCCCTGGCCCCACACTGCTCCCAGAAGTGGCCAGCACATCCCTGAGGCCTCTGGGGGGGCAGGGGCTCCACACGCTGCACGCATCCTGAGCGCCGACTCCCCAGCTCCCATTGGCCAGGAACTGCGGCTAATGGGATCTGCGGGGCCGTTGCCTGCAGGCAGGGGCAGCTTGCAGAGCCCCCGCCCCCCCCCCCCAGGTGCCGCAGGGACATGCTGGCCCCTTCCGGGAGTGGCATAAGGAGGGGGCAGTGTGCAGAGCCCCCAGCCTGGCTTACCTCCGGCGGTTCCCGTCCATGGCAGGCTCCACCCACGCAGCTCCCACTGGCCGCAGGAACTGCGGCCAATGGGCACTGCGGAGTCAGTGCTCAGGACGTGGGCTGCGAGTGGAATGCCTCCCCACAGGGACCAGACATGCCAGCTGCTTCTGGGAGCAGTGTGGGGCCAAGGCAGGCAGGAAGCCACTGACTGGGAACTGCCCAAGCTAAGTGGTGCCCAGCAAGAGCTCACACCCCTCACCCCCTCCCACACCCCAAACCCCTGCCCCAGCCCTGAGCCCCCTCCACCACCCAAACTCCCTCCCAGCGCTTGCACCCAAACCCCCTCCTGCACCCGAACCCCCTGCCCCAGGCTCAGCCCGGAGCCCCCGCCCACACTCAGAATCCCTCAGCCCCAGCCCAGAGCCCACACTCCTTCCCGCACCCCAAACCTCTGCCCCAGCCCAGTGAAAGTGAGTGAGGGTGTGGGAGGGCGAGCAAAGGAAGGAGGAGGGATGGAGTGAGCAGGGCGGGGCCTTGGAGAAGGGGTGCAGCAGGGGCAGGGCCACAGGGAGCAGGCAGGGCTGGGGTAGGGCAAGGGTGTTTGGGCTTGTGTGTTTAGACAGTTGGCAACCCTAATCAACAGAGATACCTGAAAGTGGCTTAAACCCATCTTCACTCCCACCTCCTCCCCCATGCTGCACTGAGCACAAAAGGGCCAGTCCCAGGGATCTGGCCTCCTTTCGCTCGCTTGCTCTGGGGGAGTCACATCCTCCTTTTCTACCTCGACTGTTTTGTCCAAGTCACACACTTCTTAGCAAATTTAAACTACAGCCAAAACGTTGGAATTTGATGGGGACAGTGGGTGAGAACACCCAAACGTGGCGAGACGTGCCAGAAGACGCCTGATGAACCCAGCTGGTTAATGTGATGCGTTTAGCTTTGTAACCTTTGTTTTCTGGGTCCTGGCCCTTTAAAAATCTAAGGGCTGCTCTCGGCAGAGACAGGTGTCCCTTTTGTGCTCACTGCAGCGCAGACTGTCAGAGGCTACGCATGCACACGCATACACTGGAGAGTGAGTCTGTGTGTGTATGGGGGTGGGTTTTTGGAGGGGGGTGAGGGGGTGAGAGAACCTGGATTTGTGCAGGAAATGGCCCAACTTGATTATCATGCACATTGTGTGAAGAGTTGTCACTTTGGATGGGCTATCACCAGCAGGAGAGTGAATTTGTGGGGGGGGTGGAGGGTGAGAAAACCTGGATTTGTGCTGGAAATGGCCTAACCTGTTGCTCACTTTAGATAAGCTATTACCAGCAGGACAGTGGGGTGGGAGGAGGTATTGTTTCATATTCTCTGTGTATATATAAAGTCTGCTGCAGTTTCCACGGTATGCATCCGATGAAGTGAGCTGTAGCTCACGAAAGCTCATGCTCAAATAAAGGTGCCACAAGTCCTCCTTTTCTTTTTGCGAATACAGACTAACACGGCTGTTACTCTGAAACCTGTCTCCCCATGGAGACCTCACTTTTGTTTGTGCTTCTCTTCCTGAATTTAACATGAAAGTCATTCAGACTGAGTGTATACGGTTCTGGTGTACAGACACGCCACCTTTAGGACCTCCTTTGCAGATCTCATCTGAAAGACCGATCTCTAGCAACACCGGAGACCCCTGCCACAGCATCACCCTGGGGCGTCAGTGCAGTATCGACTGTCCTACTGTAAGGAGTGCCACTTTCTGAGTCACCCATACCACTCCCTGCAGACCCGAGGGTTTCCCTGGGGTTGCCTCCCAGCCAGGTACCGACCAAGCCCAACCTCGCTTTGCCATGGAATCTCATGCCAAAGGTGGGGTGACTGAAGGCTACAGAACGTGAAACTTCAATTGATAATTGCTTCCTTAATGAGTTAGGAACACAGGCAGACCCCTCCATGTAAAGTCAACGGGGAGCTACCCTGGGGAAATTCACTATTCACATCAGTTTGTCACCTCGCCCGGTATCCGAGATGAAAAGGTCATTTTGCTATTTAGTGTATTATGTGGCTACCGAGGGCAAGAATCATTTCATCACTGTAGCTGGCCACACATCCAGCCTCCACCAGCTCCTATGTAATAAGCAAGAATGAGGTAGGGGACAGGGATACTCTGCTGGTGGCCTGATTTACAGGGTTTAGATCTCCCCTCCCCAAGAAGTGTAGACTCAGAGGCCAGCCAGTGCCTCTGGGCATGTAGAAACAAATACACCATCACATGATCCAGGAACTGCCTAAGTGGACTCTGCAAGCTCCTGGGGATTTTGAGTTCTCCAGAAGCCCTCTTTATAGGCTCCTCCATTAGTAACAACTGCCTGGATGGATCCGTAAGCCCATTCTCCCCTGAGGTCAGAGATGAACTCTCCTCTGCCCTAGCTTCGCTGTAGCCCCCACACCCCCCATGTTCCTCTTTCTGGGGGCGCTGGGACACTGTGCTGGATGATGCACCATGACCCCCTTTGGGGGTGCAGAGACCCAGAACAGAATTCCCACCCAAGCTTCCAAACGTCTCAGGTGACAGGCCTTCAAAATGACTCTTGGAACTGGGAACCGGCTGACTCGCCTGGGGCACGGGCGGCCTGGCAGGTTTCAATCATAGGCTCAGACAAGTCGGAAATGGGAAACCAGCTAGATCATCAATTCTTGCAAGTACAGGATTTCTCCCCTCCCCCATCCCACAAGTGGGGATGTTTCAATTACTTAACTAATGCTACCCTTGACCTTACACGACTGCGGAGTGGGGGGTTGGGAAACTGAGGCGGGAGCTGTCTGGGAAGCAGAGTAGTCTAGGGGCTAGGACAGTGGATTGGGAGAGCTAGTCCTAGCTCTGCCACTGACCTCCTGTGTGACTTGGGTGAGTCACTGTATCTCGGTGCCTCTCTTTCTCCTTGTCTGTGTAGAATGTAAGTGCTTTGGGGAAGGGACTGTCTCTTACTAAGAATGTGTACAGCACCTAGCCCAACAGGGTGCTGAACTTGATTGGAGACTCTAGGAAAAACTGCAACAAACAAAGAAATAGGAAGCAATAAGAGATGCTTCACGGAGGAGCTGCTTTCACAGCGACTTTCAAATCTTGTGGGATTTTGCAGCCCATCAGTGCACCTCTGGGAGCAGCGTGCCCCTCAGGTCCATTGCCAGAAAAAAGGGGAAGTGGTCACTCAGCTGCGGGAAAGTTTTGCAAAGGTTTCTGAGTCTGGAGGGCTCTGACTCAGCACACAAGGGGAAGAAGGGGCCAGCTGATCTGCGTTCCCCACATAGGCTTCATTAGCATCAGTAAACTGCTAAGTCCTAGAACGGAAGCTGGGAAGTCCTAGATATTCTGACAGCATCACAGATAGGCCAGGCAGGGTCTGGAGCTCCCACAGACAGGGAGTTGATGGAGACGACCCTGCCCCCGCAGAGGAAAGCAAAGGCAGGGGTTTTCCGCCGCAATTAACCCACTCCCCCCTCCATCCTGCACTGGAGACAAGAGAAGCAACAGTGAAGAGTGGTGCAGAGACTGAGCCAAGAGGGCAGCTGGGAGAGAGAAGGGGAAAGGGATGCAGTGTTTGCAGAGGAGGAAACACTCTGCAGGAGGGTGGGTTGGCTGCCAGGGCCGCCTTGTGCTGTAGCGCAGGGAAGCAATGACGCGGGAGCTGCCCAGCACGGCCGAGGGACTGAAACCACCCAGCGTGGAGCATAAGGTCCCCTCCTCACATGTCCTGCTGGGCTCCACATCCCAGGGAAGAGCCAAGGCAGGAGGGCACCTGGAACATCAGTGTGGTGGGCAGTGCCGACACCTGGCTGCACAGGCTTGCATCAGCACTTGCCAGGCTCTGTAGGCTGGGATCTGCTATCTGGGGTTCCCTACGTGTGGAGGAGAGTCAGATACGGCCCTCGGTTACCCCTGTGCAGAGCCCCACTGACTTCAATTAATTGGCCTCCTGTGGATAAATCATGTTCTGTCTCATAGGGGCAACTTCAGTGCTAGCAGTGGGGTCCACCCGGATTCAGAGCCATTTCCCTGAGTGTAGTAGGCCACCTCCTGTGTGCAGAGGCCCTTGCTCAAAGCTTCTCTGTGTTCGGTGCATAGAACCGTGGCCGGCTCTGAGGCACCACCGTAACAAACAGGATTAATAGTTGTAACAGAGCCAGCCCTGTGTGCGTACGGAGATCTAGGACCCTGGGGAAGCCAGGCTTCGTCCTGGGGTGCTGTGTGTCCAGCAGCAACACTGGACAATGGCAGATCAGGTTTCTCGCTTGGTCTCTCACAGGCCCAGCAAGGAGGTTGCTTTCCTTCAGGCAGAGAACCACGGGGTGTTGGCTTCAGAGGCGATCCCACTGGCTCCCAAAGCCCTGCTCCTAGGAGCCAAGAGGCTGTGGCAACAGGCCCTGAAACGGCCCACACCCTGCCCAGCACAGCGAGCCAACTCCTGCGGGCTCCCAGAAGCAATGCCTTGGCCCAGGTCTGCAGAGAGCATGGAAAGGCAGCCCCAGCTCCACAGGGCAGGCCAGAGGAGCTGGGAAGAAGCCTAGCACATTGTCCGCCCCGGAGACGCGGCTCCGCAGGCGTTCCACTCAGGCCAGCCCCTGTCCTCCTTCCACTGCAAACACGGCTTCTCCCCTCTCAGTCTGCTACCATCTCAGTCTCTCCTGGCTCTCCCGGCTGTCAGAGCCAGTCCTCCGAGCTGCTAGGAACAGACACTGGACCAGCTCATCAGCTGGCACAAATCAGCCTAACTCCATTCCTGACCCCTGCCCACCAGCTTCACACTTTATATATAAATCACTTGATTTGCATGGAGCTATGCCATTTATGCCAGCACCGGCTCTGTCCTTCCATGGTTAAATATGAGCCATTTCCCTCTAGTTCTTATAAATCGACTGTAGTATTCTGCAGTAATCACCCACAATGCTGTAGTAAGGCTATTGTAAGCGCCATTAATCAGAACCGTTGCTGGAGTACTTTATAGAGTGTGGAGCTGATTGGCATGAATTGGCAAAGAGATTTTTTTCTGGCATGGTACAGAGCTGGAATTCCGGCACGGTCGTAAATTTCAATACAAATCCTGCGAAGAAGGCTATTTTTATAGCAGTTAGGGGCCCCATTTCCTCCTCTTTCTGGGCAACACACAATACTCCTCTTTCCAGGGCTTCAGCTATCGAAGCATTTATAAGTAGCAGCGCTATGCTTGCCCCTTTGCCAGGATGCAGCAGACTTTGGGGCTGCGAAGTAGGTCAGGTTCCCAAAGAGAGAAAAATCAGTGAGAGAGACTAAAGATATTTGTGAGCGTCATGGGTTTGCAAAATGGACACAGGTCCTGGAGTCAAATCTGGATCCAAATCATCCCCAAATTTGGTGCCGGGGTGAAGATGGGCATGGGCAGATGAAGTGTTTAGGCCTATTTCGAGTGGAAAGATGCAAAAAATAAAACTCTGTTTTGGTGTAAACTGAGGTGAAGGCTGAGTTTCCATCAAAATTCTGACATCCAACAGCCTGAAACCATTCTGGTCCAATGGACAAGCTGTGTAACTGCTCCTCCTGCTGGTGTATGTGCTGCAGCACATAACTCTGGACAACAGCCCAGTGGATGCTCTAGGTTAAAGTTTTAGGTGGGGAACATAGGAACAGCCATACCAGAGTAGCCAGAAGTCTATCTAGGCCAATACCCAGTGCCCCATCTCTAGTCGTGGCCAGTACTCAGTGCTTCAGAGGAGAGTGGAAGAAATCCTCATAGTGTTTCTTTGTGTTCCCTCCCGCCCTGGATTCTCTTCATTCTATTCACTGATGTCTCACCCTATACTTAAAATGTAAGCTCTCAATAGAGATAATATTCTTGTTCTGTGTTTGTACAGCACCTAGCACAATGGGGCCCTGGTCCTCAACTGGGGATTATGTGTTATTACGATATGTATCTTCTCATTCATAAGTGGACAGATATGGAATAACTTGCCCTGGTGGTAATTTCTCCCCAACTCCTGTCAGTGAGAGATTGGACCATTAAGGCTTATATCTTATTTTCCCCTATCTAGAGTCTCTGTAGATGGTCTCACTATCCATAGTAGTGTCTAACCCTTTTCTGAATTGCCACTAGCCTTCCAGGGCAATTTTGACCAAAAGCAACCCTACCCCGAGAGATTTCCCACAAAAACTCCCTCAGAACTACCTGGCCTCAACATTGTATCGTCTCCAGCCCCAAATCGTAAATCAGCCCAGGTTCACTTTCATGCCTCGTGACACTCAGCAAACCCTTTAAGAGACGTGGGCTATATTTTAAGTTTGCAATAAAACACGTAGCCAGGTGGTTTTGGGGTATGTGACAATGTTTCACACAGCTGGAGATTTCCAAGACTCGTGCAGATTACAACAGTCAAATAGGTCACGCACTCATATTCTGGACCTAAACTGCCTGACAGTCATCTGCTAGTGAGATAATTCAGTCTTTTTGCAACCTCAATATCCACAGCTGGTCAATTTACTTCCCAATACCCACTTCCATCTGCATCACAGGGTGCATCACTCACCACTGGTCTGGGGCCTCCTTCTGGTCGCTCTGGGGATTTGCTCTTTAGGTGGACACCCCACCGTTACTCTGTCTCTCATAGAATCATAGAATATCAGGGTTGGAAGGGACCTCAGGAGGTCATCTAGTCCCCCTGCTCAAAGCAGGACCAATCCCCAACTAAATCAAATCTAAACTAAATCTCCTTGTGGTCTGCAGCTCCACTGTCGCTCCAGGAGCCTCAGCCTCTCCTTCATGACTTAGACATCCAGCTAGGTGACACAGCAGTCCCCCTTCCGGGGTACAGTCCATCAGCAGTCCTAGGCAGTCCTCCCTTTCACTGCCTCAGTTCTATGCCATGCCCTCTGTGGCTGGTAGGGGAACCTAGGTCAGCCCTTTTCTCCTGGTTCCAGTCCAGGGACCCTCAGCTCAGCAGTTCTGAGCTTCCTCTCTGCCCTCCCTGCTCCTTCCCTGGACTGCTTCTTACCACTCTGGTTCCCCTTCTCTCTCTGGGTGCACCAGCTCCAAGAACCTTCTTCCCAAGGAGTGACTGCTGCCTGCCTTCCTGCAGCCTTTCCCAGAAGCGTCTATCTGTTTCCAGCTACCTGGCTTTATAGGCCCTGACTGTTTCGGCAAAGGTGGGTCTGCTCACAATCACTTAGTTCCCTGCTCCTACGTTCCTCCAGGTGCACCCTGTGAAGTTAACTGGTCTGCGTGCAGCCTTAATCCCTTCCAAACCTGTGTGGGGTGGCCACCCCATCACACCCTGTTTTAAGAGAGGCTCAAGCTACAAAGTTTGGATTAGAGCATTACCGAAATAGAGATCAGTCATGTAGTTCTGATCCAGTCTGAATCCACCCTTCCTCCGCAAATCCAGGGGAGTTTGTATCCAGTGATTTTGTTTGGTCCAAATCTCTTTTTTAATATATATTATTAATGGAACCACAATTTAAATGGTCATGGTCCTGATTTTACTTCTTATTCCCTAAATATGATAAAAAAGGGTCTTCTGGAAATAAAAGGGAAAATTATACAGCAGCTAAAAATGAGTTCTGAATCTCACCATCCATGGAAAACAACCAGTATTCCCATCCAGTGGGGTCTGCTGATGCTACCACTGATGTTAATGGGAAGTTTGCCATTGACTTCTACAGACGAGAAGACCCTGACTACTATACAAAACAATCAGTTTGGCTGATAACTGAAATACTTTGCAAAGTGAAATAATCCCAGATCTTGTTTCCAAGAACTCCTGGTTAGATGGACAGCCTTGGCGGGGGCTGGTGTATGTGACTCAGGTTTGGGGAAAGGCCCACTGAGACAGACTGTGTTTCAGAGATGAAAGGTTTTAGTTTGGAAGTGGACAGCAGGGAAGGCCTTGCTGCTTCAGAGCCCCCTGCTGCCTGATACTGGAAACAGCAGCAGTGTCGAGTCGAAAGGAATTTCTAACACTCTTTTTCCTGGCATCCCAGTAGCAGGTAAGGAAGTGACAGGATGGCTTTAGCTGCTGACATGAGATGAAGATGTGGAACTGTCAGCAGGTATATCCAGCAACAAGCACTCATCATAAATGCAGGGCACTAGGAACACGCCTAGACATTGTAAGAGAACAATCGGATGCGTCACAGATCAGGCGCTTTACCAATGCCTAGTCAGACAAATTCTCAGCGCATGCAATACAGATGTTGAGCCAATTCTCAGCCTTACTGAAAAAGTAGCCTTCATAGCACTAGAGAAAGGTAGTGTCAGGGACACGACTGGGGTGTGGGCAGTCAGGTCTAATGGTCCGAGCCATGAGAGTGGCCAAGGCTGGAGGTTATAGCAGAGCTGAGCTGGAGTCCAGAATCAGGACCACGGGACACCTGGGGGCACACTCAAGTAGTAGCTAGCTCCACCCTTCCACCAGTCAGGAAGTGCAGTCAATCAGGCAGCCCTTGCCAGGATCAGCTGTGCTCCCACATGTTGCTAGGAGACTGACTCTGCTGCAGCTGGCTCCCTGAGAAGTTGTTTCACAGACATATGGGATATGGGCCTGGCATACGGGCCTTTGAACGCAATTCTTGGCAATTATATAGCACTTTACCCCGAAAGACCTAAGGCTTTACAAAAGTGGCTGCAAATCATTACCCTCATTTTACAGGTGGGGAAACTGAGGCACACAGCAAGTTGAAGGTCACACAGGAGATCAACAGAAAAGGCTAGAATAAAACCCACATCATGTGGCTTCCTGGCCAGTGCCCTGTGTAGTGAATCAAATGGACTGTCTTACTTGCAACATCAGTCCCTGTTGCAGGCCCAAGCTTTTCAAAAACACACTTTTTGCTGAAAAACTCTTTTTTGTAAAATGAAAATTCTTACCAGAAGTGTGCCAGTTTCCTTCAATTTAACCTGAAAATGAAAATGTTTTGACTATTCACTCCCTCCTTCTTCCAAGAGGAGAAAAGGGAACCAACCCCTCCTCTCCAAACCCCCCTCCCCACACATTTTCAAGTACACAAAAATTGTTCCTGTTCATAAGTTTCAGACCTAAACTGGAAAACTTGTAACATATTTACAACCATAAAATCTGTGCCCATTTTTCAACCACCCACCTCTGTTGCCAGCCCTGGAGGAAATGGGTCAACGGAATGCAGTAGTGTCAGGCTATTCTACTTCAGGCAAGCAAAATTTTGAGGAGTAAAGGAATCCAGGGAGGAGGGTTGAATAAGGAAAGATTAAAATCCAATAGGGTAGAAGAAGATGGAACGTCCTATGAGGCAGTATAATTAGATTGCAGTTTCACCAGGGACTTTCAGCAATCTGAGGTTTTAAGAAGTAAGACTCCTGGTAGTTTACATGGAAGAAGAGGCAGGAGATCAAACAAAAAATTATAGGCTTCAAATATGCTATGATAAAGGAACTATATTGAGGACAAAGGGAATGGATTTGAGAGGGGAAAATTCAATCTGAACAAGAAGAACATCCTGACAGAGGTTTACACTGAGCCTGTCTCTCCCAAGGGAAATGCAGCTGACTGATCAATTGATGTATTTAAAAACTAAATTAGACCCCAAAGTGGTTAATTTACAACAGGAAAATCCTGCAGTAGCAATGGGGTGGGGGGGGAGACACCCAATAGATTTCCCCCTCTTTAGATTTCATTATTAGCATCCCGTGATACCAAGGCCCAGGTCCTCCAACAACCTTGCCAAAGTCTTCCAAGCTTAAAGATCGCAAGGAGGACCTGATTTGCGGTGTCTGGAAAGGAATGCTGGTATTTTTTACCCAGTGCTGGATACAGGGAGGCCCTTGGTTCTATTTCAGGTCTTTAGGAGCAACCATGATATCATCGTCATTGCTATTTTTTCTATGTTCAGAACAAGCAGAAAACAATCCTTTATAAGAAATACCATTTCAAACCTTTCCCAAGGCCATCATCATCCCCTGGAAGAACAGTGCAAGGCACACACTATCATTGTACAGCAAACATCACTTTTCAAACTACTCTTTTGTTGTTTCAGAAAAAAGCACAGTGCTTCGGGAGCACTAATTGTCATGACATTTCATATGCTAGTCTGACGGAATGCACTTTATACTTTATTGGCTTGTGTTCAACTTTTAATTATTCACTTTTTCCTCTTGTAAATTTCAACATGCTCCCATTGTACAATGATGGGACCCTCTCCTAGCTAATTAACACCTTTACACACTGTGGATGGTAGCCAAAGACTCATGTATCCTAACGGATAATAAAATGTCTCCCTTATTTCAAAGGAGATACATTTGCATCTGGTTAGGGTTATACGTTTATTTTAAAAAGTCTCTTTTTTTCCCCCATCACTGCAATTAGAAATTAATTCTTGCCCATTTTTCTAAAGCAACAAAAAATGTAACACGTTATTTTATGTGTCTCAAAGTCAAGCTAAAAAGAGTAACCACTTAGCCCCATGCAGATGGGATAGATACACCCCCAGCCAAGTTCGAAGAGGTTAGCCATTTAAATGATCATGTTAAACAAGACAAAATATGGCTAATATTGATCATAATCCCACACAAGGGAGCTGTGAATTGGGAAGGGGAATCAAGTTAACCCTGTGTGTGTATTGTTTAACTTGGTAGGTTAGGTTATGCCTTTTCGAAGGTAGCTATTTTTCTTGTAGCTCATGTATTTCTAAACTGATTTTCTTTTTGATACACATAATGTTTGCAGCTAGACACACATATTGTATAGAAGGTTCCCCTGCAAATGATACCAATCTCGGCATTCCTTTCACAACTCAGACCTTTTTTCTGGCTGCCTGTGACAACCTCATAAAGGGCCCAATCCAAAGCCTATTGAAGTCAATGGAAAGTCTTTGCTTCAGATCAGACCCTAAGCATTCATTCTTGCTGCCATTGAATGCTGGTGGCAAAATTCCCATTGACTTGCAATGGGAGAAGGGTCAGGATCATCCATAACATCCCCCCAAAAATGTGTGCAAAAATGATATCCTACTAGAAAAGACCATTCACCGGGTCCATCCAGGACTCAAACCTCAATTTCACCACTGTCATCCTGATCCTAGGGGCCAGATCCTCAGCTGCACCTGAGCAGTGCTCAGCACACCAGATCAAGAAAGGACAAAGGTGGCTAAGGAGTAGTTCATCTCCAGTGCATATTAGAGTAACCTCAAAGCTGCTCTAAATTGCCCAGGCAATAGGAGCTGTTCCACTGACCCAGGAACACCAGACCACAGTATGATCCCACCATGCCCCCTCCACTAGATAGGGCAGAGCAGGTGGCATAGAGCTGATTGCATCTGCTTTACATCACCCGGGGATTCCCCACTGCAAATTATTTAAACCATCTTTTCATCTTTTTTGCACTGGCAGAGCAGCCCAAAGGGTCTGCCCTTTGATTCAAACTCCAAAGTCTCTTTTGTTTCCCACATCCTCCAGGTCCTTTAACCTTCCACCTTGAAACCATCCTCCGCATTCACTGTTATCCTGACCAAGTTGCCAAAACTCTTGTTCATGTGGGGTGCATCTACACTGCAATTAAACACCCACAGCTGGCCGGTGTCAGCTGACTCAGGCTTGTGGAGCTTGGGCTGCAGAACTGTAAACTTGCAGTGTAGATATTTGGGCTTGGGCTGGAGCCCAAGCTCTAGACCCTCCCCCGTTGCGGAGGTTGTGGGGTCCCAGAACCCCAAGGTCTACACTGCAATTTTATAGCCTGCAGCCTGAGCCCTGCAACCCTGAGTCAGCTGACATGGGCCAGCCTTGGGTATTTAGTTGCAGTGTCGACTTACCCCCAGTCCCCTCTCATCTTGAACAGAACAGTTCTGTCCCCTGTTGTGCCCCAAACGGGAAACCCTCCAGATGTCTCTTCAGCCAAAGACAGTAGCAGGGAGAGTACATTTAAATCCAGGGATAATCTTGTTCATTTCAGGATCCATTACAAAGTCCTTCTATCCAGTCTTTGGGAACCTGAGCCAAAACCCACTGAAGTCAATGGGATATTTAGGATAACACTGCATAATGCACAAGTAAACCTGCTGTATGAATAATGAAACTTCAGAATGGAAGGGCTTGTAGCAGTACTTGGGCTAGTCAGTCTTTGCTAAAAAGCTTTCTTACAACTACAATACCCACCTGCGGAAGTAAAGAAACAGATTGATAGGGCCAGAAGAGTTCCCAGAAGTTACCTACTACAGGACAGGCCTAACAAAGAAAATAACAGAACGCCACTAGCCGTCACCTTCAGCCCCCAACTAAAACCCCTCCAACGCATTATTAAGGATCTACAACCTATCCTAAAGGATGACCCAACACTCTCACAAATCTTGGGAGACAGGCCAGTCCTTGCCTACAGACAGCCCCGCAACCTGAAGCAAATACTCACCAACAACCACATACCACACAACAGAACCACTAACCCAGGAACTTATCCTTGCAACAAAGCCCGTTGCCAATTGTGCCCACATATCTATTCAGGGGACACCATCACAGGGCCTAATAACATCAGCCACACTATCAGAGGCTCGTTCACCTGCACATCCACTAATGTGATTTATGCCATCATGTGCCAGCAATGCCCCTCTGCCATGTACATTGGTCAAACTGGACAGTCTCTACGTAAAAGAATAAATGGACACAAATCAGATGTCAAGAATTATAACATTCATAAACCAGTCGGAGAACACTTCAATCTCTCTGGTCACGCAATCACAGACATGAAGATCGCTATCTTAAAACAAAAAAACTTCAAATCCAGACTCCAGCGAGAAACTGCTGAATTGGAATTCATTTGCAAATTGGATACTATTAATTTAGGCTTAAATAGAGACTGGGAGTGGCTAAGTCATTATGCAAGGTAGCCTATTTCCTCTTGTTTTTTCCTACCCCCCCCTCCCCCCAGATGTTCTGGTTTAACTTGGATTTAAACTTGGAGAGTGGTCAGTTTGGACGAACTATTACCAGCAGGAGAGTGAGTCTGTGTGTGTATGGGGGTGGTTTTTGGAGGGGGGTGAGGGAGTGAGAGAACCTGGATTTGTGCAGGAAATGGCCTAACTTCATTATCATGCACATTGTGTAAAGAGTTGTCACTTTGGATGGGCTATCACCAGCAGGAGAGTGAATTTGTGTGGCGGGGTGGAGGGTGAGAAAACCTGGATTTGTGCTGGAAATGGCCTAACCTGACGATTACTTTAGATAAGCTATTACCAGCAGGACAGTGGGGTGGGAGGAGGTATTGTTTCATATTCTCTGTGTATATATAAAGTCTGCTGCAGTTTCCACGGTATACATCTGATGAAGTGAGCTGTAGCTCACGAAAGCTCATGCTCAAATAAATTGGTTAGTCTCTAAGGTGCCACAAGTACTCCTTTTCTTTTTGCGAATACAGACTAACACGGCTGTTACTCTGAAACTTTGCTAAAAAGAGTGCAGGTGAGAAAGTATGCAAGTTAGAGAGGGTCACTACCCATGACTAAAATACAGCCGCTGAAGGAACTGGCTAGCTCGAGGACTTGCAATGCTCTGGCTATAAAGTCTTTCACTTAGTCACCAGTTCAGATGCAGCCCAGGATAGGAGAGAATTAAAGTTGATTACACAGTGGTTGTTTGGTGGCCTACAAAATATAACGTCGGTGCTTCTGATTCTGCTTATGTGATGGCTACCATCTTGGATGACACACCAGGGATCGAACTGGGGAACCTCCAGAGCTAAAAGCATCAGCTGCTACCATTGAGCCTCTTGGTTAGCTTTAACAGGTTCCTGCCCTCTGGGGATCAGGCACAGAAGGAGGCCAGTAACACATGTTCACCAGTGAGTTACACTTATGGTGCCACACCGTAAAAACCCCTATTGCAAACAGCACTGATGTTCACTATCTCAGCTGAGACAGTAAGGGCTGAATAGGCATGTACAATGAGTTAGTCTTTGTACACAAGAGGAGGTCCTGGGCAGATCAGGATTGAGGAACAGTAGTGGAGAAGGTTGCACTGCAGCTACATCTGTCCTCTCTCTGATGAGAAGATTTCCATCTCCAAGACCACCAATCCAATCCATTACAAAACCATAACTAAGTAAAAGTTCAGCCACCTCTGGAGTGAAGCACAGTCGCTGTTTCATAGAGCACAACAACAGTTTGGAGCAAGAAATGAAGAGCACCATCTCCAATTTATATGAAAACAATTTCTGATTGTGTGTGCTCCCATGTGCTCTGTGTGTGTGTCCATCCGTGTCAATGTCCGTGTTCTCTAAAACAGCAGAAGTTATTTGTAACAAATAGTTTGTTCAGTGAATTTCCCCTCTTTTTCTGTTTGCAAATTACCGGATTGTCTTACTAATTTCTCAAATTCATTCTTTTGACAAAATTATTCACCAGATAATTTCTGTGCATAATTTGGGTCTGAAGACTGTTCACAAGCGCTTCAAAGCTGGAGCTAATGATTGGAGACTGGTATCATTAGGAGTGAATGTTGCCTTAGTTTAGGATTTCCTTGCTCTTTCAGTGTTTGCATTGCTGTGAGGAAATATACTTGAGCAACTTTTTATGTAAGTTTTTTGTCTGGTCAAAAAAGAATAATTTAAATATCTACAGACAGACACAAATGAATACATAACACTGTGCATTTCTAAGGCACACATACACCCTGTAGAAGTTTTAGTTACAGCTACATAGTTACTACTGAGTTGTATACTTTATACACACACACTCACGGTGAATACTATATATTATAGGATATGTTTACATAATTGTATATATAATACATATAATTAGCACAGAGAAGAGAGGTGTGTTTGCATGCATGCAAGCATCTATGTATACATAAATATTAGAGATGAAGCAAATCTACAAAAATCAGGTTTGAGTCAAAACTCTGGACTACCTTCTGGCTTTATGCATATTTATGATAATCTGGACACTAAAATCAGTGACAGTGACTACTATTTGGTTGTAGGTACAGTATCAGGTTTCCTTTTATGACCTTGCACCCGTTGTGGAAATGTACTGCATTAGATCAGATCGTTAGTTTACTGTTGACATTTCTGAGATAATCTAAGGATGAATAATGCAAAAAGCTACTTGTCTGAAAAGTGAAGGGGAGAAAAAAATCACCAAGGTAAAGTACAGCATGTCCAGTAGATTCCAGTCCCTTGGCTGCCTGCCCAATGACTTTCCTGAGTTGAGTTCTCCTAGCAACCAGTCCCCAGCCACTTGAATTTTTATGTACCGCTATGTCTGTAGTGATGTCACGGTTTCCATAGCTACTATCAGCTGGAGGAACTACGACACTTATGCTGCCAAGTAACTGAGAAAAATTGACCTGACTGAAATATTTCAGGCAACTATCGGAGATGTTTGTTATTCAGCTCACACGCCTGCATTACACAGTGAACGCAGCAATGCTTTTTGCTGATGGAGTCATTCTTCATGAGTGCATGGGCTGCTTTGCACTCACACCTGAAGGCAGACACTTCTGCTGTACCACAGCAGCTGCTGCAGTATTCATTCTTACCTAAATGCTTCACTTTAGAAATTAAATATTGTTATTAATTAAAATCCCCATCCCACACACTGCCTGGCCCCGTCCAGTTAGAACATGCTTGTGCAAGATGAGAGACAATCCATTTGTCATTCGGTGACAACTTTTGGCATCTGGAATGAAGCATTTCAAGAAGAGAAGGCTTTGATCCTATTCATAACACTGTATTAAAATAATTGCTAGCTAGTCCGAGATTGCGTGCTTTTTCAAAGAGTGTGCATCGCGATTGCAAAAGGGTGGACAGAACCTTTGGGGTGGAAGCCAGTTGGGAGGATACTAGTTTGGTTTAGTGATTAGGTTTTAAGCTGTGGCTTTGTTAACAAAGAGTAGGGGAGATGTAAGAAGATGGTCCAATCATGTTTCTCCTGCCCACAAATGGCATGGAACAAACATACAATGTGTTTACAATATTGCAGCAGATATTTTCGCTTGCAGCTGCTTTTCTGCTCACTTGAGTATCTTAGAGATGTACTAAGTACTTTCTATTTCCTAAATGGAGAAAATTCTAGGTCCTCCTCTTACAGTACGTGTTTATCTCCACAAAACTAAAACAGATATAGAGACACAGTTCTTTCCATTGGGTAAGCATTCTGTGGGTGAAATCCTGCTCCTGTGGAAGTCAATAGCAAACCTACCACTGACTTTAGTGGGATCAGGATTTCACCCCAAAAAATCCACGTTTTTACCCCATTCCAGTTCTCCTCTTCAGAGTGTGTCACACAATCCTCTAAGGGATATAGTTGTGGCTACAGTTGGCCAATAAATGGCTTTATCATGGGATTTTGGAAAACACCTATGTAAGTTAGGAGCACAAGCTCCACTGAAAGTTAATGGGACTTGTGCTCGTAATTCTTTCGAGGCATTTTTTCACTGCAGAGTTAACTCAGGTGGTCAGCACCAAGGGCTGAGTGACCTGAGTTAGCCTAGCCCAGGTGACAGGGGCTATGCTGCAAATCCCTGCCTGGGTTACTGATGCCCTCACTGCTGCCGCTCTCCCCTGTGTGTGTCACTAGGAATTCTGGGCACACATCCCATGATTCTTAGCACAGCAGTAAGATGAGTCGCTCTGAGTCCTTCACAATGAATTATGAGAGAACTTATCTGTTTTTCTGGGCAAACTGGGGGAGTCGTGGGAAGGCACTGGAGGACTCCTATCACTCGATTGGGTTAGCCTGTGTCCTCACTTCAAAGTGGGCAGGCTACCAGCCCGAGTGAAAGCAGGACCCAGTCTCTAACCCACCCCCTCAGCCTGGCCAACTAACACAGGCGGAAAACACCACCTAACTCCAGTGAGAGGTTTACATGTGGAGACAGGGAGCGGTTTTGGAGGCAACACCATGGTAAGAACCCAGATAACTGCAATGAAAACATGCCCACAGGTGCTTCTCCTCTTTGTTCACAAATTGTCTGCAAACAGCTGTTTCTTAGTTATTCCCTGAACCATGTCTAAGATTAATTTTTGGTCTGTAGGCTGATCAGTTCTCGCAGCCCATATAGTTCTTTGAGAATCCAGAACTAGTGATGCAGCATCCCAACTCAGCGGTACAGATGCTCTGCACTTAGCTTCAGCCAGTCTCCCTTTCACCTACAAGTTGGCCTTATACAAACGTCACCCCAAAGGGAGCCCAGCCAAAGCTCTAGGTCCTCTTGATGTACATTTAACACCCAAAGATACAATGTGTCCGCAGGTTAGGTCCTCTGGACTCACGGCAGCTGTGCAAGTAGGGCGGTCCGGTACACCGTACCTGCAAGATATTTATAGCTGGTACAGCGTACCAGAAAGAGTAGGAGCAGAACGCCAGTGGCCCCAGGCCCACAGCACCTCTGGCACAGCTGTACCGTCCCCAGCCCTGTCCTCCGGGGGGCTGGCTGCTGTACAGATGGAGGGGACCCTGCGTGGAAGGGCTGGGGTGGTACAGCAGCCGTGCTAAGAGGAGGACAGAGCCTCCCCCAGGTAAGGGGGGTGGATCATGGGAAGGGACCGGGGAGAGTGTGGGGGCTCTGGGCTGGGGAAGGGGTGGGG
Organism: Eretmochelys imbricata; assembly: GCF_965152235.1. Classification (NCBI taxonomy): domain Eukaryota; kingdom Metazoa; phylum Chordata; order Testudines; family Cheloniidae; genus Eretmochelys; species Eretmochelys imbricata. The sequence goes on from NC_135573.1 coordinate 256,903,223, forward strand.
AGGAGTCACATGGACGGTCACTTGAGAAGGTCACGTGCCCCCCGTGGGCAGGGGGTGCCTACCTGTAAGAAATGGAGTCCACTTGCACCACTGAGTCACAGATACATTAGACTCCGATCTAGTTCGACATGTTACACTCTTGAACATGGAAGGTGTACCAGGACCCATTTGCTTATCCCAGTGCTTTCCCATCTCAGTGTGGATTTGTGGGCGAAGCTTGACAACAGTGCTGGAACACAAACACACCACCTCCGTCTGGAGCTTATTAAGAGAGGCCACTGTAATTCTGTCAACCTCTTCTACGTGTAACACTGAGAATTTCTCATCTGATGCACACAGGGACAGAGGCAATCAGTTCTCTGACTCAAACAATGATACAGCTAAGTTTCACTCTCCCAGACTGCTGCTACATGACACCCGTCTGCTAAATCAGATTTCAAGCATCTGTGAACTGCAATATCTCTTGGTTTAAAGTGGAAGCAACATGACTTTTAGCAAAGGCTTAAGCCACAAAATCTTCTTCCACCTTTCATTAATTCCAAAGAGGAGTGTAAATGTGTAACAATCCCACCTAGCTCTTACATAGCCCTTTTCTTCTGTACAGCTCAAAGCATTTTACCGAGGATGCAGGTATCATTGTCTCCATTTCACAGATGGGGAAATGGAGGCACAGGAGTGACTTGCCCAAGGACTTGCAACATGTCAGTAGCAGAGTCAGGTAAGCGCCCCAGGTCTTCTGAGTCCCAGTCCAATGCCCTAAGCATTGGAAAATACTGCCTCACCAGTGCAAACCCACAATGTAGAGGAGCTGCACTGGAGTTGCTATGTAGGTGTAACTGCATCTGTACACATATGCCCCAGCATAGACAGGCCCAGAGTCATCACATTCCAGGAAGTGTTGTCCCAGGCCGAGCAGTGAACTGGAAGTTGAGAGACTTGAATTCTTTTACTGATTATGCCATTGGCTCGCAGGGTAGAATCTCGCAGCTGACCTAATTTCCTGTGCCTCTGATTAGCCAACAGTAAAATGGATGTAGCATTTGTGCGCTTCCCGGGGAAAGGTGGCTTAATGTTTGTAAAGTGCTACCAGGCATAGATGCTGAAACTGTTATTGTTACTTGTCAGATTCATCACTGAAAATAGAAGTTGAGACATGCATTCAGTTTCTTGTGTTATTTTCCAGGAGGTAACTAGATTTCCTAGAGGGTGCTGCTAACAAGGAATGTAGGCTCTGCTATTT